>NC_045700.1:97266494-97606346 GCF_009834535.1 Camelus ferus
CCGTGTGGTGCTCGTGCCCTCCAGGGCGGCGCGGGTCTAGCAGCAGGCGCGGTGTTCAGCGGCCATCCCTGTGGTCACCTGTAATCTGGAACACTTCTTTTTTCTTCGTCCTTTATGACGACGGTGCTGAAAGTTGTTCCTAATTTGCAGTTTGTTGACCGTTTTCCTCGATTAGATTCAGGTGACGCATTCCCAGATGACGACGTGGCCTCCTCAGAGTCACACCGGAGACGCCGTCTGGCCTCACTGGTGATGTGGCTCTGAGTCCCGTGGTCTCTGGTTCCTCCGTTCTGTGATCACTGCTGTTTCTCTTTTGACTGACAAGCAGTCCGGGGGGAGGCGCTTTAAGACGCAGACATCCTGTCTCTCGTCAGTGCCTCGGTTTACACCCACTGTGAGGCTCGCCCGAGTGACGCCTCAGGTGGTGGCCAGGGCTCGCCGGGAGCTGGGGGACGCTTCTCTTCAAAGGAAAGATGGTGTCTGGAGGGCAGCGCGGAATCTGCGGGAAGAAGAGACTCAGGAGAAGCAGAAACTGTGCCAGGGACGGAGGAAATGGAAAAACAGCAGAAGCTGCAGTCTGTTGGGCAGGATCCCGCTTGTCATCTGAGACGAGCAGGAGAGCTGCCTTACACCGTGTCCTGCCCGCGCAGGGCAGGGGCGCTCGCTCGGCAGGACTGCAGGCTCCTCCTGCCATTCCGTATTCTGGCCCTGATGCGACAGTGAGCGTTGGTCCTCAGTTCTCGGGAGACTGGGTAAATAAAGGGGGGTCCGTCTGTGTTGTGGGGCAGTCGGGCAGCTGCCCGGAGGATGCGAAGCTCCCTCCATCCTGACGTGTGCAATCTGCTTTGAGACGTGCCGTCAAATGGAGAAGATGTTCAGAGCCGCGTATGTGGTTGCTGCCGCTTGTAGGGGGAGCTGCGCATACACGCGGTCTGTTTGGCCCTGCAGAATGAGCTGGTGTCACCCGGGGCAACGCCCCAGGACCGTCACTGCCCGGCTTTCAGGAGCAGTGAGGGGGGACTCATCATTCTGAACTCATTTTTGGTACCTTTAGAATTCGAACCTTGTTAACATGTTATTGCGTTGCCTTCTTCTGAGATAAGAGGAAACCTTGCCTCCCGAAACAGGAGCAGGGCACCCGCATGGGGGCAGGCGGGGCCTGGGCGCAGCAAGTCTGCAGGGCCACAGCGTTTGAAGGGTGAAGTGGCGGAAACCCCACAAAGCAGAATGAAAGATAAAGGATGAAAGGTGGGAGAGAAAAGTAAAACTTCAAGCAGCAATCCAGGAGCCACAACATCCAGGAATTCTAGAGGCAGGAGCCAAAAAGCAGTGGAGGAAACTGGTAAAGAAATTACATGAGGGAATATTTCCGCAAGTTAAGGCCCCAGTCCCCAGGCTGAAAGTGCCTGACGGCTCCCAGGGAAACGAGCGAGTGACGAGCGAGTGACGGTCAGGCCAGAATCAGCCGCAGGAGGCGGGGAAGATGGGGGAGCTTCCCGAAGGGAGGGTGGGAGGAGTTGTAGGGGGTGGTGACGGGGGGGCCGGGGGGGCCTGCCCACAGCAGACTGGAGGCTGGGAGACGACGGGGCGCGGGGCTCAAGTGGGGACGGAAACCTTTTCCAACCTGGAATTGGGTGCCTGGTGCAGCATGGCTTCTACAGAGAAGGAGAGCATTTTCAGACGTGCAGTGTTTCAAAAACTTAATTCCTGCACATGCTTTTGAGGGTTGAGGGTCGATCCTGGAAGAGAGAATAAACAATTTGAGCGTTGGGGACTCACATCTGCACGGGGGTGGGGGGGCGGTGGCTGGGAGCCGGGGGCTCACCCCTGCGGGCCGGGGGGGGGGCTCACATCTACGGGAGAGTTGGGGGGCTCCGGTGCAAGGATGTTCCGCCAACCTGAGAACCAGACTCGCTCCAGGAGGGCCCCCCAGAGAGAAATGGAGGGCAGGCTCCTTCCTGTGTTAGGGCGCACTGCAGAGGTAAAGTTCGTCGGGAAGCTTTGGGCTGAATTAGTGACAGGTATGTCAGAAGTTAAGCAAGTGAAAAGAGGCAGTAACTCAAGGGAAATTAGAGCTAAAGGAGGAAAACGTGCATTGGTTATAACCCCCCACGCTCAGCTTGCAGGCAGCACGTACACGGTCAGTGATACAAATGCCGAATCTAAGATTTACCAGAAATTGAGGGAGTGTGGGGAGAGCCGGACTGGAGGTCGTGCTGGGGTGAAAAGCTTGGGGGGATCTCAAAATGCAGGGTGCAGTAACAGCTTCTTTTTTCCTTTCTTTTTTTTCTTTCTCTGTGGAGGTGCTGGGGATTGACCACGGGCCCTTCCACGTGCTGGGCGCGTGCTCTACCTGTGAGCTCTGCCCACCCCGCAGTAGCAGCGTTAAACATGCTGTTTAGAAGCAGGGGTGAGGAGACGGACGGGGCAAGTCCGGGGGGGTTGACCCAAGGTGGGCCCGGGGGCCCTGCACGTATCTGGAGCTCGTATCTGGAGCTTAGAGCCGTGCCGTCCATTACCTGGTAACACCCCAGAACGAAAGCCGCGCTCTGAGTGTCCACAGCCTGTTAACACCTCAGGGCCCAGAGAGACAGCAGGGGAGGGTCCGGGGCCCTTGGATTCTGTGTCTCTGCTTTTGATCTGTAACAGGGCTGAAATCCTGCGCTACAGGAGTTTTGTCCTTTGACCAAAAGAGAAAATGGGGAAGCAGGCAAGCAGCTGGGCACGGCGTCTTCCCGCCGCTTCTGCATCTCGGGAGGACGTGCCCGGCCTCGGCCTCCTTGGCGACCACCTGCTTATTCAAGCCTGTGCTCTGGCCCCTGACATCCGGAGTTGAGAGCTGGGGTCGTGGAGGGTGTCCCTTTTCTCCCCCTGGTATTTTGTGTGCTAGTTATTTTGTTTGCTTTATCTGAGAGCTTGGTTGTAAACCTTCCAGCATTTGATTCACTTTGAGTAGTGATTAGAGTTACTTCATGTCTGGGCGGCTTTAGGAGCGAGGATGCCCTGGTTCCCACCTGGACCCTTGTATTTACATCTTGATCTTGAGGGCATCTCTTCACTTGGGAACTTTTTAAATTGAGATGTAATTCACGTAACATAAAATTGACCATTTTAAAGTACGATTCAGCCACTGGTGTATTCACAGACTTGTGCACTCACCACCGCTGTCCGCCGCCGGGACGTTCAATCCCACCCTCACCGCATCCCTGCTAGCAGCCCCCCCCCCCCCCGCCCGAGCTGCTTTCTCAGTATCTCTGAAGGGAAAGACCTTCATCAGCCCCCCTCCCCTTGGGTTCGCGGAAAAGAGTAAGTGGTCATGAGAGTCAAGAACAGAAAAGAAATGCCAGGAAAATGTTTCAGCACATTTAAAACTTCTATTCTGAACAAGTGTCGCGCTGACGGAGGAGCGACCAGGACAGCGACCATCCAGAACTCACAGGTTGCCCGACTCGCTGGTGGAGGAGAGGGTCCAGGCTCACAGGCGCTCCACTTGTGTGTCCCTTGGCTCTGCCGTCGGGACCCTTCTGCACTTGACCCCGGGAGCTCGGCGCTCTTGCGGGTTCAGGGCCGGTCACTTTGAAACGCAGGCTCGTTTCAAACGCTGATGGTCAGACCCTCAGCCCAGCCTCAGGCGCGTCGCGGAGGCGAGGGTCACGGGAGCAAGGGTGTGCGAGGTCCAGCCGGGAGGCGGCCCTGTCAGTCTGTCCGCTTGCGGGCGGTATCTGCATCGATCCGCATTTGACAAGCCTCTTTGCCGCAGTTACTTTTTATCCCTCGTCGTTGTGTTCTTGGAAAGATGCCTTGAGACAGTCAGTTTCTGCCCATCCCAGTCACCTGCTGACTGGACCGCTGCCAGCTGCCAGAGAGACTCTAAAGTCCGTCCCTCGTGCTCCCGGGAGGGTTCCTCCCATTTCTTCAGTTTCTTTATGTCACCGTGGACTCGTGGGTTTGTATTGTAGTCATACTACTGTCTGACTTACAGTAATTTGGGTTGTAATCTTGATGCTCTCCTGCCCCCCGCCGCCCCAAGGGGCAGATTCAAAACCGGCTCCTGTGAACACCTACAGAAGGGAGTTTGTCATAAAGCTTCATCAAAGAAATTGGGTTTTCTTTCTGAGACAGATCAGTTTGTGTCATGTTGACGTCTTACATCAGAGTCACTCCGAATGTGAAACGTTGCGGGGGGGGTGCTGTCTGTTCCATGAGAAGCTGTGTGTGTCTGACAGTGTGTGATGCAGTGTCCGCCCCTTGGGTTTCAGAGCACCACCAAAATTAACACCTTCAACTGGTCCAGGCTCCGAAAGCTGAGCTTCAAGAGGAAGAGGTTTCTGGTCAAGCTCCACCCAGAGGCCCACGTAAGTGTTGCTTTGAGAGCTTCCTGATTATAACAGGACTTACCTGCTAGAACCCTGAGTGTTTAATTACTTTATGCATCATTTGAGCGCGATACACACAGAAACTTAAGGATGGGACTTAGGACTGGGGAAGGCTTTGGGGTGACCTGCCCAGCAGTGCTCTCCCAGCGGCCGTGTCAGCCTCCCCCAGGGCTGGTCACCCCACACGTCGCTGGGCCCCCCCGAGACTCAGACCTGAGAACGCACCCGTCTGACGGGCCCCCAGCAGCTGGGAACCACGGCTGCAGTGCGGCCCCTCTTTCTGCAGGTGTCGGAGCTGACACGCTGCGTGCCGCAGTCTGAGGCCCGCCGTGGGTTGGGGTTGAGGGCTCTGTCCGGAGTGACTGGGTGGTCCCGGCGGTCTCGTGAGTCTTCCTTTCAGAGCCTGGGCCTTGAATGGCTCTAGCTGAAAGCCTTGATTTTCAGAAAGTTTCGTTCTTTTGAGCCTGTCAGTCAATAAGGTTGGAATTAAATATCACTTTACTGAAATCACTAAAAATGGAAAAAAGTGAGTGCACAGTCTGATAGCTGGAAAAACCCAATGCTCGGACTGCTCACAGGTGCTCGGCTGCCCCATTTCCACCACGGAGCAGGCGCGGGCGCAGGGCAGGTCAGCCGAGCCCGGGCCGGGACGCTGAGCCTGCCGGGTGGCCGTGTCAGCCAGCCCCCCACCCCCCCCGCGTGTTCACTGGGGGAGCTGTGAGCGGGCGGCTTGGTCGTTTGTGTTCAAATGCCGCTTCTGTGGAGGAAGGGGAGCGTGAGGGAGGCCGGAACCAGCGAGTGCAGGTGAAAGCTCGCTTTCCCCTCTGCCGGTGGAACACGCGCGCCTCTGGCCGTCACTCTGAGGGGGTGGGGGGAGAGCCGCCGCTCAGCGGGCCAGGGTTCGGAGCCGAGTCTGTCTCTGCACCTGGCAGAGCTGCACTTCACATCCCGAAGCACTTAGCTTTTTAAGCCTAAACAGAGGGTCAAAGTGTCAGTCCTTCTGGAAGGTAGGTTGGTAGTACATCTCGCAGGGTTCGGAAACGTGCGTTGTTTCTGAGCTCAGTAGAGCATTTCTAGGCGTTTTCCCTGAGGAATGGCTGAGTGGAAAGGCAGCGGGTTCCTCATGGTGGTGTTTGTGAGCCTGGAAACCTTGTGCCCTAGACACACAAACGTCCCCCAGGCCCCCTCAGGGCAACGATTCGGTAATAACGCATGAGCAGGTCGACTGGCCGGGAAGGTGGGAGAAAGTCACAAAGGCAAACTTCGCAACTGTGGCAGTTGTGTGGTTGTAGCTGACTGCGGTTTTCTGGTATCTCTACAATGAACATACACGCTGCTTCTTCTCTTAAATGTAAGTGGAACCGGAAATCTTTGTATAAAGTTTTCAGGAAAAGAGGCTTCCCAGGGGAGGGTGTAGCTCAGCAGTAGAGCGTGTGCTCAGCATGTACGAAGTCCTGGGTTCCATCCCCAGTCCCTCCGTTAAATAAATAAGTAAATAAATAACCCTAATTACCTCCCCCCAAAGCAAAAGAAGAAAGTCTTCCTCATTTTGAAGACTTGGAAACAGCCTGTCGTGTGAAGTGCTTCCTAAACCCCTTCCTGAAGGGGCGACTCACCCTCTGCTTCCAGGGCCCTTACCAGGACACGCTGGAGTTCCTGCTGGGGAGCAGAGACGAGTGTAAGAACTTCTGGAAGATCTGTGTGGAGCACCACACCTTTTTCAGGCTTTCTGATCAGCCAAAGCCAAAGGCCAGAGCGGTCCTCTTCAGCAGAGGGTCCTCCTTCAGATACAGGTGGGCGCAGGGGCCTGGCTTGTCTGTAGAGCCGAGTCAGGGAGGGGGCTGTGCGTGTCTCAGAGCGTCCTGTGCGGTGCAGCCACTGCGGAGCCACAGGGAGCCTGGCCAGTAAAACGGGGAACGGGCTTAAGGAAATGCCGTCTAGAAAGCTGGTTACGCTTGAGTGCAAAGAATGACTTCTCAGTGCATATGTAAGTTTATGAGAGGAGATGAGCAAGCCTCTCCTCTCCTTTGCTTTTGTGAGAAATTAAGGCTGTGAATTTCTGTGTGTTCTTTTCTCTAAAACCTGCGCCTCTACTCACAGTGGAAGAACTCAGAAACAGCTTGTGGATTACGTGAGAGTCGGCGGGGTGAAGAGGACTCCGTATGAAAGGTAAAGTCTTTCTGATGCAAAGTGCCTGCTTTTAAAGTGAACGTTGTAAGGGGAACGTAGAGCAGAGCGTGTTAGCACGCACAAGGTCCTGGGTTCAACCCCCAGTCCCTCCTCCAAAAATAAGCCAGATTACCTCCTCCCCCCAAAATAAAGTTAACGTTGTAAATATTTTAAGCTTTATTTGAATGAAAGGCATTTCAAATACATAAACATTGAGTTCCATTTTTTAATTTTTTAAGATCGGTTTTGTAATATCTCTTACAGTTATTACAAGTAAATCCAGATAATGCTTTTTGGTTTTTAGTCTGTATCACTTAACTTATATGTAATGTTTTTACAAAGTTTGATTAACTTTGAATCTGAAAATCCATGTTTCTTTGCATGTGGAATTTCTCCTTTTGTGGGGGTTGCCTTACCTCTCCTGGGACATCTGTTTTTTGTTTGGATTCTTGTTTCCTGTTATCCTGCCGTTCCTGCTTAGATGGCTCACGGCATATTGTCAGTCCTCGCTGCATTTTTGTGTGAGCTCTTCCTCACTGCACAGCATGTGCTGCTTTAAAAACAGGCGTCAGGCTCTGGGCTCACAACCTGTCTTCTGTTCGCAGGAGGCACAGCAAGACTCGGGTGTCGCTCCACACGCTGACTGCGGACTTGCCAAGGCAGGTCAGTCCTTCTGGTTAAGACGAACACATTGTTAACCACCTGTTCTCTTTTGGAAAATAATCTGGCCACGTTGCAACAAGAGTCATAAACGTAGTCTTGTCATTTACTCAGCAGTTCCAATCCTGGGACCATTTGCAGAAAGGAGCTTAGTGAAGAGAAAGCCGTGCAGTGAGGTGTGCTGTGTGTCACAGTCCTGGTGACACCACCCTCTGTGCTGGGGGACCCTCCAGCCGTTTGGGTGTGTCCGTTTGAAAGTCTTGTTTCAGAAGGACAGCGCGCGAGCGGGACGCGTTCAGAGTGTGTTAAGGACCAGCAGGTGGCAGACCAGCCCTTGTGATGCGCACGGTCCTCAGTGTGACAGAGGCAGACAGCTGGGGATGCACACTCCCACCGAGCACGCAGTCCTGGGTTCCCTTGCAGTCTCTCCACGAAATGAATAAATAAACCAGATTACCTCCC
This sequence comes from Camelus ferus, assembly GCF_009834535.1. Lineage (NCBI taxonomy): Eukaryota > Metazoa > Chordata > Mammalia > Artiodactyla > Camelidae > Camelus > Camelus ferus. Next base: position 97,274,162 of record NC_045700.1, read on the forward strand.
CTCCCCAAAAAGCAAAGCAAAACAGAAAAAGAATTAAGAAGACAGGTGGATGTACAGAGGCTCAGCCTCACCGTGTGGGGTGTCACCTCCGGGCAATCGGATTCCGAGCACGTCTCACCTTCTCTCTGTGCTTTTCGTTTGTTTCTGTGGACGCTCGGTGCTTTTTGGTGTCAGGAAATGAGTAAGTGAGCACGACGTCTGTGAAAGCCTGAAGCAGCGTTGAGTACAGGTTTAGGGAGACGATTTACTTAATTAAGCTGTATTCACGGGGTGGGACTTTTTGCTATTTATTATGTTAAGGGTGAAAAGCAAGAAACACAAGCTGCCTGTGCTTGGTGTGGTCACAGCTGTTAGCACAGACGCACAGGCGCACGCACGGAAGGCATCTGTGAGGGTGGGACAGCGGCACCGTGTCACGAGCGTCTCAGAGCCCCAGCCGCTCCGCGCTCGGCCTGCTCCCATGACCACCACCGGCAAGCACGTCTTTACGTGGTTGCTCTTTTCATGCAGTGTTCTTTCTCTGCAGCTGTGGTCTCGTCTTTGTCATTTCCTGTCGCTGCGCGGTGTCACTTTGCAGTGACGGTGACACCGGGAGCTATGCTTGTAACTCATGTATTAAAGCTCGTGTGTCCCAAACTTTTCTAAAACTGGATCTTTTAAGTAAAAACATTCTTTAACTCTTCTAGGTATGTTTTCTATTTAGGAATTCCTTGCTAAATCAATTGAAATTAAAAGTAATTATTTTTGTTTCTTTAACAAAGTCCAAATTCGTGAACAGCCTAAAAGTCACATTCAGGCTTTCAGTCCTCTGATTCTGTCCTTTAAAAGCCACAGGGATATTAAATGTGGTCGGATGGTTACGGAAAAGTGACACAATAAGCTTGTGGAGACAGGTTCACCCTGTGGGCTGTGTGCTGCCACGGCGTCTGGAGAAGCTCGGCTGCTCCTGCTTGGCCGCACGCTGGGCACGCGTTCACCTGCTTGCAGAGAAGGCTGTTCAGACGATTCGGTTCTGCTTTGGTCTGACCGCCCTCCTGTGAGGTTGTGTTCATGTGGCTCAGGGTCTTCTGGAAGCGTGACTGTGTCCTCGCGTGTGGGGCCCTGAGTGAGGACGTGTGCAGGGTGCCTGGGGTGGCGAGTGGCGTGCTGCGCCGCTGGGTTTCTCCCAGGCCTCTTCCCGCTCGCACTCGGGGCTGCTCCCGGGCTTCCCAGGTGCCTCCGGGCTCCGGGGCCGGCGGCGTCAGCCCGGCCTCGTCTCCGTGGGAGGAGCGAGGTCGCCGGAGCCTCTTAGCATCCACAGTGACCTCCGACGGGGCGCCTTGTCCCCAGCCATTGCTTTGCTCCAGGGTCTTGGGAGCTGGGTGGCAGCTCGCCCCTCCTCCAGCATCTCACCCCCGGAGGACGACGAATGCCCGCAGCATCCTGGAGCTGCAGGTGGCACGAGGTGTTAGTGATGGAGGCCGTCTCTGCTGTAGGCATTCAGTGCCTCCTGCGGAGGAAAAGTGGAATTATAAGGGACCGTAAACAGATGGCCCTGGGTCCTTTTGAAACCCTGTCTGCATTTACGGACGTCTAGTTCTCAAAGGAGAAGCCTGGTCAGTTGCTGTTCTTGGCAGAAGCTGTTCTAGAGTCGTGGGGATGTACTGATTTGGGCCCAGTTGGCTCTGTGACTTTCTAGTGGTAATTTGTTATGTTTTGTGTTCCCTTTTTTCTTTCCCTCGTTTTGATCCCCAGAGCATCTCTTTCCCTGAGGGCATGAGGACTCCTGCATCCCCGTCGGCGACGAATGCCTCCTCCTGTTCAGTCCCCGCCTCCCCGCCAGCCCCTCCGGGCCCGCTCCATTGCCAGGACAGAGGCGGCTCCCTGCCGCCGCCCCCGGCTCCTGACGCCAAGCGGCCAGCGACAGAGAGGAGCAGCAGCCCCGACGCGAGCCAGGCCCAGCCCCCCCGGCCCCCTGCACTCCAGCCTTGTCAAGGTGTTGGGTCTTGTCGTGTTGTGAGGAGCTGCAGTGCCAGCAGTCCCGCAGGGCGGGACCTCGGTGCCCTAGACCTAGATGCAGGGGGGGCCGGCAGGGAGCGCCAGGCCGCAGGGAGAAGTGACCGTGGGGAGGGTGGCATGACTGTGTGCTCGTCCTCGTCTGGAGGGGGCTCCCCACATGGCTGGCAGAGCAGCAGGGGAACCCCTATTTTCACATTGACAAGCACCCGGCTGCAGGTGTCCGAGGAGTTCATAGACGATGACCCAGCAGACATCTCCTTCTTCGCTGGGGGCTCTGAGGCCTTTTCTTTCCCCTACGGCAGTTTGGCCCCTCAGGCCCCACTGTGCAGCCCCCCGGGGTCCGGCCTGTCCAGCCCAGACAGGTCCTCCCCTGAGGCAGCCCGCAGGAGCACGGAGCTCAGCTTCGAGTTTGGGCGGGAGGGCAGCCCTGGTGGCGACGTGCGCCCGGCAGGCGCGTCGGAGCTGTTGGAGGTGAAGGCCCAGGCCAGCCTGATGCAGCGTCTGCTGAGCCCGTCCGAGACCAGCTCGCTCAGCAACGCGCCACTGCACGGTGGCCTGTCCGTGCACACGCCAAGCTCCGCCAGCCAGTCTGAGGCCAGTTCCATGGCCAACTTCCCGGCCTGCTCGGTCCGCTCCGAGGCCAGCTCAGCCTTCCAGTTCTCAGACATCATTGACCAGTTAGAGCAGGTCAGCTACCCGCCCACGACGGCCGAGGCCTCGAGCAGCAGCGACACAGACTCCTGGGGCTCCGAGCCCGAGACCCCCCCAGACGTGAGCCTTTTCTTCAGTAACCCCTTTGCACAGACGAGGGGCGAGAGAGTCATTTTTGATTTGCAGAATAACATAAAGAATTTGACTCCAGGAGAGCGGATAGATGAGAACCCCTCCTGACCGTCCCCGGGCTCCCTCGTGGGACAACCCGCCCACTGCTCGGTGGGCCCAGGTCGTCGGCTTTAGGCATAGCGGGTGCTTTTGTGTTCATGGCTAGACATTCTTTTTTCTTCTAATTCTCTGATTGATTGTTCTGTCTTGAGTGTTAGAAATTAAAACTTCCGCTTGAATTGGCATCAAAAGCTATGCATCACACGTGAAATGAATGAGCATTTCCGGCCAGTCCTCCTGGGCAGCGGGTGAATTAGTCTTTGCAGCTTAATTTTTTTGACACTTGCTTTGATTCAACTGGTGCCGAGCGTTTCAACGTGACACAGTTCGGACTTGTGTTGCTCTTTGACAGAACACGTGCCCCACCTGACACTGCCTATGAGTAACCCAGGCGAAGGCTTGTTTGATTTGACCACACAAAACCCAAGTCCTGAGGTGGGCAGTGGTCCTCGGCTGCACGGGCAGGGTCCCTGAGCTGCCCTGGTGTGTCTCCGTGCCAAAGGTGTCGCCTCCGTGCCAGACCTGGAAACAGCTGAGCTGGGAGAAGCATTGGTTTAAAATGCAGTGTCAGTGGAAACTGTTTCCTTCTTTTTAGCTTGCTTGGGGGTGCACTACACATTTGTTTGCAGAAAAAGCAGAACCGACCGGCTGGAGAGTCGTAGTGTAAGGTGGGACCAGCGAGCCGTTTCCTCTTGGCGGATAGGAGGCTGTTCCCTGGGAAGAGGCAGCACCCTGGGTCTCCCTGAGCCTTTTTTCAGGAATGTTGTTTCCTTGGGGTCCGGCAGTTTGCAGTACAGAGTTTCTGGCCGGCTCTAAAAGACCCAGTCACAGGCGCCGCCTGCCCCGAGGCGTGGGAAAGGCCTTGCGAGCCTACAGTGGCCGTGCCCCGCGGGCAGCAGGGTCTTCACCCGTGCTGATGCCAGCCCGGCGCTCCGGCCGCAGCCCGGACGTCCCTCCAGGGGAGAGGCCCCTGCCGGGTGGCCCGGCGCCCTCGAGGGCCGGGCACGCCAGGCTGGACAGACGCAGCTGAGCGTCTGGGCTGTGTTTCTCTTCTCTGCTCTGACGACAAACAGCAGCACGTTTAAGGTCCGTCTTCCTCCTGAAGGTGCCGTCCTTGCCGGGGCCTCTCTCCAGGTCAGCCTTCTTCCGTCAGTGCCGGTCAGATACCAGCAGAGGCTCCTGGCTAAACATGGTGAGCACTGTCCCGCTCTTGTGGCTGCCTCAGCCCTGCGCCGCCGTCGCCGCCGTGGCCCCGGCGCTGGTGCTGCACGCCTGCCTCCTCTGTGCTCTAGGTGGCGGGCGTACGCCCGTGACCGGCATCTGCAACTGCGATAAACGTGGTGTATGTGGTCTTGACTCACTGATGAGCATAGTGTGTTTGGGATGTTTGGGTTTTTGTGTGTCACTCAGCACACCTTGGCCCTGTGTGCTGAGAGGCTAACACAGAGACCATCCATTTCAAGTGCTCTTCCTGCGTCTCAGCACGGCGGCCTCTGTCCTCTACGGTGCCTGTCCTTCCTCTCCCCCGCGGGACCCCGCCTGGCTCCCGGGCAGGAGGTGGCTATGCGGCCGGGGCGTGGACGCGGGGTGGCCACGCGCTGCTCTTGGAGGTTGGGAATAAGCTCTGTTCTCGGCATCTCTGCTCGGCCTTCTCATAAGAGGGTTTTGCTTTGCTGCTTCAATGAAACTTCACTTTCTGGAGATGACTGTTAGCTCTTTGTTGAGGGAGTTTTCAGAACACGCAGAAGCGGAAGAGGACTGTCCTGACGGAGTCCTCGTGCCCCGGTGGGCGGTGCCGTGTGGACGTGCCTGGACCCCAGCCCTTCTCCCCTTGGGCGTTGCCCCTGACGTGCTGATGACCCCCCTCAGAATTTCTCATGTGTCTCTGAGACACAATGACACCCCTCACATAACCCCACACAGACACCATCCCACAAAATGAACAGTCCCTTGGTGTCATCTAAAATCATGGACGTACTTAAATTGGCTCAGTTGTCCAAAGTGCCTAATAACGTTTGGTGTTCAGATCAGGATCCAAACACGGTCTGCTTGCTGCCTGTGACTGTGATGGCTCCTGGGTCCCCTTTCCCTTTGAAGACCCCCTTCTGTGCCAGTGACTCACAGAGAAGCCAGGCCAGTCCTGCCTCGAGTCCCACAGCCTGGCCGGCTCGCCCCTCGGGCCTCTGCACCGCTGTCCCCGAGCTGCGCTGACCGCTGGCCCTCACCCCCGACTTGCAGCAGCCGCGTCCCCGTGGCCTGTGACGCTGCTGGTGAAGGTGTCGTTTTCAGATTCAGGGGTAGCTTTTTGGTAAGATTTGGAGGAATTTTGGACAACTTTCCTTTTCCAGAATGTTCATAATATTTTCAAGTTTACAGCTTTTCTTTTATAATGAAATCATGTATTTAAAAGCCAGTTGTGAAAGTGCACAGGCGAAAAAAAAACAACACTTGGGGCTTCTTTGGACTCAAGAAAGTGGGGGAAGCCCCACCTAGGGGCTCTTCGGAGGCCGAAGGACGTTTCCTGCCGCCGTTGTGGCTCCTGCTGGTGGCGTGAGCAGCGTCCTGGGGTGCTTCACCTCAGCGAGAGGTGGTTGTAGAAAATGTGCAGAAGTCCAGAGCAGCTCCAGCTGAAGACCTCTGATCACGATGACCTTTTCTTCGAAAACCTGTTGTGTGGTAACCCCACCTGGGAAGGGTGATGTCATAGACCCGGACGACAGGACAGGTGTTCAGATTTGAGTCGAATCTGTGGATTTGTAACCAGCACCTCTCGCACCGGGAGCCGGTCTACTGCGAGCGTAGGTGAAGCCCCTGGGAAGCGCTGACACTTTGTCGCTCTCCTCGCGGGAGGGCCATCCCCACCCCAGCAGTCCCCAGGCCGCACAGCCCCGGGGCTGTGCCTCTTGTCCCTGCTAAGTCCGCCTCTGGCAGTTAACGCGCTCTGCCGTGGTAGAATGTCTGTTTTCACTCGTTGCCGCTCTGTTTTGTATTCAAGTTTCCAGACTCCGAGTGTTCATCAGCCAGGGCGCTGGTGTGTAGGTCTGACAGCGCTGCAGCTCCACGGTGGTGGTGGCGGCGCGTCCTGGCCCGCGGCTTTTCGTATTTCGCAGGAATTCTCTAAGCGTGGGGTCGGATCAGGGCCCCTTTCAGCAGCAGGCGCAGCGGGGGCCGGGCAGCGGAGCCGCGAGAGTGGGAGCGAGCGCCGGTGTCACTCTGCTGCTCCGCGTGGGTGCCCTGTGCCGCGTGGTTCCCGGCCTGTGTGACACACGAACAGTGCGTGGACCGCGCACCTGTGTGCTGACGTGTGACCCCAGTGCCTGTGTCTTCGGGGTACAGTTGTGTCCTCCCGGTTTGTGAAACAGAGCCGCTGTAAGAAAATGTCGAGATTCTCAGGCTCTTGAAGTCTGGAGAATTTAGTGTCTGTTCTCAAGGCCACAGAGTCCCTGTGGGGCTTTGCTTTGGCCCCTGTCCCGAGGTTGCAGAGCGTGTCAGAGCCAGCCGGGGCGCTGGGCTGCCGTCGGCCCTTCTCCACACAGCGGCCCTGGGTGCGTCTTTCGCAGGGAAGCGCCATCGTGCCCTGGGAAGTGAGGAGCGAGGCAGCGCCGGTTCCCTGGGCGTCGGAACGGCTCATTCTGTAAAGAGACGTGATGTTGCTTCGTTTCTGGTGCTTGGAAGTGTTTCCCACTAAAATTGCCATTTATAAACTTGCAGATGTGTATTAATTCAGAAGTTCTTCATTGTTCATTCAATAAAATAAGGAAATGTTTGCTATGGATTTGTAATGGACTTTTTAGCTTCCTTTCCATCCACTTGCTTAGGGTCTGACTTCCACGCCTCGGAGGTAATCTTACATTAAACGCATCCCTGGAACAGCCACGTGTCTCTTCACATCTTCCCCGACATCTCTTTCTTCTGAGCAGCCCGTGGGCCCCGAGGTGCCTGCAGATGGTGTTGGGTGTGGGCGCTGGCGTCCCTGAGGGCCATCGGGGAGGCATCTGGCTTTTCTCGGCAGCCTGCGGGCTCCGCGTGCAGGCCCGGGCAGAGCTCGCCTCTGAGGTGCCAGCCACAGGCTGCACTGTTGGCAGCTTTGGGGGTGAATCACGTGGTCCTTGGCTCGTCCTCTGCAAAGAACACACACTGGGGGTTAAGTCCAAAATGAAACCGTTATTAACCCCCCTCCCCCAGCCAGTGAGCCCCCCCGTGACCTTCCTGACCTGAAGCCTGGCTGCTGCTGAGCTCCTGAGCAGGTCTCCTTCCCCGACACCTCACTGGGCTCCCCTCCCCACCATGCAAGCCTCCCCTGCCTCCATGGAGCTGCATGCACCTCTCCGGCCCCACACGGGTCTTGGGGTGCCTGTGGGTACCACCCCACATACTGGGCAGCGGCTGCAGCAAGCCTTGTGAGGACAGGACGCTCAGGGCGGGGGGCACCTGCGGGCCAGGGGCTGGCCCCCTCCCCGGGGTCTCAAGGCTCCTGGCACCCAGTATGGTGGGGGTGGGAGGCACCTGTTGGCACCAAACCCCCCCAGGAGTCTGCGGTCACATCCCCACTTAGAGGAGAGGACAGCAGATCACAGGAGTGTCACATGGGCACTGGTCCCTGACTGATGCCACCGCTGCCCAGCACCCCCACTTGGGGACAAAGAGGTGACACCTCGGTGATAAATCCAGATTTCAAGATACAGCTGGAAAGCATTTCTCCATTAGTCTACAGCTGACCGGTTGGGAGGGTAACAGCCATGTGGCCTTTGTTTTCTAGGTGTGTTCACTCAGGTCACATCTCTCTCCTGAGAACGGGACCTGTGAGCTTTCTAGTTTACCTGAATGTTGTTTTGGGGACCTTGCCTCCATCACTCCAATAGTTCAGAAGATCCGTAAGTCACAGCTTCTCAAACTTAGGACAGCACGTGTCACTTACTAGAACAAGGCGTGGGGCACCCTGGACCACCCCTGGGTGTTGCGCACAGGAGACCCCACACCTGGTGGATGTAACCGCAGCAGACGGCCCAAAGTGACTGAGCTGTAGAAAAAGGAAGAACTTCGGGAAACGCTTCTTGGGAGGGCCGCGGGGATAGACATCACCCTCTGGATTTCAGGTGACCGGGCCACTCCCAGGCTAGCCCGTGGCCCCCGGGTGAGGGGTGGACACACAGGAGAAAGGGATGAGCTGGCGCTCAGGATTGGCCACTTTTCTACCGCCACTGGCATATTTGAGCAGATTTCATACAAAAATGACTTGTGACATCTGTGTTCAAAAGTGGAGCCAGGAGTGGTTTTCCATGGGCTCGTCAGGGTCACGTTTACCTGGACTCCTGGGACAGGTCACCTCTGCCCTTCCTCACGGGATTAATGACCATTGCTCGAGCCGTAGGGGTTTCTAGGCCCTCTGTCGTGTCAGCCTTCAGACCTGACCCGGGACTCTCCAACCTGGAGCTGACTCCCGCTCCACTGTTAGGCAGGAATTCTCAGGATTGCTTATTACAGAGTTTTGAAGAAGAGAATTTAAAAGCATGAAATAGAAGTAGCTGAGGTCCCTCCAAATGTGGCTTTTCCTTCATCAGCCGGCTGGACAACAGCATGGGACGCAAGCACAGAGCTGCGCATCTCGAAGCAGCAGCAGAAGCCGTCTGCCGCGCAGCCGCTGCTGGCTGTGGGGGAGAGAAGGTTTAAGCTGAGGTGCTTTTTGGACGACGATCAGCCCTTGCAGCTGCCGCTCTGGGGACGGGCCGTCTGAGCCGCTCCAGCGGGTGGCGCTCAGTGCAGCGTAACTGCCCTTGTGCAGTCCGCTCCAGAGAGCTTACTTCTGGAAACTGCAGGCGTTTCTTGTCTGCAGGGGGTGGTGGGCTCGCAGCCATGGTGAGCGATAGACCGCCTCCTATGCGTCGTGGGCCCACAGCGAGGCTCCTGTGACTCAGAATGGTGCCAGCTCTTTCTGGCTGTAGACAGCCTCCAGTGGAGGACGACCTTGCACGCAGGGGCCTGCTTTTACAGACGTGGAAGATTATTTGCCGAGTCAGTCAGGGCCAGATGCGTTCTGCGGTGCCTGCAGTGTGCTGCTGAGCACTGAGCCGGCTGGCTGCGCACCAGGGCCTCTGCAGTCGGTGCCCATCCCAGCGCGCGGGGCCTGGGCCCCTTGAGCTTCGCTCTGCCCGGCACTCCTGGAAGCTCGCCAGTGGGGCCCCGGCCCCGCACGTTCCGGCCACGGGTCCCGCAGCACAAGGGTAGTGGCCTGCGCTCTCCCACAGCCTTGAGTTCAGGGGGGGTCCACGTTAACTGCCGCCTGCTCGAAAACCGTCTCCCCACAGATGGAGCTTCTGTGTTTACAAAGTCTGATATAGGTATGATTTCTCATGCTTGGCTCTAGCTGACAGATTTAATAAAAGCAAATGTTTAATGTCAGTTTGTGGTGCTTTTTAATCTCATCACTAAATTGAGAGTTGACGATTTTTGTGAAACCGTGAAGTACAGTTGCCCTCGGTATTCGCAGGGGTTGGCTCCAGGACCCCGCAGACAGCAGGACCCTCATGTGAAAGTCTCTTCCGTGGAGCAGTGCAGCATTTGCACGTAACCTCCACACGCCCTGCTGTGTGTGTTAAACCATCTCTCCATGACTTGTGATCGTAGTACAGTGTCAATGCTGTGTAACTTACTGGCAAATTCAAGGGCTGCTTTCTGGAACTTTCTGGAATTTTTCTCCCAAGTATATTCGGTCCTTGGTTAGGTGAACCTGCAGGTTTGGAACCTTCAGGTACAAATAGCAGCTGTCTCTGCAGGATAACGTCAAATGATGGCCCCAACCTCCCTCGAAACAAAGTAGTTTATCCCAGATGAGCTGCCAGTCCCAAAGGGGGTTTCCCTCCAGCACCAACCACTTCTTTACCAAGGGGCTTCGATCCTCTGATTTGCCCCCACAGCCTGGCCCGTCTGCACCCCCATCACATGAGGCAACCACCACCTCGAGTTTCAGCTTCTGCTATTTGAATAAATCAAGTTTTGCATCACCTTTTTGGTAAAGTGTCCACTGGTAGCTTCCTGTAGGACGGCCCATCGTGGAGGGAGGAGCTATGTGGGCTGCTGGGAGGCGTGGAGTCAGACTGCGGACGTCCCTGGTAACCGGTGAGTGTCAACAGCTTGGCTCTCACACCTCCAACAACACGATTGTGAAGAATAAATAGACTGTTAGTAGCTTCTGGACCTGTTCTCAGCTCTGAATGTGTAATGGCATCTCACTGCAGTGCTGGGCTGTTTAGGGACTGAAAGGGGTTTGGGGCGTGAATCCTGAATAGTTCATCTTTGGAAACGTGCCTCGTCTCCACGGAGGAAGGGGCCACACTCCCAGCACAGCCCGGAGCCTTTGGGTCAGATTTGGTTCCTTCGGATGTGACTGAGTCCACGCAGGCCTGCTGTAGGGGGAGGGGACGTAGGAATTTTGCATGATTTTAAGGTTGCTTAGTATATTTTAAATGTGTGATCAGATTTTCATAAACTGGTTCTAATAGTCTCATGTCTGAATGTCATCCAGGTTTCCTGGCGTCAGGGAACAGCTCCCTGTGTCTTAGGCCTGTGTCCTTGTGAGGACCCCGAGGAAAGCTCGGCCGTCTGGCTCATCCTGGAAGCCCTGGGTGCGACCCCGCCCGCAGGCTCAGTCTTCCCAGAACTCTGAACTTGTCAATGTGAAAATAAGGGCTCCTCCCGCCCCCAGGCCACGTTGGAGGGCTGCTGTGGGGTTTTGTGCCAAGCCGGCCAGCGGGCGCTCTGTAGCCGCCTCCCTGCACGCTTCGCGCTTCGCGCTGAATAAATAAACTGGTCACTGTAGGCGCCTGTGTTGGGTCCCCGGCGCATGTGGTGTGACAGGGTCTCACTCTGAAGCCTCTCGTGAGTGGAGCGAGGAGGCCCCAGGGGTCTGAGTTCAGTTACTGCTGTTCCAGCGCTTTGTAAACCAACCTAGTAGTTATACTTAGAGATAATGGTGGATTGGGTGTTAAAACACTACACGTTTATAAATCTGAGGTAAATTTCTGTCTTAAATCATTTTAAACTGCACTTAGATTTCCCGCCTATAACTCTGCATTAAGGTATCTTTCAAGTTTGGCATTTAATAGTTCCTAATTCACCATAGAAAAACATTAGAAGTAATTAGAACCTTGGAGAATTTTATTTATTGCAGAATGTTTGATAGACTATACCTCATAGCCTCCTCAGAACGAGACCAAAATTTTGGTTTCTATCTAGTCAAAAGCAAACATTGCTTTAAGAAGGGGAAACATTTAAGTATCAGATTACTTTTGTGGTATAATTCCATAGAACCAAAATAGAATCCTTGCTCATGGACAGCTCAGGGGAGTGGAGACCAGTATGTGAGTGGCTCTGCGTGGTCCAGCCTTAGACGCGTGGCAGACGGCGTCTCCCCTGGATCAGCCGGCCTGGTCCTGACTCACCCGTGTGTGGCCCCAGCCCCTGCGTCCCGGCACAGCCACGCGCCCCGAGGCCCCCGGGGGACCCGGTCACCGGCCGCCCTCTCTGCTCTCTTGTCACACCGCGGCCTGCGTGTGGTCCAGGCTCTGCCTGCCCGTTTACCCCGGGGCCTCTTGTCTGCCCACATCCGCCCTTTCTCATCTCTCCCCATCGCCCCGTTCACTTCCAGGCCTTTCTGTGGAGAGTCCTCTGCCTTCTCCTTCCTCCCAGAAGAGCCCACCGAGCCTGAGCCCCACATCCCAGGTGCCTCTGGGCCCAGCTGAGCAGGGCTTGAGCCCCGTCCTCAGCGACGCTGGCGGAGCTGGGATGGACGACCAGGAGGAGCCGAGACACAAGGTGGGCGGGGGCTTGCTGCGGGGCCTGTGTTTGCAAACCTCCTGGGCTGGGGGTGGTGGAGCGGGTGGGGGCTGGCCCCCCAGTATCTCACCCTGAGACCCACCAGCACCTCCGGCCAAGACTGGGCTCGTGCCTTTGACGGTGGAAGGCTGGTCCTGGGGGCGTGGGGCCCACAGCCTCCCCACTCCCTGCTTTTCTGGGCTGGGAGGAGGTCTGGGTGCCAAGGAGGGCTTTCCTGAGGGCCCCCCTTGTCTGGGGCCAAGGGAGGTACTGGGGCTGGAAGCTGCAGTGGGTCCTGGAAGAGCGTCCGGGTGGGGGTGCTGGGCAGCAGGAGGGGCTTGGCGTGTGTGTTCACGGTGGAGGGTGGAGGCAGCTTCGGAAGCAGTGACACTGTGGCCTCATGGCCGCCTCCGTGGGCTCCCCTTCTCCCGCCGGCCCCCAGGTTCACCCGGCGGAGCCGCCACGTTCACTGACGAGTCTCCTGGCAGGGCCTGGGGCCACGTCTGTGTTCCTACGCGCCACAGTCGCACACGGGCTGGAAACCCGCTGGCCAAGCCCTGGGCTCCCGCCTTTGCCCCTGGCTGCCCTGCCGTGTGCCCGCTTGTTTCCCACCAAACATGCTGTTTCCGCTGTTTAATAAGAAATTGGTGAGGACCCACCGTGTTGGAAAGGTGTGCAGGTAGCAGGTGCCCCTCCACCTGCTGTGGGCACTGCGCTGTGGGGGCGGCAGCAGCGCACCGCACAGAGCACAGTCCCCTGCCTCTGCCCTGACTGGCGGCCTGGGCAGGTCTGTCTGGAGCGCGGCCGGCAGAGCAGCTGCCGTTCTGCTTTCTCTCCACTGAGTTTCCCTAGGTGTTCTTTGCCCTGGAAACCAGAGGTCAGCCCCAGGCCACACAGGCCACCATCCACAAGCTGCTCCTGACTGCTGCGTACGTGTCCCCAGTCCGTACCGGACTCCAGACCAAAACTGGGATGCCTGGCTGAGGGGGTACCAGGGCAGGGAGGGCCAGGACCTCCCAGACCGTGAACGTGGGCCTCTCAGGGGCAGTTCTGTCCCCAGAGAGCTCACTGGGCATGCAAACTCTGGGCGGGATATGGCATCTTAAAGAGATTTTACTGAGTTTGGATTTGAAAAAGTCATTTTTTAATAGTACAAAGCCCAAAAAGAAATCGAAGAGCCTGAAGTTTGGAAAGGTGACTCGCAGCTCCAGGGCAGTGTGAGGGCAGAGCTGCAAGGGATGAGGTGGGACTCCCAGGAGATGCTGCAGGGCTGGCTGCCAGCAGGGGTTTGGGAAAAGCTGCTGTGAGAAGCAGCCATCAGACGTTTGAGGGAAGGAAGGGAAGACAGCAGGCAGCTGTGAAGGCCAAGTGGAGCCTCCTGGTTTCCCCATGGCCCAGAGGGCGGCCGCCAGAGCAGTGGCCTCTAGGACACATGGGAGGAGCAGCTTTGCTGCCACAACCTCGGGTAGACGGGCCCAGGGGAGAAGCCGGCCCTCAGGCTCCGCCCCCAGCCCACCTCCTTTCCCAGCTGGCTTCTCGCTGCTGGCTCAGACCTGACACCAACCTTCCTCCCCAAACCCATCCCCTGCGGCCTTCCCCAGCACTCTTTCCCTTGGCATCCTCGGAACCGGCCTCAGAATGTGTGGGGCGCCCCTCACACCACTCCCTTGTGCCTCCTGACCAGCTGGGCTCCCCAGACTCATCCTGGGGCCAGCACACCATGATGTGCTCAGATAGACCCCCCGGAGACTTTGCCTTCCCCCAGGGACCACCTCTCTCACCCGCCACCCACCCTCCCCTCATCCTTGACCTCTGAGCTGGCCCCACCTCCCAGGGTGCCCCACCCGCTCGAGGAGGCAGCCGGCCGGCCTCCCTACCTCCACCTCCACTCCCACCTGCTCCCTTTGTCCTGTGACTTGCCGCCCAGACCCGTGACTTCCCCAGTAGCTGGGGTTGCTTCCTCCCTGTTTCCTCCTAGGAGGCCTCAGCGCAAGGGCAGGGACCTCTGTTCCTGGGCATGTCCCAGGACGCAGGGAAGGTCAGCCCTAAGTCAGTCCTCGACGTGTAGGATGTGTGGAGGAGCAGGAGCAGGCGTAGGGGCGTCTGCCAGGTGGGAGAGGTGGAGGAGGGGCTGTGGAGCGGCTGGAGGGGGCCAGGTGGCTGAGGCCTGTGCTGTGCCGGGGTCGTGGCGCCCCCTTCCTGCTCCAGAGACCCCATCACTGCTGGCTTGCCTGCTGGCCCTGCACTCAGGCAGTGCCCGGCCGAGACTTAGGGGCTCCTAGGGCCTGGCCACGTCTGGCTCTGCATCATGGTCTGCTGGCCGCATGCTCCAACATCAGGCACCATTAAAACATAGGCTGTTTGGCGATTTTAATCACCTTTTTGTGAGTTAGGCTTAATGGTTTATAATCACACACATGCATATAGGCGCAGGTCTTGTTTTACTGTGCTTCGTACATACTGCCTTTTTTTTTTTAAACAAATTGAAGGCTTGTTGTGATCCTGTGTCAAGTCTATTGGCGCCATTTTTCCAACAGCATTTGCTCACTTTGTGTCTCTGTGTCACATGTTGATAATTCTCACACTATTTCAGACTCTCTCATTATTATATCTTGATTTGTTGTGGTATCTGTGGCCAGTGATCTTTGATGTTACTACCGCAACTTAAGGCTCAGATGATCGTTAGTATTTTTAGCAATAAAGCATTTTTTAATTAAGGTATGTACCTTGTGTGGGGGCATAACGCCATTGCACGCGTTAACAGACCACAGTATAGTGTAAACACAACTTTTATATGTACTGGAAAGCCAAATGCTTCATGTGATTGGCTTTATTGCAGTGTTGGCTTTATCGGGGTGCTCAGGAACAGAACCTGCAGTGTCTCAGAGGCCTGCCGGCACAGCCACTCGGGCAGCTGTGTGCTAACCCGCTACAGCCCAGGAGTGAGATCTGAACGGTAATTTCATCACAAAGCCAGTACTAAGCTTCAGTAAATGTTGATGTTTGAAATTCTTTTTTAGAAAAGGGTAAGAGAAAATGAGAGAAACATTTGCAGGAGGTACAACTGGGCTTAGACTTTTACCCAGAAGTAAATCTTAGGAGTCACCGAAGACCACACACAGCGTTGACCTGAGCAGAACAGACCGAGTGGCACAGAGTTGGCCACGAGGCTCATGCTGTCTGCTTCCTGCAGTGCCCACCCGAGGACGAGGCCTATTTCATAGCGAAGGAGATCCTCACCACGGAGCAAACATACCTGAAGGATCTAGAAGTTATTACTGTGGTATGCGACCTGCCTCCTTTGTTACTTTGATTGTCTTAATGCTCCTTAAATCCGGACCAGAGACCGGGGATCCCTCCTCGGTGGTCTTGAGACCTGCATGTATATGTTCTGTTAACTATATTTGCCTTAAAACCCGTCTAAGGTCAGGATATTAGGTCCAGCCATTTAGGAAGCTGGGAATCGATCCACTTGAAGCTTTTTGCCTAGAATGTTCCCCTGTATGGTGGAAACCAGGCAGTGAGCCTGGGCCTCGGGGGTGCCAGGGATCCGGGGGCCACGCCCACAGCCGGCTCTTCCGCCGCAGTGGTTCCGGAGCACGCTGGTCCAGGAGGACGCCATGCCGGCTGAGCTCATGCACCTGCTGTTCTCCAGTGTGGACCCCATCTACGACTTCCACAAGGGCTTCCTGCACGAGGTGGAGCAGAGGCTGGCACTCTGGTAACGGCCCTGCCCGCCCAGGCCCTGCAACTCAAGGGAGCCATCGTCTCCTCGACATACGGATTTTTTTCCTTTCTTGTTTGGAAGTGGGGTCGGGGAGGGGAATGAGATTTGTTCGTTTACTTTTATTAATGAGGGAGGACTGGGACTGAGCCCAGGACCTGTGCAGGCTCCACCCCTCCTGGAAACACTTTAAAGGAGGAGGTGGCCCCACCGACAGGCCCAGGCCGCCCTGATCCAGGGGAGAGCCAGTGAAGCACGTTAAAGTGGGGACCCTCCTGCCCATGACCCTCGCGTGGGGAGCGGCCCGCTGCCTCCTGGTCTCTGTCCGGGTCCTTGGCTGTAGCGCTGGCGTCGGTCCAAGTGCATCCCACCAGCTCTCGCAGGGTTTTGACCCAGTCCATCCATCTCTGCCCCAGGGAAGCATCGGCCAGCGCACCGGGCGGCCGCGGCCGCTGCCGAATCGGGGACATCCTGCGCAGGAACATGCTGCAGCTAAAGGTGTGCTTGGTGTCGCCTCCAGTCCGGGCCCCTCGGACACCCTGTCAGGGTGGCTCCACCCTCAGGGCACCTTTCCCGCAGGAAGGCATCCCGACAGGACCTACCAGGCCCGCGGGTCCCCAGAGCAGGGTTCCTCGGCGTTCTTCCGCCGGGACACGTTCCCCTCGGAGCAGCGTCCTCTCAGGACCGCGTGCCCCACGGCCCGTCCTGTTCACGGCAGCGTCCTCTCGGGGCAGCGCCCCTCAGGACGGCGCCCCCATACACCGCCCAGTGCAGCATCCCCGCCGGGGCGGGATTCCCCCGAGAGCTGCGCCCCCATGACTTCGGAGCGCTTCTGGGTCAGGAGGTCCCGCCTTGGGTCGGGGGGGGAGGGGCGCCCCCCCCTCCACACACACCTGGGGGCGGAGCCGCAGAGGGAGGCGCGAGGTCGGCCTCCGCCCGCCCGCTGACCGGGGCCGCGCCCCCAGGCGCTCGGCGGCCGCTTCCAGAGGCTGGCGCAGGTGCTGGAGGAGCTGGAGCAGGCCAGCCGGCACCTGAAGAGGCTGGAGGCCGTGTGCCGGGAGTTCGAGCTGCAGAAGGTCTGCTACCTGCCGCTGCACGCCTTCCTGCTGAAGCCCGGCCAGCGCCTGCTGCACTACCGCCGCCTGCTGGGCCGCCTGTGCGCGCGCCCCGGGCCTGGCGACCCCCGCCCCGCCGACCGCGCCGACCGCGCCGACCGCGCCGACTGCCGCGGTGAGTGCGCGCACGGACCTCGTCGTCTGTCGCTCGCGCTGGAGGGGCAAGGAATAAGCCTGCACGTCTGGGCCCACAAGCACGACCGCAGGCTGCAGTGTAGACGCGGGCGGGAAGCGCGGGGCCGGGTGCCCGCGCGGCCGCCCCTTCGTCGCTGTAGCGTGCGCCGCGGCCGCGCTGGGCTTTGCCGGTCCCCGCGGTCGTGGGGGGCGCAAGTAGGACGCTCCCCACGGGGAGGGGACAGCACGGGCCCTGCGACGCTGCGCACGCCCCCTTGGCGCTGCCGGGGACAGCGAGGGCGGCGCCGGGGCTGGGGGAGCAGGGGTGGGCCGGACCGGTCAGCCTCCAGTCGCCTCAGGGCCGCGGGGACTTGTGTTTCTTCTGAACGAGCTCCCCTCCCTGATTGTAAGCCTGCTGTTTCTGCTTAAACTGTAAGATGAGCACCTGCCCCTCCACTCCAGGAGAAGGTTGCAACGTTCTCAAGGACCAAATTATTTAGCCTTGAAACTCTAGTAAAATCATTTTCCCTAAAGAGCAAACCCTGCTCCTCCGCAGCACTAGGCGGTTATTTGCAGACTGTCTCTTCACCAAGCCTAGTGTTGGCTGCTCAGCAGTGTGGGCCGACAAGCCCAAGTTTCAGGGGGCCCGCAGGGATTCCCCACGGTTGCGCCCGGCAGTCCTGTGAGGAGCTGGAGTGGGTCGTTCCTGGAATTAAAACCTGTCCCACAGTGGAAGGTGGAAGGCTTTGTCCCCCTGGGGCCGGTGCTGAGGAGCCTCTCTGCGCAGACGCCCTCCAGGCCGTCACGGAGGTGACCTCCGAGCTCCAGCACAGCCTGGTCCGCCTGGAAAACCTCCAGAAGCTGACAGAGCTGCAGCGGGACTTGGTCGGCATCGAGAACCTCGTTGCTCCCGACAGGGTGAGTGCCTTTACTTTGTTCCAGGACGTTTTCTGATTGGGTTCCTCCCGTTTTTAACTGAGATACAGCGCAAAGTGTGCAGTTGAACGGTTTTTTAATACATGCACAAGCAAAGTGCTGCTCGTGCTTCTGGGGTGCGGCCGGGGGGGGGGTTGCGCTGGCCTGTGGATTTGGGCGGGTTTCCCAGCCTCGGGGCACTGGGCTGGGGAGGATCACGAGGTCAAGTCCTCCCTTCCTCTCCCTCACTGGTTCCTCCGAAGGCAGGAGGCCGGGGTTGACCGGCTGCTCTCGGGGCAGGAAGCCCGTTCTCCTGTTTGTTTCAAAGGAGCAACAGACGGTAGAAGAGCCCCAGCAGGTTGGGCAAATCTGACGCTCCGGACCCGGGATCTCGCTCCCAGCTGGGCTGCCGGGCTGCTGTCTGTGCCCAAAGGCAGCTGTGCGAGCCTGGCCTGGGGGAGGCAGGGCCCCCTCTTCTCCCCTAGGGGGCTGCGCCCTCCTCTTTCCACAAAGGGCTGCCCAGGGCCCCGTAGGGCTGCTCCCCCCGGATCTCCAGCCCCGCTGGAGGGTCTCAGTCTGGGTTTTGAAGCCTTTGTGGTCTTAGGGATCCTTTGTTCAGACACCGCTGCGGCAGCTGACCCGGAGAGGTCACCCGTTAACCAGGTGTCCCATCTTCCTAACTCCCATTTTCAAGCGGCCCCGCCCAGTTCTTCTCAAAGCTGAACTCTCCATGGCTGCACCTTCCAGAATCTTCTCGACCACACTCTTTGCCTGGTGTGCGAGCTCTCAGCCCAGCCGCTTACGGGAGACGAGGCTGTGGGAGCCGAGACTGTTGGGGCCCCGATGACCCGGCTCCTGGACAGGCCTCGGGTGGCCGAGGGCAGCAGACGGGCAGGAGGAGGCATCTGGGCGGGAGGGCAGGCGGGGCCACCAGGGGCTCAGAGAAGCGTAGATGGCCGCGAGGCGGCCTCGCTGCTGCTCAGGGGCATGACGCTGTCTTTCAGGAGTTTCTCCGTGAGGGCTGCCTCCACACACTCACCAAGCAAGGCCTGCAGCCGAGAATGTTCTTTCTGGTAGGTGGAACGGGCAGCTCATCTGCGTCAGGAGCTTGGTGAGGGCTGCAGAACACTCTCCCCAGCCACCACTGCCCTCAGTCCGGGTTCTGGACACCTGTCTTGCAGGGCGAGCAAAACCCAGAAGGTAGAAAGGTCCACGTCCCTGTGGCTGCAGAAATGCTCTGCTCCTGCCGAGAGGCTAGTTCCAGGGTCTCGTTCACTGGCCTGGAGGTCCTGGCTTTGACCCTGGGAGACGAGGTCCTCCCAGCAAGTCCTTGCTGCCACCGGGGTCCCTTGCATCAGCTGCCTTCCTCACGCCCAGTCAGCGCCCAGTTAGAGGGTGACGGTGTCAGGCCAGCCAGAACAACCCACTGCCTCCCGCTGCAAACCAGTGCCCACCCACTGGCCCAGGAGGCCTGCTGGGTCACGTGGTGGCTGGTTACCTCTAGTCAGAAATGTTGGTATGAATGAAATAAAAACCCCTTTTTTGCTAAAAACCTCCAGCAAGCTGAAAACCACACGCGAGCCCGTGGCGTTGATGTTGCTGACTGCTCAGCTGTTGAAACTTTGTGACTCATTTTCACAAATCGCTTCTCTAAAGCTTCCCTCTCTCAGTTCTCAGACGTGCTGCTGTACACGAGCAGAGGGGCCTCGGGGACCAGCCGCTTCCGGATGCGGGGCCTCCTCCCGCTGCGCGGCATGCTGGTGAGCAGTCCCCGCCACGGGGGAGCAGCTGCTGGGCTGCGTGTTCCCTTCCAACCTGTCACAGCTGCTGTTCCCGGCTCTCAAACAGCCCGCCTGAGCCCGCGGCACCTGCAGGACCAGGCCCTCTCCCGGCCGGAACCCACCTGTGGCTCCCAGGGCGCCCTGTCCTCTGGTGGGAAACTCTGTGAAAACCCCAGTGAGACGCTGGGGCCACCGAGCCACTGGAGGGGTGGGGGCTGACACAGCCTTTCAGAGAGAAACCTGAATCACTAATTCTGAAGGCTGGAGAGTTTCCACTTCCTTGATTTATACTTGCATCTTTTTTCTCTTACTCCGACAATTTTGGTTCTTCACAGCATCGTAATTAGTCACTTCACACACACAGCTTTAAAACGGTAGGACGGCTAACCCCACCGCCAGAGAGAGGCGGGCTGCCAGTCAGGACTGGCTTGGCACGCTCCCGGTGACCTCCGCTGAGTTGTGCTGGGCGGCTTCTAGTTTGTCCTATCACCCCTGCCATGTGAAGAGACACAGGCTCAGCCCCAGAGTCGTCTCGGGCCTGGGCCGCGCTGTGAGCACTCTGTCCACCCGCCAGACGGATGGGCGGGTCTGGTCCCCGCCCTCCCAGTGCGACCGGGGTGTTAGCACTGTCTCTGGTGAGTGGGAATTCTTCATTTTAACGTGATGCAGTCTGTTGGCCTGCTCTGTGCTCAGTGCTTCTGTGGCCTTGAAGGTCTTGGAGAGACTCCCGTGTGGACACTGACCCCCTGTAAGCCTGTGCTCAGCCTGCAGCCCACCTGTGGGAATGGCAGGCTAGAGGCCAAGTTCAGGCCTTTGCTATAAAGATGTGCTGTTTGTCCAAAACATCTTACGTGCTGAGGTGTCCTCTGCGTCCCCTCCAGGCCCCCGCCCAGGTGTGGGTGGGCAGGTCCAACCCATCGGTCCGATTCCAGTAGCACCAGCTCCGTCCTCCCTGGCGGCGCCCAGCCCTTCTTGCCACCTGCCTGCGCTGGGCCCTGCACCCACTCCCGGGGAGGGCCAGTTGCCGCAGCTTTCCCAGCTCTCAGCAGAAAGAGGTGGGCTTGAAGGACTCCCATCTGCTTTAATGTTTACTTTTAAAAATCATGCTTTCATCATAGAAAAGCTCCTGAAGGTGTGAGATGGAAACCGCTCCTGGTTTCACCGCCCTGCGGTGGGTGCCATTGGCATTGCTGTCAAGACGTGGCGGGCGTTTCTGCCGCCCAGAGGAGACACCATCCACATGCTGTCTCGGACCCTGCACTGGTTTTGCTCCACAGCTCATCTCCAGTGTCGTCCCGTGTCCCCTGGGCTCCCACCACCCAGCTAGGGGGCCAGGCCCTGGGTTATTCACCCAGCCCCGGCTCTGCAGGTTTTGGCTACGTCTGGTTTCTCAGAGTTAGAAGCAACACCACTGGATCTCTGTCTTACTGGGCATCCTTAAGTATGTCCCTGAGAGAAACCTCAGCGAGCGTGGTGTGACCTTCCCACCTGCGCGTCTGAACTTGCCTCCTCCCTGCCTGCGGAGCCCTGGTGCCCACCCCGCCCCGTCACCGTTCCGGCATGGAGGGGGAGCACCCTTGTATGGCCAGCGAGGCCTCGGGGCCATTTCCCAGAGGCCCTCAGTCGTGTCCATTCCTCTGGTCCCTACTGGTCTGTTACCTTTGTCACATGCAGGGGAAGTACTTCTCAACCCTCTCAGGCCACAGGTACTTTCTAGACAGTAGTTCCCGTCCATGTTGCCTGCAGTTGGTTTTATGCTGGAGAGTGTACGCTCCGTGCACAGGACCGTTTGTCTTGTTCCGGGAACAGCATCTGGTGCGAGACCCTGCCAGACACTTGCTGAAGGAGGGAACTTCGATGTTCTTACAGAGTCAGATCTGTCTTTCCTTTTAGGGTTTCTGCCCGTGGTGCCGGTCCAGAAAGTCTTCCCACACCAGGATTCTATTGGCACTTTTCTTCCTGGTACACTTACGGCTTTATTTTTCTCCTAATCTGCCTAAAGTGTGTTGTTTCTGATGTTTTTAGGTTGGGGCCTAACATCTTCTCCCCACATAGTCAGCTTTCTCATTCTTTGTTGGCTCCGTCATTTTCTTACTGATCTCAAAGGCTGCTTTTATCATATAAAAAATTCTTGTCTTTACACTCAGATTCTTCCTGGGCACTCTGTTGCACTTCTGTCCCAGCGTCAATCTACACTCTTGTATTTAGTGTGTTATAAGGGTTAGTCACCATGTGGCCAAGTTCATTCCCTTGCCTCATTTGTCCTCCTTTTAAAAAAATTCTTAGCTATTCTCCAGTATTTAATTCTTCTAAATAAACTTTAGAATCATTGGGACAAATTCCTTCAGGAAGCACCATTGGGATTTCCATTGAAATTGCATCAGATTTCCACTTTAGGGCACTGACGTCCTGGTAGCCTTCTCTGGCCGGCCACTGCTCATACTAGTTTCAGGTCCTTTATGTCCAGCATGAAGCTCAGAGGTTCGTGTCCCACGGGCTCAGCACAGGGCAGCCATACTTGCAACTGGCTGGCCCTGGGGACACACAGCCAGCCCTCCACCCTGACTGTGGAGGGAAGGACGGTGGCTCTTGGCTTGGAGAAAACTCAATCATGTTACCGTAGCTTCCTTCTGTTTCTGTCTAAGAGATATGATCAAAAGTAACAGGTTGGGTTTTGGCAAAGGTGTCTTCAGCACATGGAGAAGTGGTCCCTTTGACTTTGTGATGGGGTGAATTCTATCCATTCTATTGCAAATGCCGAACCGTCCTGCATTCCTAGAATAACCTTACTTGGTCACGGGACAGTTTCTTGTCTGTGCTTTTAGATCTGATCAGGTTGTATCTACTTTGGAGTTACTTCATTTAATCACTTATAATTGAGATTAGTCTGTATGGGTGTTTCTTTGAATCTGACTTTGTTAGGTTTGGTACCAGGTTTATAAAATGAATTGTCCACTCCCTTTTCAACAACGAAAATGCTCAATATTTTTTCCTGTGCTTGATTTTCAGCTAATAGTGCTGGACCCACCGGTGAGTAGTTGGGTGCCCCGTGGCCCACAGCTCACCCACCTGGGCAGCAGGCGCCACGGCGTGGGGATCCCTCGTGCCTCCCGCAGCCCCTGGTAGAGTCAGCATGGGCTTGGGCAGCACAGAGCTCCCACACCACCTGCGTCATGCTGCAAGCTCGGGTCCACCAGCCTGGCTCCCGGTCCTGACCCTCCTCCCCCGCCGCCACAGGTGGAAGAGCGCCAGAACGAGTGGCCCGCCCCGCACTGCTTCACCATCTACGCGGCTCAGAAAACAGTCGTGGTGGCAGCCAGGTAGGGGCCCTGGGGACACAGGCCCCATGAGCACTGCTTCAGAGTGCAACCCCAAGAACAGCTCCGCCCCAGCTGGGAGCCGATGTCCACAAGACTGTCGGTCACGGAGAGTGGCCATGTGTCGCCGGGGGCCCTCTGAATGGAACGGGTCCAGGGGTGTGGGTGCTCTGGCCCTGCACATGAGGGGAGCACAGGCGGGCTGGTGCAAGGAGCCCTGTGGCCATCAGCACCATGCTGGGCTCCGTCCCTCCCCTATGGGAGCTGAGTGTTCCCAGCACCTTCCAAAGGGTGGCGTCTGGCTCTCAGCTCCCAGCCTGAGGGGTCCTGGCTGATGTCAGCACACAGGCTCTCGACTCCCACCAGGAAATCGCGTCAGCTTAATTATGATCCAGGACCCAACCTCGTATTTCAGACCAGAGACTTAAGAACCTTGTTTCAGGAACAAATTACCTGCGAGAGCCCCTGGTCCAGGGTCCAGCGAGGGGCTGCCCCTCCTTCCTCTCCAAGCCCCGCAGCTCCAGCAGTGGGGGAAATGGGCACCCTGACCTTCTGCCCTCCACCCCGAGGGGGCTGCAGCAAGGAGCCCCTGGCTGCGGGGTCCTGCCCAGCAGCTGAGCCCCGGCCCCGCCCACAGCACCCAGCTGGAGAAGGAGAAGTGGATGCAGGACCTGCAGGCCGCCATCGACGCAGCCAAGCACAGCAGTGGCACGGCCCTGGGGCTGCCGGGCAGCATGGTGTGCGCTCTTTCCCGCAGTGAGTCCTGGCTGAGCCCTGCAGAGGGCCCACTGCCCCCAAGGAAGCTTTCCTGTGGGGTGGCCGCCCTGGGCAGCCTGCCCGCTGAGCCCACCACGCGCTCCTTTCAGGAAGGACGGTAGAGGCGGTGGCAGGAGGGGCCAGGAGCTCTCCTGGCAGGAGCAGCACATGGTTTTGCTCCCCTCCTGCTGCTGACCTGGGCAGGAAGGGTGCCTGTCCGCAGGGCCCAGCCCAGCTCACTAGCCCTGCAGGTCCCATCTCCTCTGAGCAAAGGCTGTCTTCTCCCCGAGGGTCCCCCGACGAGGTCTCTTTGGAGCAGGAGTCAGAAGATGCTCGTGGTGCCGGGGGCCCCTTGGAGGGGCAGGGCCGGCACCGGGCCAACACCACGGTGCACGTGTGCTGGCACCGCAGCACCAGCGTCTCCAGAGCCGACCGCAGCGCGGCCGTTGAGGTGTGGCCGCCACGAGTGCCCTGTCGGGGGGCTGCTGGGCAGGGGGCTGGGACCCGCAGGGCGTACACGGGGCCCAAGCAAACCAAGACATGGGCTGGGAGGGACGTCGCCCTGGGCTGGCTGTTTCCCCCGCCTCCGTGACCGGAAGGGCCACTTGCATGAGCGTGTCAGTCCTCGGGCCACCTCCTGCTTGGTGTGGTTTAAGCTTCTGTGCAGCCTGTGGCGGGACCCATGAAGCAGGCGAGAAGGCGGGTGGGGCACAGGAGAGCGTGGCCGGCACACAGGGACCTGCAGGATGGGGAGAGTGTTCCTGAACACCCCTTTGCGCCGTCCCAGTGTCTGTTAGTGGGTGCAGGGCCGTTGCGGAGGCCCTGCATGCCTCGCCCGAGTGAGGGGTGGGGACAGGAGTGGTGGCACCAGCCAGAGGGCACCAGGGGTGCCAGGAGAGGGCCGCCGCAGAGCCAGGACTCGGTCGGCCCTCCTACCTGCCAGTGTCTATGCCACCCCACGCCCACCGCCAAACGCCTCCCTGACCTGGCTCAAGGTGATCCTTACAGGGGACTTATGACTCAGATGAACCTGGGGCCTCATTGTTCAGGGTTGTTAACCCCGCTGGTCAGACTTAAATACAAATACCAGAAGGCAGGGCATCGGGGATGGAAACTGCTGCTCCTCCCGGTGCAAGCGGAGCCAAGACAGACCCTCAGGGTGACCTGCATCCTTGGGGAGACCCCCGTTCCAGGCGGCCTGTGGGGGCAAAGCCAGGAGGGTGCATGCTCTTGGGACTGGGGCCCAGGACACCAATGCCCGTATGCTTTCCTCTTCCTTTCAGAACCAGCTTTCAGGGTATCTGCTAAGAAAGTTCAAAAACAGTAGTGGCTGGCAAAAGCTCTGGGTGGTCCTCACCAACTTCTGCCTGTTCTTCTACAAGACACATCAGGTGAGGCGCCCAACTGGAGCCCGTGGCCCGGCTCCCTGTGCCCGCCCCGAACCCGCTGCTTTACCAGCGCCCAGAGCCCACTGACACGGTGCGGGGAGAGGGCGGGGGGGGGGGCGCCTGCAGAGCCGCGTGCCCTGCTGCCTTCCAGGATGACTACCCCCTGGCCAGCCTGCCGCTGCTGGGCTACCAGGTGAGCATCCCCAGGGAGGCTGATGGCATCCACAAGGAGCATGTCTTCAAGCTCCAGTTCAAGTCCCACATCTACTTCTTCCGGGCGGAGAGCAAATACACGTTCAGGAGGTAATTCTGCTACAGGTAGCCTGGGTCTGCAGGTGCCCCTAAGGGCACCAGAAGCAAGTCTTCTGGGTCCTGGAGAGAAGGGCTGAGTTCTGCTTCCAGGGATCTAAGTGGCCTTTGTTTTGTCCCGTTCACTCCACATCTGGGTCATTCTTGGGGAAATATTTGAGCACAAGCCCACTGGTCCACACCCGGCTTCCCCAAGCAAGCATCTCGGGGGTCTGATAGTCCACCCTCTTCGCAGGTGGATGGAGGTGATCGAGAAGGCCAGCAGCTGCCCTGGGAGGGCCAGGCCCCCCGAGGAGGAGGCGTGAGGCCCACCCAGCCTGGACAAGGACAGCGCTGAGGAAGGAGAGCGGGGCTGGTGGTGGGCGGGGCTGCAGGGCACCCAGAGGAACGTGTGTGCTGGAGGAGACACGGCCCAGCCCAGGCACTGATGGGGCCAGAGCTCGCCTGCCCGCTCCAGGCCTGGAATGGGAACCTCCAGCTGGAGCTGTGCCGTGCCCGGTGCCTTCAGGTGGGGCGAACTGGGGGGCGCAGGGCCCCCGCTCTGGCACCCACCCCACATACCTCTGCAAAGTGGAAAGCAGAGTCCCTGTAACTGTCAGTCTTGAGCTGTGCTGTGCTGACCACGTGTGAATAAAGGGCACCTCCCGTGTGCTGCTCCCCACTCCAGTGGGCCGGGTGTGAGCACTGTGATGACGCAGATGCCTAGAACAGGCCTCTGGGGGCCAGACTGGGAGGGCCGCCCAGCACTGCACGTCTCCAGTTCAGGTCTTTATTGAAAGTGGCAAGAGCCTCTCAACGTTCTATGAAAACACCTCAACCTCAACGTTTAGGGAAGCAAAGTTCGGTTTTCTTAAAAAACAAAAGCTTCTGGCTGACACGAGCACTTATGCGAAGACATGGGACCTGACCCCACACAACAAGGCAAATCTATGTCCTCCAGGGGCCACTGCAGCCCCGGGCGGGACGAGGTGGACCCACCCCCCTCAGTCTCCGCTCCCCAGTCCAGGTGGCCGGGTGCCCTGCGAGCCTGCAGAGGGGACACCTGGCCACACGGGCTTGAGAAGGCTGAGCCTGCCAGGGAGGGGACGTGGCAGCTGAACAGCCCTCTGCTCAGGGTGGGGGCGTGACCCCGCAGGGAAAGGCTCCAGGTCAGTGCAGTCCTCCCAGAGCTCAGGACAGGACCCTCCCCACTGCACAGACAGCAGCTTCAGCGGGTCGACGTCAGGTGGTTTCTGCTGTGTGAAAACCTGTGGATGAGGGGCCCGGTCACTGCCTCAGCCCCACAATGGAGGCCGAGGTGGGGGCTCTGGGAGCCCAAGTGAAGCCAGGACAGCCCCGTGACCCCCCACCCCCGGGTGGGGACTGCAAAGCAAAGGCTGGACTCAGCTACCCCCAAGCTTGTCCTGGGCCTCACCCCCCAGCCCACTGCTCACCTCTGCACCCGCTCCACCAAGTGGGCCATCAGCTTGTCCGAGATGCCAGGGCAGGACTCCTCGGCCAGGCTGAAGGCATTCTCCAGCTCCTCCAGCGCTCCCACACCCCCGCCGCTCTGCCTGTGCTTCTCCTTGAGCTGTGGAGACCCCAGTGCACCTGGCTGCGGGCCCTCGCCCTCCCACATGCGCGCAGTCAGGGGCTCAGGTGGGGCTTCCAGCCCGTTGCCTGTGACTTGCATGTGGGGCCCTGGGCAGTGAGCCCCACACCCCCCTAGAGCTGCTGGTGCAGCCCCCTCCCCAGGCCCTGCCCCCTGTGGGGCCTTGCTCAGGCCTTGCTGCCCAGTGTGGTGAGAGGCCTCTGATCCAGCTATCCAGGCTGAGCCCCACAAGCGCCCGCTACGTGGCCCTAGGTGCCTGCACAGCCACTGTTACCGTCCCAGCTCCTCCCCTACACCCTTTCCCCAACCGCAGGCACTCCTGCCCCTGGGGGTGGGAGCAGGCCTGCCTGTGCCCAACACCCTGCCCGGGGGTGCCCACACCCCACCATCCCTGGAAAGGCTCTGCTGCCAGGGGACTCACGACATCCCCTCCCCTCCCTGCACTCCACGGGCAGCTGTCACCCTGGGTGGGTGTGAATCAGGCCCACGACCCGCCTTCGGCTGACTCACGTGCCTGGAGATGCTACCCACCACCCAGCAGCCAGTGAAAGTCACGGGGTCGTGAGACCCCAGGGGACTGCCCATGAGGGCTCCCAGCCTGGGCCTAAAGTCCAACAGCAAGGTCTAAATCTCCCAGCTCCCTCTAGACAGGGGGTCATCCCATGTCTCTGCAGCTCAAGATAAAAGATCACAGGACAGTAGTTCTTGATCAGAGCCACCCTGGGACCCCAGAGGACCCCAGCAGGCTTGGGAACCTGAGAGGGTCACCTTGGCCCAGTCTGTTCCAGCCGTTTCTGGTCTGTCCGCTCAGAAAGCTGGGTCCACAGGTCCAACCACGTGGGCTCCAAGGGACCAGAAGTCCCACACACGGGCGGCCTGGCCAGCAAGCCTCACTGTAGGGAAGTGTCTCTGCAGAACAGCAACACCGCCCCCACACCACGGGCCCCTTGCCTGGCCCTCACCTCTCCGAAGACTGGCCGCACCAGCGTGGACAGGCACTGGGACCTCGGCTGCCTCTTGACGGGCTCCGCTGACTACAAGGCAAAGTCACCGGGGTGAGAAGGGCAGAGAGTGGGCGCCTGGCAGAGGCCCTCCCTCCCGGCCACTCTCCTGGCACGGGCACGGGGCCTGGGCGGCTGACCTTCTGGGGGCCATGCAGGGCTGTCGCCTTGTGCAGCTTGCTGTGCGGGCTAGGCCGGATGGTCGGGGGGAAGGTCCAGATGGGGCCCTGCTCTCCATCCTCAGCGTCCCCGTCGCTGAAAAGGAAGGTGAGGAGTCATGGGACCCCGAGGCACCCTGGGCCTCAAACATGGGGCCCAGTGATAACACGGGTGCCCAGCACAAGCACCCAAACTCCTGCCCCTGCCTGGGGACCCCACCCGCATCATGGTGCCCAGGGCCGCAGGGGTGTGCCCGCTGGGAGCCCCCGGGGGCCAGGCAGGGCCCTACATGTCGGAGTCCTCGGAGCTGGACTCCTCTCCGTGCCCCTCCGACCTCCAGCGCTTATAGCGGTCGATAAGCTCGGTGAGGAAGGATGTCTTCTTGGTGTAGCGCGTGATGAACTTGTGCTTCAGGAGCTCCTTAGCGGTGGGCCGCTGCCGGGGACGGACACGGGTCACTGGGCGCCGGACAGCCGAGATGAGCCCCCGAACTCCCAGGCTCAGACACAGGGCAGCCCGGGCCAGGTGGAAGCTTCACCACTGCTGCTTCCTGGGTGGGCCAGGGAGGGGCCACACCATCCACCCCAAATGGGAGCTCTCCGTGAGCTCCCGCCAACCGCAGCCCGGGGCAGAACCCTCTCTGCACCACTTCCAGAACAGCTCGAACCCTGTTCAGCCTCTCAGGCCTCCTCCCAGGCTGCTTCAACGAGGCGGGGGGCCCAGAGGCTGCTGAGGGGCTGGGGGCTTACAAATCGTGGGTCCTTGTTGAGGCAGGCCTCCACGAACTCCTTGAAGGGCTTGCTGTGGTGACCCTCCAGCGTGGGCGGGCTGTTCTTGGGGATCAGGAACAGGACACGCATGGGGTGAAGGTCTGAGTTGGGCGGCTCACCCTTGGCTAGCTCGATGGCCGTGATCCCCAAAGACCAGATGTCAGCCTGGACAGAGAGCCAGAGGGAGCCGTTGCTGCTGGGGCACCGCGAGCCCCACGCCCCTACCCACGTCCCAACCCCGCCTCGCCCACCTTGAAGTCGTAGGCCGACTGTTTGATGACCTCAGGTGCCATCCAGAAGGGGGTGCCCACGAACGTGTTCCTCTTGATCTGTGTGTCCGTGAGCTGGCCCGCCACCCCGAAGTCGGCCAGCTTCACGTCGCCCTGCTCCGAGAGCAGCACGTTGGCAGCTGCTCGACACAGGACAGCACAGCGTCACCCCCGGGGCCCCACCCTGAGGGCAGCCGCCTGAAGAAGCTCCTCCTGCCCAGGCCCGCCACCCTCGGACCCAGGGCACCCCTGCTGGGCTCCACAGCGCAAGGGGCCTCCTGGAATTTGTCTCTTATGGAAGATCCCACAAACAGAGCAACTGCCCTTGCCTCCCCCATCGCTCAACAGACACAGGTGACCCTGACCCATCCCCTCACCCTGCAGTCACCTCCGTGAGCCCCTCAGGCACGTCCCTCCCAGGGGCCTGGCCTCACGTGGACACCAGCCTGATGCTCCAACCCACACCTCACACTCAGATCTGAGACCATGAGCAAAAATTCTCATTTTTGGCTGAAGGAGGGCCCCTCCTCACACCAGGCGCACAGCTGGTTTCCCAACGTGCAGGGACATGGAACCAAGAAAGTTCCATCCGTGACTCGCACGTCTTCTGGAAACAGAGCAAGGAGGACCTGCTCAGTTTCTGGGCCACGGGGAGCACAGGCTGGGAGCGCGGGGCACCCCCAGCCACCAGCCCCACACAGCGACAGGCCACCTCGCGCCCCAGGGGACCTTTGATGTCCCGGTGGATCTTGCGTTCCGAGTGCAGGTAGTCCAGGCCCTTCAGGATCTCCCGCAGGATCGTGGCGATGTAGGTCTCCTCCAGGGGGCCCGGCTTAAGCTGCAGACACAGACAAGACAGCAGGGTCTCAGCTTCCCCACCAGCGCCACCCCAGACCCACTGCCAAGGCCTGCGCTCGACCACCTCTCCACAGGGAGGGGCAACCTCACTGGTGGTGGGGGCTGCCTGTTTATCTACTTTTGAAATACAGGTTCCAGGCGTCAGGTCAGATGGGTGCCGGGGAGACTCCTTGAGAACACATGGTACCTTCACCTTTGCTATAAAGGTAACAGCTGAGAATAGGGTCCCAGCCACACTCCTGGGCCTGTCTTCCTGGGGGAACTAACCCCACCTGCCCCACAGGCCAGCCCAGGCCCAGGCCCCACCACACCAGCCAGGGGAGATGGACTTCCAACATCGGTGCTCTTGGCTTCCCCGGGTCCTGATTAGCATCTGAAGCACCAAGGCTAAGGCCGTGGGAACCCGAGGGGCCAAGGACAACCCAGACAGCTCCCCCTGTCTGGTCCCGCCCCGCAGGCTGCTCTGGTATCGGCCTTACCAGGTCCAAGGCAGAGCCGCCGCCCAGGTATTCCATGATAATCCACAGCTTCGTGCTCTGGGACCAGAGAAACGCGTGTCAGGAAGCAAGAGTGCCCACCCACGAGCGGAGCCCTACGACACACCCCCGGCAGAGGGGACTCGGCCAGCACTCCGGCCCCACAGAGGCCCACAAGGAATGGGCTCCCCTCAAACTCCGGAAGCAGGGAGACCCACTCTGTCAACGTCATCAAAACCAGGCCAGGAAACGGCCTGACCAGCCGGCACACAGTCTCCACACACCTGCACACCAAGCACCCTGGGAAAGCCCTGGCAGGATGCCATCCTTGCACCGGAAGGGGCACAGCCAGGCAGGTGGGTCACTACGGCCCCACAGACCCTGCCCCCACATGTCATCCCTGGGGCTCCCCACACACCTGGCCCCCGGGGGGCTGCCGTGTCTCGGGGGCCCACTCCACTGTGAGGCTGGGTTCACCTGTTGGGGCCCCTCGCCCTTCAGACCAGGCCTCTCCTCCCCACCAAGCCCCTGTGAGGTGCAGGGAGCCCTGGGTGTCTGTGCCTGGAGGCGGTGGCAGTAGCAGGCCCCAGCCCACAGGCACCTTCAGGTAAGAGCCGAAGTAGCGAGTGATGTAGGGGCTGTCGCACTGGCTGAGCACGGTGATCTCCTGCTGAATGTCCTCGATCTCATCCTCTGCCTCCTCCAGGTCGATGATCTTAATGGCCACCACCTCCTTGGTGCGGTTGTCGATGCCCTTGTACACCTCCCCGAACGAGCCCTTGCCGATGCGGTCCAGCTTGGTGAAGAGCTCCTCGGGGTCCACGCGAGAGTGCTGGGGATGGAGCAGCCCAGTCAGGAGGGTGGCCAGGGACCCCGAGAGCCGGGAGGAGCCGGGACGCTCACCCAGATTCTTACCTCGTTTCTTTTATCCTTTCACTCAGAAAACTTAAACTTACCACCCACACAAGGGGAAACATCCCCAGAGAGCTCGGAGAGGCCTGGGCTCTTCCCAAGGGACCAGGGCCGTGGGGGGGGGGTGCAGAGGGGCCACACAGGTCACATGCAACCTGCTCCCACACGTGGGGAGGACCCCACAAGGCATGGGTTAAGAGGGACGAGTTGGCTGGGCGTGGGTATCTCGGCGTGGAGACCATCCTGACAAGGCTGTGACCACAGCACGAGCAAACCTCATGCTTGCCGGGGGCTTCCTGACTAACAGCGTGTCCATGCTGCGTGCTCGACTGTAACAAGCTCCCACGGAGAGACAGTGGACACACGAAACTCTCTCCCTTGCCTGTAAACCTAAACCGCTCTACAAGTAAAGCCTATCAGTTAAAAAAAACCAAACCTACAGGTATTAACTGAGTTCTTCCTGAGCACCTGGAAGCCACGCCCCTTAAAAACAGGTTCCCTTTCAAGCCCCCAAATGAGTTCTCAGAACAGCTATACCTGCACACCAGCACTGAGTTAAAAACCAAGGCTCTCTTGGATGCTTGATCCTGGATAATTAAACGCAAGGAACTGCCCCACCCAGTCCTCAGATTAAAGCAGACCAGGCCTGAGAGGCGCTGAGCCACAGGGGCAGGCGGTCCCTGGCAGTCAGGGCACAGCTGGCTGAGGGGCATCTGCAGATGAGTGTCTGGCTTTTGATCTTGACCCCTGGTGTGTCAGGAGCTGAGTCGGCTCGGCGTGGGGGCTGCGTGGGGAAGGACCACAACGCCACCCCTGGCATCCCCCAGCTCCTGCTGTCGCGGCTTCCTGGGCTCCTGAGAACACCTCACTCCCTCCACCAAGCCACCAGGAGCTTTCCCCAGGCCCTGCCGCCCCGGGACCCACAGGCAGGGCCTGTGTGAGCCTGGCGTCTAGTCCAGACAGAGGCAGAAATGGTTTTCCAAGCCCTGCCCGGCCTCAAATCCACCAGGACACACCTCCTTCCAAAGGGGCTGCCCCCACGCCCCCAAGCACCATCGACCTGAGAGTGTCCTGGAGCCCGTCTGAAGCGGCCAGGAATAAAAAGGCGACATCACAACTCGCTGAGCTGCACGAGCACTGACCGCTCTGGTGCCAAGGAGGACCCATCGCAGGGCAGCTGTGCTCGCCACGGCCCTGGGGAGAGTCCTTGAGAGTGGGCTCTGAGCACCGGCACAGAACCACCTCCACCCTCGGGCTCTCCCCCAGGCTCCATCTGGCTCCAGACTGAAACTGCACGTCAACATGAAATTGCCAATCAGCTGCCTTCCCAGGGTCTGTAACCAGGAGGGGAGAAAGGGACGGCACAGAGGCCCATACCTGCAAACACACGTGATCACGACTGAGCGCCAGCAGGCCGGAAGTGAGGGCTGCATCTAAGAACAGAATCCTCCCAAACCAGGCCGGTGGGCAAGGGTGGGCATGTGTGGGCTGGCCTCCAGGCAGTGGCCAGAGGCAGGCACCCCAAGAAGGCCGGAGAGGTGTCCACCTGCACCCCAACTCAGCCAGTTAAAGCCTGCAGCCCTTCACCCTCCCTCTCAGCCTGGAAGCCACAGCCAGAGGCAAAGCCAGTGCCCGTGAAGGAGGAGACGGCAGCCTCATGTGCAGCTCACCTGCCGCCAGCAAGTCCCCAAAGCCCAGGTCGAGGGCTTGGGCAGGACAGGGATAGCTGAGCGCCACCTGGCCCGTCCGGCCATGCTGGGAGGGGCCTCCCTCCTAAAGAAGCCCAAGTCCGGAATTCCAGAGTGGGGCTGTGAGCACAGCTGCTCCACTGTCCTCAGGGTTGGGGGGGTGGGGGACGGGGACCTTGAGATTGGAACCAACCTCACCTGAGGCCGCCTCGCAAGGCCCTGCGAGCCCCTCACCGCCTGGCCCACGCAACTGACTAGTTCCTGCAGCGAGAAAGCCTTCTCTGCTCCTGTGGGGACCAGGTCTGGGGAACAGCCCCCCTCCTGCCTGCACTTCCCCCACTGGGCCTAAACGCCGCCTTCCCAGGTGCCCTTCGGTTCACCCAGCCCATGAGCACCTCTTGGTGCCCCCAGATGATGATCCAGCAAACCTCCAGCCTGCAAACCCGCCCTGCAGCCCCAGCCCCGGTGGTGCAGCCAGGAGATATGTCCAGTCCAGCCACGGCTCCAAGGACACAGCTCCTCTCCTTGTGAGATGGCCTCGGAGAAGCCCCAGAGCAAGCGGGGCCAGTGCCTGGCAACACTAATTGGCATCACTGTGCCTCTGGCTCTGGGGGTCCCCTTCCCACCCGCAGGCTGAGGCCAGTGACACACCCTCCCCTCTTCTCCCCTCAGCCTCAGCCTGCTAGAGCCCAGCGCAGCAGCCTAATGAGAATCCTCCTGGGGCTGCCAGGTCAGGGGCTACCACCAAGCAGTCTGCCTGCCATGAGGGTCACCCCACAAAATGCAGAATGCCAAACGACCCCCAACCACCACGCGACAGGTGGGAGCCAAGTGCACATATGGTCCCCGTGGGCATTCAGACCCTGGCAGCGGGAACAGACATCTAGGGAAGGAGGCGTCCAGGGCTTCCCCATAAGCTGTGGGGGCCACACCTCCCTGCCCCATGCAGGGACTGCCCCGCAGAACCCAGTGACAACCAACTCAAGAGAAAATGATGTCTGTGAGGCTTCCTGCCACTGACAAAAGCCAACTTTCTCACCCCCTGAAAGGACAAAAGGGGCTTCCTTCCTTTAGGGTCCCTTCCTCAGCTCCTATGGGCCCGCACCCTCTTCCCTGGGCATCTGACCTGGGGGCCCAGGCCAAGCTCCAAGCACTGTCAGCACACAGGTACAGGGGCTGCTCCCACCTCCAGTTTCTCATTCCAGGACCCATGGGAGCTACTCCTATAGCTCTTAAAAATAAGCTAGAACCAGGCATTTTTCCAAGTGTCTTAGTCATGTAATTTATCAGATACAATATGTCAAAGATGAGTGAAAAACCTGGCAGCTTACCTCAGCATCGTCGGCAAGCCCAGTCCCCATCTGGGGCCACGCGAGCTAGTCCAGGATGCCCAGCCCAACAGCCGCACACCGCGCTCTGGGTTTCTCCCAGGAGCCGGTTGGGCCTGGGTGGACCCTGACCCCAGCTCCTCCTCCCCCCCACATGGACACACACTTCCTGTTGCTCCTGCGCACCCAGGCCTCACTGATGCAGCCCACGGGAGTGAATCTGAGGGTACACTCTTCTTATGAGAAGATCCTGACACCTGACAGCAGTCAGCCTGAGCTGCGCCTGAGCCGACACATCACAGAAGACAACACCCAACAGCTAGGATGCAGGAAAACCCGGCCCCGCAGCTTCAGATCACACTTGCTTTTGAGACGCCGAAAACGGGGGGAAAGTACAGACCGAAAGCCCTCACGCTGGCTGCCCCGACCCTCTGTTCTGGCGCCTGCCGCGGGTCCCCACACCAGGCAAACTCAGGGCACATAGCGGAGAGTGTAGCGACCAACTGCAGACCGTGGGCGTCTCCGAGGCAAGCGCTTCTCCACCTGCCCTCATGAGAAATGCACACACGTGTTCTCTGGTTTCCAGAAACACTGAGCGACTCTCCCACCACTGCTGCTTGACTGCATCCCAGCCCCTCTCGACTACAACCTCGCCCCCACAGCCCCTGCCCGGCCCAGCATGGTCAGAACGTCCCCGCCCAGGCCGAGGCTCCAGTGTGGACCCTGACCTTCCCCGCCCCTCCAGACGCGCAGACCCAGGTTCTCGCAGGACTCCCACCCAAGCCAAGACAGGCCTCTGCACACCCTCAGCTCTGTGGCTCTATTCTGAGAGGCCTGCGGGCTTCTGCCCCACAAAACAATACCAACCAGCCAACCTGAGTCAGCCCGCACCCACTAGTCTGGGCACTTCAGGACTGCTCCCCACTCTGCCGACGGATGTGCACCACAGGGGCCCCCTTCAAGCACTCCTCCCTTCACCCCCGACACCCCTGAGGTGGGCTGCTCTTCTGAAACCCCAGTATGATTTTCAAATGAGACATTCTGAGGTGAAGTGCCCTTTCTTGGACTCTGCAGTCAATGCTCGTGTCAAGCACACACACACACAATCCAGACACCAACCCTTACCTGGTTGGCGAATCCCCGAAGGTGAGCCATGTCTACGCTGCCCTCGGACCATCCGTTGAACCCCAGGAGGCTCCTAGATTCCGCCCTGAGGCTCTGGAACGCGGCTCACTGGCTTCAGTCAACTGGAGAGAGAGCAGGTCTGCTCGGTGCCCTGTTCGGGGTACACGGGGCTCCCTGTTCCCCTGGGGCCGGGAGGCCGCCCCCTCCTCCAACCATGTAGGAACTAGCCGGGGGGTGGGGGGAGGCTGGAGTCAGAAGGGTTCCCCCCAGCCCCGCGAAGGACCCTCCACTGCCCCCCTGCCCCCCTCGCCCCCACCCAGCCCAACTTCTCCCCTGAGGAGCTCCCCATCAAGGGGCACTCCTCGAAGCCCCTCAGGCCTCCGCCCTTCCTTCAGGTCCCTTAATCCTGCCAGGACCTTCGCCCCCAACCCCGCCCCGAGTGCCCTCTCCCCGCCCCACCCACCGCCGAGCCCCGCCCCCAGTGCCCTCCCCGAGCCCCACTCCCTGCAACGTCCGGCCCCCACCAACTGTCCGGCCCCCACCAACTGCCCGGCCCCCTACCCAACCGCCCCAGGCGCGGGCCCGCCCGGCAGCGCGCCCACCTCCGGGGGGCTCCATCCCGGCCTCCCCCGGCCCGCTCCGCGGTGCCCGCGAAGGCTCCCACCCGCAGCCTCCTCTCGCCTGGGGACGATCGGGCCCTCCAGCCCGCGAAGCAGCGGCAGTGGCGGCGGTGGCCGGAGAAAGCCCGGCGGCGGCGGCGGCGGCGGCGGCGGCGGCGGCGGAGGCGGCGGCGGCGGCGGTGCGCAGCGTCGTGGACCAGCGCGGGGCTCTCTGGGACACCGAGTCCCTCGCTCGCCGTGCGCCGGGAAGCCCGCAGGCACTGGACTACAAGTCCCGGCAGGCCGCGGGGCGGAGTGGTGTCGCACCCACAGGCGCGCCGCGGGGCTCTCTGGGACTCCGAGTCCGGCTGCCTGAACGGCTCAGCCTACGTCTCCCGGCAGGCCGCGGGGCGGGGCGGGGGCAGGTGGGGCGGGGCCTAATGGGGCCAGGCCTGATGGGGCGGGGCCAGGTGGGATGGGGCCGCCCCGCCCCCGACCTGCGCTGTCCATCCTCCCCTCCCCGTCTTCCTCCCTCCACGGTCCAGGCTTCCTGCCCTAGCCCGTGGGCCCTGTCCCATGCCACAACCTCAGCGTCCAGGGAGAGATGAACAGGTCAAGGAGATGTGGTCTGTGTGCGATAGAATATTATTCACCCTGAAAAGGGAAGGCGATTCTGCCACCTGTCGTGACTGATGACCCTTGAAGACCAACTGAGTGACCAGTCACGGAAGGATAAGTACTGTTGGATCTCACTTACACGCCGCTTACACGCAGTCCCTAGAGTAGCCGAAAGCATAGGGAGAAAGTTGCAGGTTAAGTGCCAGGCTGGGGGAGGGGGTGGGACATGAGTGTCAGTTTTGCAAGATGAAAAGAGTTCTGGACATTGGTAGCACGGGGTGAATGTATTTACCACTACTGAACTGTGCACTGCTGAGATGGCAAATTTATACTATGGGTATTTTACCACAATTAAAAGTAAATGAAATAAAAGGGAATTAAGTTCTGACGTAGGCTACAACATGGGTGAAACTTGAAAACATTCTGCTGAGGGAAATAAGCCAGTCACAAAGAGACAAATCCTGTATGATTCCATTATATCCAGAATAGGCCAATTCAAGAGACAGAAAGCAGAATAGAGATTTCCAGGGGCTGGGGGGGGAAATGGAGAGATAGTACTTCATGGTCAGAGTTTCTTTTTGGGGTGATGACCAAGTCCTGGAAATAGATAGTGGTGATGGTTACACAACAATGTGAATTTCATTAATGTCACTGAATTGTACACTTAAAAATGATTAAACCGATACATTTTATGTTATGTATATTTCACCACAAAGAAAGAAAACCAATGATAAATTGGCTTTCATCAAAAATTTTAAGGTTTGCTTTCAGAAAGACACGATTAGAAGAATGAAAAGACAAGCTATAGACTGGAAGAAAAAAATCGCAAATCACACACCCACCTGTATATATTGAGAGTCTATAAAGAGCTCTCAAAGCCCAACCGCTACAAAACAACCCGATGAAAAAAACTGAGAGCAGCCTTGGACACACACTTCACCAGAGAGGATATACGGACGATAAACAGCACACGGACAGATGCTCAACATCATTAGCTATCAGGGAAATGCAAACTAAAACCATGCTGAGATACTGACTACCCACATATTAGATTGGCTAAAAGCAAACAAACAAACAAGCAACACTGACAGTACCAAGTGCTGACGGAGACAGGGTGAGCGGCCATCCAGGTTCCCAGGCGTTTCTGGGCTCTAGCACTGAAGGTCCCCTGTCCTAGGAAACCCCTAGGTCCTGGCAAAGCAGATGTGTCAGTCACCGAGGGTGAGGATGCAGACCCAGGACCCTTATACACTGTAAATGCTGTGAATGCAAAATGGTACAGCCACTCTGGGCAACAATTTGGCAGCTTCTTTGAAAGTCAACCGTACACCTTACATGTGAGCCAGCATTCCCCCTCCTGGGTTTTTATCCACGGGAAGTGAAAACTTACCTTCACACAAGTACCTGCACATCACTGTCTACAGCTTGTCTATTCATAATCGCCTCAAACTGGAAGCACCCTGGATGTCCTTCATCGGGGTGAACGCATAAACTGTGGTCCTTCCCCACCTAGAAACAGCGCCGAGCAATACAAACACCACCCTGGACACCTTGCTGTCTTGCTGCTTGTCGGGGTCCCCTGCTCCTTGACATCAGCGTCCATGTTCACGGCAGGGCCTCCCTGAGTGTCTTCAGTACTCAGGGAGCTGGTCCAGGATGGTGTGCCACCCCCACCCCTAGACTGAGTACTTCTGAACACCTTGGGAAAAGAGACCAGGAGAGAGGCAGAGAGACACACACACACACAGACAGACAGAGATGGAGTAGGAGACACGGCTGGACCTGAAGATAAAAGAGGACCTTCCGTGGTCCAGAAAGGGATCAGAATCCCCGAGCAGGGGCTGGATGACAGTCTTGGGACAGCAGCGCCCGGCTTAGATCCCAGCCTGTGCAAGGTGGGGACAGGGTAGGGGGACAGACAAGGCCGGAACCCCAACCATACAGGTGTGAGCTGCTGGGGCTCCTTCTCCGGGGCTCTGCTCCCTGGGCAGGGCCGGGCACCCCAGTGGGCACTCCCCACTGCGCTCTGCAGGGGAAGCTGAGGGGCAGGGCCTAGGGAGAGGCAGTGGGAGCCAGGAGGTGGAGGGGGTGCCCTGAGGGGCCTGGGTCAGTGTCGACCG
The DNA here is from genome assembly GCF_009834535.1 of Camelus ferus. NCBI lineage: Eukaryota > Metazoa > Chordata > Mammalia > Artiodactyla > Camelidae > Camelus > Camelus ferus. The sequence goes on from NC_045700.1 coordinate 97,312,786, forward strand.
GACAGGGGACCCCAGGACCCGACCCGGGTGCCCCGGCAGGAGGTCGGGTGGCTGCTACCCCAGCGCCCCCTGCAGGTACAGCTGGAACCTGAGGCACCATCTCCAGCCCTGCAGAAACTGGTCGCAAGTCTCCTCTGGCCCATCAGCCCCCGGGCCCAGCCACTCTGCATCGTGGAGGGCTGCCACCCCAGGGCTTCACGCTGGGAAACTGGCTTGGAGAAGCTGGCCCAGGAACAGCCTGCAGAAGAGAGCCTGGAGCACCCTCCGGGACCCCCAGGAGCCCAGAAGAGCAGCCACGCTGGTTATCACCCACGAAGGCCGCTGGGGCACAACGTGGGCCAAGGCATCAGTGGAGATCCTGTGACTGTGGCTGGGACCTCCGCCCTGGACACTGGGAGACACGGTGGCTGAGGGAGTCCTGGAAGGTGCTGGAAGCACCAGGGTTAGGAGAGCTGAGGGTGAGGCTTAGGGAGCGGGAGGCTGCTGCCCTCTGCATCCCCAGGTCGGGGATTCTGCCACTAAGGGAAATAGAAATCCTGCGGGGCTCCCAAGAGCCTGTCCTTAAATTTTCAGGGATTTTGTGAGCTGGGTGTTAAACACAGTCATTACGAAAAACTTAATCCTAAATACTTAGAATGAGTTAAAGGACACGGGTAATGAATACTCAAAACGCATCCCTGCCTGGTTATTTTGCTACATTTTCCTCTTCTTCCCGGGCCCTCAAGTGCGTTGACACAAGGAGCCCTGTGCGGTGCTGTCCTCCCCACTGGGGGTGTCACACTGCCTGCCAGGGGATCTTACACCTCAGAAGTGGGCAAACCTGCAGGTCAGAGTCCTGGATGGCTGCTGACCCAACAGGCGAGCCCCTCCTGGAGGGCTGGGGGTTCAGCCGCCCAGCAGCAGGGGCACCCATCGTGCCTGGGTGTGGGAGCTTTCAGCAGACGCGGGGGCCGTGAGCTGCTTTGACTACTGGGCACCAGACTCAGGTCAGTCCGCTCAGGCTACCGTGACAGAGCACCAGCCAGGCGGCTTAGAGGGCAGACGCGCACGTCTCACGTCTGGAAGCTGGGAATCCGAGGTCAAGGCCCGGCCGGCAGGGCTGTTTGCTGGGAGAGCCCTCTTGGCTCATAGGTGCCTACCTTTTGGCCATTCCTCACATGACAACAGAGAAGGGGAATCTCTTGGCATATGGGACCTCGTCTAACCTTAGTGCCCCCCAAGGGTCATCTCCAAATACCATCGCATTGGGGTTCAACACATGAATTAGGGGAACACAATTCAGGCCATAATATTTCAGAGGTCTATGCTAGAAAGACAAATGTCAGGGCCCGGGAGCAAAGGCAGACAGCGGGCTGGGCAGGTATCAAGGGGAAGCGGGGAGAGGCAGGTGAGCCTCCTGCAGAGAGGGCGCTGAGCCCGGGGCAAGTGCCGCCGCAGGAACAGGGATAACGCTGTGGGACAGGAACTCTTCTTCCCGCCTTCACAGGGGCCAGGCAGGGCTGCCCATCCAGGCAGCAAGGCTCAGAGGGGAGGAACGGTTCAGGCAGCTGGAGTGGTGGGGGTTGGCCCTCACCTGGCCCTGGCTTGGAGGACACAGCTGGCCGCAGGTCCAGGCTGGGGCGGGTCTGCAGCCCAGGGTGGAGCTGCCCCAGCGCAGGGGCAAGCGGGTTGGGGACAGAGAGCGGGGGTTCTGGACAGGCTAGGTGGGAAGAAATGTCCCATTGGGGACCTGGTGAGTCTTCCTGAACTTCTCAGAAGGCTGGGATACCACCCGGCCCCTGTCCATGAGAGGCCCTGCTTGTCAGGGAGGGGGCCCCGGAGGGCAGATGCTCAGTGCTAACCCCCTCAGTGGGGGGGCTTCTCTGCCAGCAGATCTCAGGTTCCCCTTGGCATCTCCAGGCCAGGGTCCTCAGTGAGGCACATGTGTTTTCTGTCCCTGCGACCCTTTCCTGGCCTGTCCCTAAAGATTCCAATCGCAGGGCGACCCAGGTGCTGAGGTTAGAATTCTGCTGGGCCCTGGTCTGAGCCCAGGGCTTAGGGTGTGGCCTCTGCTCCAGGCGCACCCTCTTCCAGTCACATTGGGGTCGAAGGGAGAAGCATGTTCCGTCCAGGGGAGGGCAGGCGGCAGGCGAGGGTGCGGAGGCTGTGCTGGGTGGACGGTGAGGGTTAGGGGGCAGCCTGGCCTCTCTCCTTGGGCTGAACCAGCCCCTTTGGCCTCTTCCAAAGACACAGGCAGCAATGGGAGGCGGTGCAGATGGCTGAGCCGCCCCCAGGGGCCCCCATCACACAGGGGCAACCCTGGCCTCAGACCCCCCGCTTCTAGGCCGAGGGAGCGGCCAAGAAGGGCAGGGGTGTCCCAGGCATGCACGCCTGGTGGGTGAAGATAGGCCGCCAGAGGAGCAGGTGGAGCGCCTAGTTATGGGATGGGACGCCGCACGGCCACTGGCCACTGAAGGGTTGCCCTGGAAACACAGTACAGAGTGTTGAGTGAGAACCAGGGTTCAGAGCTACACACTCGTTCTGTCTAAATGTGTATATTAATTTAATCAGAGCGGAAATAGGCCAAAATACCCACAGACCTTATCTCTACACAGCAATATGGATGTAAAATTTTTCTTTTAATACAGGCTTTTCTAATTTTTCAAGTAGACTTTAGTGACCAGGATTTACCGTTATGGCCAGAAAAATATGTTGTCTTTGGCTGTTTGCCTTGACTTTGAAATCTCAGAACAATGTGGAGTATTTCAAAATAGCATATTGGTGCATAAAGAAGCCTCAGGAAGAGGGAAAACGGAAGAAAAAGAACTCCTGTCGGGAAAAATGAGCACCTCAAGAGGAGGACAAGGGCCCCTGGCTGTCCATCCTTGGCGCCGGTCCCTGTTTCCTGGAGTGGCTGAGGACCCTGGCCTGCTCTCTGGTCCACATGGGCTGCAGGTTGGGGGCCACTGGCCACCCCCAGGGATGTGAGGCCTGCACCCCCAACTCAGTCTCGGTGCCCCTCACGCCTCCCTGTCACATCCTGCAGCCGACAGCCTTCGCACACCGTGGGGGCCATGGCTTCATGAGCTTGGGGCGCAGGACAAGCAGGCGTCCCCACCCCGGCCCCACCCTGCTGGGCCCAGGCTGGCAGGTCCACACCTGAGGTTAATCGTTTATCCCAGACGAGGAAGAAGGGTCTACAGTTTATGGCCTCTGCCAGAGGGGTGTGGGGCCAGCAGCTGGGCCAAGGCCAGGGCTGGAGGCACGCATGGAGGGTCCCCAGCTCCAGGGGCAGTGTGGGCAGACGGGAGGGTGGGGGCCTCCCCTCGGCCCAGGCCCTGCATCCTGGGTTCTGCCCTCGGAGCTGAGTTGTGAGGAGGAGGTCGGGGCCCTCCCTCCCCGCCACTGAATCCTCCCAACTGTGGAGACTCTAGGGAGGGATGAGGCCTGCTTCCCCCAGCAGTGACCTGAACTGCAGGGCACCTTCCCCCCCGGGGGGCTGCCTCGATTCTGTGGGCTCCCTCCCCTCCGCCCACCTCTGACCTCTCCCAGGGCAGGTGAGGGTGTGGCCGGTGGCCCCCGCCCACCTCCGGGACCCCTCCCCACCCTGGCTGGACCCTGTGAGGTAGACAGAGTGGAGAGCTGCCCTCCGGGATGCCCCTGAGGACCCCAGCCCCTTCTCTCCCCGGAACTTGGACTTGGCCCGGCCTTGCAGCCCAGGGTGCTGAGGAGACAGGGCTGCCATGGCGGCTCTGGCCGCTCAGGGCTGTGTCCTGTGCCCACTGCCACCTGCTGCCTGACCTCAGGCCCCAGCTCTGAGACTGGGGGCCCAGTGCGGGCCTTCCCTGCCCCACTCAGGAGGCCTAGTCCCTACTCCCTACTACATCCAGGCCTCAGCCGGCTTCCTTAGTGTGCTGTGCAACCCTGGGGGATGTCTGCCTCTCCCAGGGGTCAGCTAGTCCATGCCAGGTGTTCACCGTCCTCCTCCCACACCCAGGGAGATGGCCTAGGGTGGGCCTCTGTGAACATTCAGCCAGGGAGGGTGGGGCTCAGTATATCAGCCTAGGCCTCCCTGGGTGCATGGGCCACGGAGATGGCTGCTGGGACAGGCCTGAGCTGGGCTCCTCTCTGCCCAGCATAGGGCCCCAGATCTGGCACGTTGGGGGCACACCTGCTGGGGCACACTGGGGTATTTACTGGGTGTATGGCTGACGGGCTCTCCCTAGCATCCTTCACAAACCCCGTGAGCACTCACCCAGGCAGGCCCACCTGCAGGCCCGCGGGATTCTGGGGCCCAGGGTGACCAAGGCGCAAGCAGCCCTGATGTCCATGGGTGTCCCCTGGGGCCTGGGCCACCTTCTCTGGCCTCACATAGCAATCTTCACCTTCCAAGACTGAATTACTTTTTGGAGATGTTCAAACCCTGTTGGGTGAAGCCTGGTTACCTCCAGGTGCCTCTGCCTCCCGTCCCGCCTCCAGACACAACAGCACTGTCTCTTCGGGCACAGACTGGATTGCCTTAGGCTCCAGACCAAAAGCCCACTGGACGAAGCCCAAACTCCTTGGCCCTGCTCTGGCTGGGACCCTGGCGGTGGGGCTCCCTGGGCACAAGCTTTCCCCAGGAATGTGCCCCAGAAGCAGAGATTTCAAAGTGCCCCTTCCCATGAGCCGGCAGCTCAGCTTCCAGGTACCGAGGCTAAGAAAATGATCAGAGACACACAATTAGCTCAACAGTGAAAAAAACGCATGCTTCAAACCCCAGTGTCAGAGATAATTGAGTGATACGCGCATAAAGAGGAATGAGGTGCAGAGACACCAAACTGCTGCTTGTAAAAGTTGGGGCGGGAGCTGTGACACACGGGGGAGAAACAGTTAGAAACGGCTCATGCCGCCCCTGCCCCCCGCCCCACCACCAGCCCCTCTTCCCTCTCTTTCTCCTGTGGTTGCAGAGAAATGCACTGAACCATCTACAACTGTTGCCTGTGAGCCAGCTATGACTCTTTTGTGCAAATGTTTAATATTTTTTATTTATTTTCCAGAATTTATCAAATGAACGCATATTTGTCTTCTGTCTAGGTCACCCTGGGGGGGCAGCAGGTCAGGTTCCAAAGTGCCCCCCAGCAGCTCTCCTTGCCTCCCCTCCGCCGCCCCAGGCTGAGAGGAACCAAGGCAAGCATGTTGCGACGGCTCCTGAACTTGGAGTCATGACTCCCAGCACGTGTTTCCTGAGGCTGCAAATCACTGCAAACTGAATGGCTCAAGACATCACCCCTTGTCTGACAGCCTGGAGGGCAGAAGTCCAAAATGGGTCTCAGGGGTGAAAAATGGTGTCGACAGGGGAGAATCCACTCCCCTTTCCAGGGTCTAGAAGCTGCCAGCATCCTTTGGCTGATAGCCCCTCCTCCACCTACGAAGCCAGCAACACAGCATCTCTCCAACCCAGCCTCTCTCGGAGCCTTTTAGCCCACCTTGACAATCAGGGTGGTCTCCCCAACTCAAGATTACCAGCATAATCACATCTGCAAAATCCCTGCGGCCCGCGAGAGTTAGCGTACCCCAGGGACTGGGACCAGAACATCTTGGGGCTGGTTATTTCGCCAGCACACCAGGCGCTGGAAGAAGGCCAAGATGGGCAGGAAACACCAGCCTGAGGGGAAAAGGCACCCCCCAACCCCGGTGCCTGGGAAACCACTAATGGAGCAACCGGGGGAGGCTCTGGAAGATGGCTGTTGTCTCAGGGGAGGCAGGAGAGCGTGGTGTCTGCCGAAGGGAAGTGTGTCTCTTGCTGGAGAACCTGGACTCGGAAAATGGGACTGGAGATAGCACAGGGAATAGACTCATGAGCTGCAGGCTGAGCTGGGAGACCCCTCCCTCCTGGTTGCAGAACCCAGGGGAACAACGAGAGGGGGGTGCAAGACAGACCCACCAGCCCCGCCACCTGCCAGGGGGCGTTCCAGGGGGAGATGGGGGGCACCACCCACAGACAGACAAACAGAACACGCAGAAACACAGACACTCAGACCACACACACACCCCGGAAAATTTCCCCCAATCTGAAGAGAAATGTAGGTTTTCAGGTAAGAAGGGGGAATAAAATCTTGACCCAACACAGAGTAGTAAAATTTCAGAACTCTAAAGATGAAGACAAATCTTTAAAATGGAGAGGGGTGCTCTGGGTTGGATGGTGTCCCCCCAAAATATACTGAAGTCCTAACCTCCAGTGTCTGTGAATGTGACTTTATCTGGAAATGGAGTCTTTGCAAACCTGGTCAAGATGGGGTCACACGGGCCTCATAAGTCCAGCGACTAGTCCTTCTAAGGAGACCGGGTGAGGCCAGATGATGAGATGGTAGTGACCGTGCTGCAGCTACAAGGCACCAGGGCGAGGACAGAGCCTGGGACACATCCTCCCCCAGAGTCCCCGCCTCCGAGGGGCACAGCCCCCCAACTCCTTATTCTGGGACTTCTGGCCTCCAGAACTGAGAGAGAACAGGTGTCTGCTGTTCTGAGCCATCTAGAGTGCAGTCCTTTGTTATGGCAGCCCCAGGACATGAATGAAGGAGTGAAGGAAGGGACGGAGCAGGGAAGGAAGGTTATCAGGAAAAGGGGACAAGAATCAGGTGGCCATGTACACCAAGTATAAAGACAGTGGAGTGATGCTTGGAATTCTGGTCCAAGCCACAATCTGTCAAGCACAAGAGTGGAATTAAAGGCATTTTCAAACACAAGGACTCAGGGAGTTTGCCCCCACAAGCCTGCTCTGAAGGGGACTGGACGGGGCGGACTGTGATGTCTGCACACCTGCCAGTGGCACGGGGTAACAGCAGCCCCAGCTGAAAATGGCTCATCAGCCACGTCTCCCTCAGCCAGCCCCTCTAGAGTGACAAAGAAGGGATCTTAAAACCAGAGGGAAGCCCACAAGAACAAAGGAGACTGGAGAGGAGACAAGAACAGATGAGAGATTTTATGTTTCCCACCGGATTCTAACCGGAAGGTGAGGATGCTACCTGCCTCAGCACCACGGCTGTCAGCCCTGCCGCTACGCCATGTGACAAACAGCCCTGCAACCACAGTGGCCTGCGGCAGCCAAGGTTTCCTTCTCTGCAGGCACTGTATCCCCCCAGGTCCCCTGCGGCTCTGCTCACACAGGGTCCCCATCCTGGCCTGGTCCCCAGAGCCAGGCAGGTCAGGCAGTCTCTCTGGGATGGGGCTGACCTGTCCCAGAGGGGAAAGCAAGGGAGGCAGACATACAGCCGACCTTCAAGCCTCTGCTTGGACTCTGCTTGAGTATCATTGGCTGAGGCAAGTCAGGTGGCCTGACCAGCTGCCCAGGGACAGAGATGTGAATATTGTGGAGACAGAAGAACACCACTGCACTCAGAGAGTGTCATCACCTGGTCCCTGCCCGAGGGTGCAGGTCGTGGGAGGGGTCTGACCTCCTGCCCTTCCCCACCTCCCACAGCCCACCCCCCCGACTCTGGGACAAAACTAGCTTAGACCCCCTTTTCCAGAGAAACTGAGTCTGAGAGTTTCCAGCCACGGTATCTTGGGGGACAGTGAGGCCTGGGGGAGGGGGTGAAGAATGTGCTACCTCCTGGCCTGGGGGTCCTGGCCCCTTTTCCTGCACTCTGCTCTGGGATGCCTAGACCCTTCCCCAACCCAGGCAGGAGACCTGAAGACCCTTCTCAGGAGAAGTCAAACTGCCCAGGAAAAGGACCTCCTTTTAGGGACCCCAAGAAAGAGGCCAGCCAGTTACCAGGCTCTGCTTAGACCCCATAAGGAGCTGCTGGACCTTCTTGTCCACATGGAAGGACAGCCAAGGAATGGACCAAACGACACAGAATTGCCCGAAGAACAGGGTCAGAGCAGGAAGCACGGGGATGCCAGCCATCCAATCACAATCCCCAGAGAGACAAGATACTGTGTCCACAGGGTACAACCCACCCAGACCTCAGAAAACACCACAGAGCTACAGTCATCAAAACAGCATGGCACTGGCACAGAAATAGACACATGGATCAATGTAACAGGACAGAGAGCCCAGAAATAACCCCACACATCTACAGCCAATTAATCTTCGACAAAGGAGCAAGAACATACAACGGAGAAAAGACAGTCTCTTCAGCAAGTGGTGTTGGGATAATTGGACAGCTGCATGTAAATCAGCGACGTTAGAACACTCCCTCTCATCTTACACACAAATAAACTCAAAATGGCTTAAAGACTTAAACATAAGACAAGACACTATAAAGCTTCTAGAGGAAAACATAGGCAAAACATTTTCTGACATAAATATTAGCAATGTGTTCCTAGGGCACTCTACCTAGGCAACAGAAATAAAAGCAAAAATAAACAAATGGGACCTAATTAAATTTAAGCTTTTGCAAAGCAAAGGAAACCATAAGCAAAGCAAAAAGACAACCTACAGAATGGGAGAAAATATTTGCAAAAGCTGAAACTGACAAAGGCTTGATCTCCAGAATATATAAGCAGCTCATACGACTTAATAAGAAAAAAACAAACAACCCAATCCAAAAATGCGCAGAAGACCTAAACAAGCAATTCTCCAAGAAAGACATACAAATGGCCAATAGGCACATGAAAAAATGTTCAATATCACTAATTATCAGAGAAATGAAAATCAAAACTACAATGAGGTATCACCTCATACCAGTCAGAACAGCCATGATTCAAAAGTCCACAAATGACAAATGCTGGAGAGGCTGTGGAGAAAGGGGAACCCTCCTTCACTGCTGGTGGGAATGCAGTTTGGTGCAGCCACTGTGGAAAACAGTATGGAGATTCCACAAAGAACTAAAAATAGACTTACCATATGATCCAGCAATCCCACGTGGGCATATATCCCAGAGGGAACCTTAATTCAAAAAGACACATGCACCCCAATGTTCATAGCAGAACTATTTACAACAGCCAAGACATGGAGCCAACCTAAATGTCCATCAACAGATGGCTGCATAAAGAAGGTGTGGTATATTTATACAATGGAATACTACTCAGCCATAAAAAAGAATAAAATACTACCATTTGCAACAACATAGATGGACCTGGAGATTATCATACTAAGTGAAGTAAATCAGACAGAGAAAGACAAATATCATATTTGGAATCTTTAAAAAATGATACAAATAAATTTATTTACAAAACAGAAACAGATTCACAGACATAGAAAACCAGCTTATGGTTACCAAAGATGAAAGGGTGTGGGGAAGAGGGATAAATTAGGAGTTTGGGGTTAGCAGATACACACTGCTATATATAAAATAGATAAACAACAAGGTCCTACTGTAGAGCACAGGAAACTACATTCAATATCTTGTAATAACCTATAAATAAAAAAGAATATGAAAAATAATACATATGTATAAGTGAACCACTACACTGTTCATCAGAAACTGACACAACATTGCAAATCAACTGAACTTCAACTATAACAAAAAAGATACTGTGTGCATGAAAGGGAGACCATGGTACTGTTAAGGCAACAATCAAAGAATAGGAACGAGGCATCAGAATCCCATGGAAAGGCCAGAAGACAGAATGATGGGGCTCCTTACCCAGGGTGGACCAGAGCAGAGGGCCAGGAGGACAGAGGGGAGGCCTCAAGGATGGACAGTGACGGACGCATTTGGAAAAGCAACTGACAAGCATCTGCAGGGCCATAACGTGTCTGTAAGATGTTAGTCCTGACACGCAAGCAGCCGGAGAGGACGCTGCTACTCCCTCCATGGGGAAGGGTGCTCTGAGGGGTCAGCTGCATGCTGTCTACATAGCTGCGGCCAAGGGAAACCCCGAAGGCTGACGGCCCACATCAGACGTCATCGCGTTGGGAGGGTGGGAGGACACGGGCCTCTGCACGGCCAATAGGAGGAACAGGCAGGGACCCCATCCACGTCCACATCAGAGGTAGACAAAGCCACTCACTTTCTGAATTTGGTGTCACTGGGTTATGGGCCCACCTGCTTCCCAAATTGTGACCCACACAATGGGCCTGAGCTGGTGTCTGTGGAAAGCCAGGGTCCCCCTCTTGATCACTTCCCACAGGGGCTTATGAGCCCACCTTCACCCATGCTGTCTGGTGGCACTGACAGGCTCTGCAGTCCACCCAGAGCCAGGCAGGTGACCAGGGCAAACAACCAGGCCCCTTTGTATCTCCAGCCACAGCTGGCTTAGAGAGGAAGGTGAGACAGAAGCTGCTGGCCCCAGGGCATTCCCAGGAGCTCCTTGGGAAGACTGGCTTCTTTCCACTGGGAAAGACTGAATTTGTGGGGTGTAGACAGGGAGCTGTGGGAGCGTCGTCTGCAGACACTCAGGAACAGCCTGCCTGAGAGTGAAGCCATCACGTAGACGTGCAAGAAGACCCACAGATGGCAACAGACTCCTGGACCCAGCCATGCCTAAGACAAGTAGCTGTCTCATGGGACATTTTAGTCACACAAATCAACAACTCTCCTCATGCCCAAGCCAGTCTGGGCTGGAGTCAGCACTCAGAAGGCTCGTCACTGACCAGGCACCAGTGGGGTCAAGAGCAGGACAGACGGAGCGTTCAGACGAGAGACAAGAGTGGAAAGCAGGGACCCGCAGAGGCAGAAAACAGGGCCAACAGCAACTGGAGGGGCGTCAGCTCACGCTTGGGGAGCTGGGGGCTGGGACTGGGCAGATCAGGTCAGCCTCCCCCTGTCCTCGAGGGGCAGATCTTCACTGATTCCAGCCTGGCCCAGGCTCTCTGAGGTCTGGGTGCCACTGATGGGCTTGACCTCCCCTTTTGGTAAATGCTCGGATCATTCCCATTTCCTCCCGGCCCTGTATTGTGTCCGGACACCCGGCTGTGAGCTGATCCAAAATGCCCGGGGAGAGGTCCACCTGTTCCAGGCACAGAGCCCAAGTCGTGCCACACCCACCCATACTCCCGGGAGACAGGCAGCAGAGAATGTGATCCCATTTTGTGCAGGAGGAAGGTGAGACTGTGTGCACAGGCAGCAGGAGCGAGCGACCCAGTCTCCTGTACGCGGGCATGGGTTCTCCCCCGGCCAGAGGGACGCTACAGGGGCCTATGGTCACAATCTTGCCATGCCTCGGCCTGCAGGGACCCCTTGGGCAAGTTCCTTTCCCATCCTGAGCTTCCATATTTCCAACTACAAAGTACAGGGAACCCCAAGCCTGAGTGCTCTGAAGAGATGTCAGAGGTTTTATGGCTACCGGGGGAAAAGGGGCAGGAAGGGATAGATTTGGGAGTTCCAGATTTGCAAATATTAACTACTATATATAAAAATAGATTAAAAAAACACAAATTCCTTCTGTAGAGCACAGGCAACTGTATTCAATACCTTGTAATAACCTTTAATGAAAAAGAATATAAATGTGGGCATTTTGATAGTGTTGATTCTTCCATTCCAAGAGCACAAGAAATCTTTCCATTTCTTTGTGTCATTTCAGTTTTCAGAGTATAGGTAACCTCCTTGGTTAAGTTTATTTCTAGGTATTTTGCTGTTTTTGATGTAATGGAAATGTTTCTGCCAGTTATAAAATTCTAGTTTTTGAAGTGAAAATAAAAAGTGAATAAAGGGCCGCAAATGGCAAAATATCCTTCTTTTTTGTGGGTGAGCTGTGTTCCATTCCATACATACACACACACACACACACACACACACACATGCTGCATCTCCATTATCTATTCAACTATTCACGTGCACGTAGGATGCTTTTCTATCTTGGCAATTATAAATAATGTTGCCGTTAATAGCAGGGTGTATGTATCTTTTTGAGTTAATTCTTATTTTGTGGTTGGCTTTATTCCTTTGATAACTATATAACATTAAAAGCTAAAGCTATAAAAGTTCTTAGAAACAATGAACAGTACATATATGTAAATTAAAAAATATATGTGCATTAAACAAAAGATCTATCAAGCCATGAAAGACAAAGAAGAAATTAAAAGACTAATGAAAGAAGCTGGTCTGAAAAGGCTACAAACTGTACGGTCTGAACCAAATGACATTCTGGAAAAGGCACAGCCACAGAAACAGTAAAAAGACCGTGGTTTCCAGGGGTTTGGGGGGAGGGAGGGGGGATGAGTAGATGGAGCACAGGGGCTTTTTAGGGCAATGAAGTTATTCTGTGTGATGCTATCGTGGTGGCTACATGTCATTATGCAGTTGTCAAAACCCACAGAATGTACATCAAGAGTGAACCCTAATGTAAACTGTATGGACTTGGTTGATAATAATGTGCCCATGTTGGTTCATCGATTGTACCAAACATGCCACGCTGATGAGGGATGTTGAGGGTCGGAGAGTATGTATGTGTGGGTGGGGAAGGCTATGTGTGAACTCTCTGTAGTTTCTGCTCAGTTCTGTTGTGAACCTGAAACTGCTCTACAAGAATAGAATAAAGTATATTTCTGTTTAAAAAAAAGAATATAAAAATGAATACGTATATATATATGTATGACTGGAACATTGTGCTGTACACCAGAAACTGACACATTGTAACTGACTATACCTCAGTTGGAAAAAAAAAAAAAAAGAAATGCCAGAGGCAGACTCTGTCCTGCTCCAGACTCTGCATTAAAGAGTACATTAAATTGCACACTCACATTTTAGAGCTTTTCTGAAAAATCAGCTAACAATTACTGAGCAATTGCAATTTGACAGGCGATTGTATATATGGATTAACTGATTCAGTCCATAAAACTGTTGTCTCCTCCATTCTACAGACAAGGAAGCCAAGGCAGAGAGAAGTTCAGGGGATTTCCTAGCTCCATGACAGGTTTTGGTACCACTATGTTGGCCTCACAAATGATTTGGGAAATGTTCCCTTCTTTTCTATTCTCTGTACAGGTTTGTGTAGGGTTGGTGGTATTTCTTCAGCCGTTTAGAGGAATTCCTCAATGAAACCATCTGAACCTAGAATTTTCTTTGTGGGAAGATTTTAAATTATGAATTAAGTCCAGATTTTCTACTGCATATAGTAAACTGTGCTTCATTTAAATTTCAAATTACTGTCATAAAGCTGTTCACACCATCCTCTTATTATCTCTTAACGTTTGTAGTGTCTGTGGTGATGCCCTCTTTTTCATTCCTGATATTGCAATTTGTGTTTTCTTTTTTCTTATACTTTATTTCCAGGAGTTGATCAATTACATTTATCTCTTCAAAGAACCAACTTGTGGCTTGGTTGATTTTCTCTGATTTTTGCTTTGTTTCATTAACTTCTTTCATTTTTATTTCCATTCACCTTTGGGTTTAATTTGTTGTTCTTTTTCTAGCTTCTTGAGGTGGAGCTTAGAGCACTAATTTTCAACCTTTCATCTAAAGCTATAGATTTTCCTTGAAGTACTGCTTTACCTGCACCCCCACCATTTGATATGTCATATTTTCACTATTGTTCACTTAAAAATATTTTATGACTTCCCTTTTGATGTACTGTTTAACCCACTGATTATTCAGAAGTGTGATGTTTAATTTCCAAACACTTGGAGGCTTTCTGGTAGTTTTCCTGTTATTGAGGTTTAACTTAATTCAGAGAGGACACACTTGTATGATTTCAGTCCTTTGAAATTTATCGAGGCTTTATAGCCCACGACATTTATTTTGACTAACATTCTATGTGCACATGGGAAGAACATGTATTCTACAGCTACTGGGAGAAGTGCTGCATGTATGTGAATTAGTGCGAGCTGATTCAGCCTGTTGTTTGAACTGTGTAATGTTGACTAAAGGATAGAAAAACAGAACAGTGAGACAGAAAAGAGTCCAGAACATACATGGTCACTTGATCTCTGATGGGGACTCCTCCAATTCGGTGGAAAGATGATGGCCTTTCAGTAAGTGATGGTGGGTCTACCGGGTAGCCACGCGGGAAAAAGTGAGCTCTCACCCCCTACCACAACATTCACAAGAATTAATTTGTGATCCGTCATAGATCTGAACGTGAACACTGACACAATTAAGCTTCTAAAAGAAGACAGGAGAATATCCTAATGGAAAAACACCAACCATAAGAGAAAAGACTAATAAATCGGACTTCATTGAGAGACTCCTGTTCAGCACGCGCAGTCGCAAACCCAGAGCGGCGGAAGGTCTTGCAGCATCTTCCATACAAGGCAAGTTCAAGTCTCCGTCTACACCACCAAGCCATGTGTCAGACCAGGGACACAGTAGCCAGACCATGTAAAGAATCTCTGCAATCCGTAAGATAATTACGGGTGAGAACCCCGGTGGCTGGTGTCAGAGCTAGGTCCTCATCAGGCGGCCAGGCGGGACCTGCTCCTGCCCGTGGTTCTCCTTGGGCGCACACCGGGAACTCGCGGGGTCCTCCTCAAGCGGGGAGGCAGCGGGGAAGCTCTGGCCGCGGCTCCGCCCCGGGGGTTGCCTTTTCCTTAGAAGGCAAAGCCCCAAGCCTCGCCTCTCGCCGGCGGAGAGTTGCGCTTTGCTACCCGCAATCCCCTCGCCTCCTACGCCGCCGCCGCCGCCGCCGCCGGGGCCCCCGGAGCGCCTGAGGCCCCGCGCACTCCGCGCTCCAGCCGAGCTCAGGCGTGGACTGGGCGGGCGCCGGGGCGGGGCGCGCGTCCTCGCCGGTTTGAATGGAAGGATCCAGATCCGCGGAGACGGCGGCCAGCAGATTCTGAAGCCAGCGCTCCTCCCCGGCCTCCGCGCCCGCGACATGCCGCAGGAGAGGTAAGCGGGCGGGCCGCACTGCGGGATCGGCGAGGGGCGGAGGTGGGTGGCCCGGGATGGGGGGCCGGGCTGGGGTCCTGGCTGCGGCTGGTTGGGAGGAGCAGGTTGGGCCGTGCCCTCCGCTCACGCCTCCGCCGCCCCCGCACTCGTCTTCGAGCGCGGGCTCGGCGGCCCCAGAGCAAATTGCCATTTCCCCGCTGTCCTTCCTATCCCTGGCAGCCGGGGGGATCTTTGTGAGTGAATTCAGAATCGAAAAGAATGTGTCACCGTGCTTCTAAAGATTTGGGGCACAACAGAACGCTTACTCGCCTCAGGCCGAAGCCCTTCCCCAGAGCCGCGCCCGGCCCTGCCTCCCTGTGCGCCCCGGCCCGGCGCGCGGACGCGATCCCGGCGCACGCCGCGCCGCTTCCCCTCCCAGCGCGGCCGGCCTTCCCCTCCGCCAGCCAGGCCCGGGCGGCGGGCCGGGCGCGGCTGAGCGTGTCTGCCCGCAGGTGTGGCGCCCCCCGCCCGCGTCCCCGCCATGGAGGTGCTGCGGCGCTCCTCGGTCTTCGCCGCCGAGATCATGGACGCCTTTGACCGCTCGCCCACCGACAAGGAGCTGGTGGCCCAGGCCAAGGCGCTCGGCCGGGAGTTCGTGCACGCGCGGCTGCTGCGCGCTGGCCTCGCCTGGAGCGCGCCCGAGCGCGCCGCGCCCGCGCCCGGCGGCCGCCTGGCCGAGGTGTGCGCGGTGCTGCTGCGCCTGGGTGAGTGCGGGCATTGCTGGGCCGGGTCCCCAGGCTGCCCCTCCCGAGCTGGTCCTTGGGGCGGGGCCCGCTGCGCCTCAGGGTACAGCTGTCCCCGCAGTGGCCCGCCCACCGGGTGACCCGGCCAGCACCCGTCCCTGCAAGCCCCAAGTCTCGCCTCGGTGCAGAGAGGGGGCTGGCCCCGGGGTGCCCGGAGAAGGAGGAGCCTAGCGCGCTGTCCTTTGCTGCCTCCACTCCCTCTGTTTTCCTGGTCATCCTCACCCGCCTGCTCACCCGGCAGACCTCCCCAGATTGGCCTGCTCAGTCCGGATTCCAGGCATTCTGGCCATAAAGGATAGAAAGCTCCGAGAAGAAGAATGTTTTGGTGGCTGAACTTTCAGAGTGACCCTTGTACTCAGCTGGACAGAAAAATCCTTTGTCGGACCACGTGTCCCCATATTTGTTTTGGAAAATAGATCCTTGCAGTTACTGGCTGAAATCCTGCTTTTTTTTCCTCTTAATTTGGAGCTCTCCTAGGGCTCCCTGTGGAAATTGAGTGCCCCAGGAGAGCTGAACCCCCGCTGAAGCTGGGTAGCCAAAAATCTCACTTGAATGGCTTGTTGGGTAGACATCGGGGGTACTTGTTTCTGGGGTCACACAGCCCAGTAACTGTGTCCATCTCCTCCAAAGACCCCAGAGAGGGAGGGACCAGTCCAGCTGACTCAGTCAGTCCACTTCACCACCGTGACTGAGGCTGTACTCGCCCAATCCATCCAGTGCCATGCCCAGAGTGTGCACATGGTGGGGACTTGGTGGTATAACTGGAGCCCTTACCCGGTGGCTCCCCAGGCAGAGTGCGGGAAGAGGCTAGCCCTGGATCCTGGGCTGGAGGAAACGCCCCATGAAGGGGGATGCTTGCCTCTTCAGCCTGGCACTAGTGTCTGCTTGTCCCTGGAAGCAGGGCTGTGTAGCCCTGGCCTGCCCAGGAGTGTGTAGCCCTGGCCTGCCCGGGAGTGTGGTGGGGGAGACACACAGATGCCGTGGGGCCAGCACAGAGGGCTGCTGGCAAGGGTGGTACCCACTGACCTTGGGACAGGGGAGAGGTTTCTAGGTGTGGAGAGCAGGCGGGGCTGGGGACCAGCCAAGGGTCCAGAGTGCCTGGACTCACATGAGGTCAGGGCCCACTGCCATTTCTTCCAGTTGGGCTGTGGGGACAGCACTGGGGGAGTGTTCTAGAGGGCCCTGGAGAATATGGTTTCCTGGCCTCCTGCGAGCCCCCCTGCCTGGGACTGCTGGAGTGGGCAGGAGGGAGTCCTGCCTCCGTCCCTGCCTGCTCTGTGACACTGCCCCCACAGCTTCCACCTCCTCGTCTGAGAGCGGGGCCCTGGGTCTCTGTTGTTTGAACTTGTCTGAAGTCCTGCTTCGGGCTCTGCTTATCAGGCCGGTTGGCTTCTGTCCCCTCAGAGCTGTGACATCAGACCCTGAGAGCTCGGGACGTTTCTGGCTAGGGCTCAGGGAGCAGGGACGAGCCAAGGGCCCAAGGGCCCCCGTGCTGTTCCTCTCAGGGGGCCAGGCCTTCAAGGCCCTTCTCCAACGTCCGGCTTCACCATGGCCAGTCCCTGGGGCTCAGTGCCTGACAGACGGCTAACGGGCCTGGGAGGGAGATGGCTTGGAGCCCCAAAGTGTTCTCATTCATGTCGTCTGTTGTATCCACCCTTGCAGCTGCTCAGCATGACCCCCACCTGACCCTGCCCCAACATACCCCAACCCCTCCTCAGCACAGACACCCAGCTCCCAGGGCAGCCACAAACAGGAAGAAGCCCAGGTCGAGTCCCCACGGTCAGTCTCTTGGGGCCAGTCCCCAGGAGCCCCTGGGGTCTATGCGTGGGAAGCCCTGGGAATTTTCAGGCCTCCTCCCGCATCACTCCGCCAGCCTTGCCTCAATTCTGCCCTGGTTCCAGGTCTTAATTAGATGGAGTGCAGCTGGCCCCAGGGGCGCCTCAGCACCCTTATTGCGGGACCTCCAGGCGGTGGCGTTTCCCTGTTTGCTTTGGCTGGAGAAGCGGCTGGGCTGGGGGACTCCCAGTCCTGGGCATGTGGGACTCCGGGCACAGCACTGCCAGGGCAGTGAGTGCGCGCACAGATGGGGCCCCTGAGAGGGCCTCCCTCTGCTGAGTGTGGCCGCCCCCTTGGATGCCCCTGCTTGGCACCTGGAACCCAGGTTTGTCCCTGGGTGGTGCCGGTGGCCCAGGGCAGGGGCTCCACTTCCTGGCTCACCGAGTGTTGCTGGGTCCTGGGCGAGGACACCCCTCTGAGGCAGTGGTGGCTGGGCGACCCGCCTGTGTGGGGTCGCCGGTGTGGTCCCTGCCCATGCTGGGCTCTGGCCTCTTGCCGTCAGACTGCCGCCTGCCCGCCTGGGCAGCTTGCTGTGGGCTGTGAGTCACCGATCAGGCATGGCCTGGGATTCCCGCCCCACCGGCCCAGCCGGCTCTGCCCAGAGTGGGAGGGGGAGGCGTGGCTGGCTTGTCAGAAGGGGCAGGCCCCAGAGGCAGGTCTGGGGGTGCCCACTGTACCTCCCTGGTCTTGTCCCCAGGGGCCGTGGGCGGGGTGTCAAGTGGGGTGGGTGGTGTGTTGGTGGGGGAGGTCAGGGATCATGGCGGCTCAGCAGGGGGGGAGGTCAGCTGTGACCACGGGCCGAGCGGTGGGCTGCTCCTTGCCTGTGTGACCACAGCTGGTCTTCCCATGTGTCCACACAGCGGATGAGCTGGAGCTGATCCGGCCCAGCATCTACCGCAACGTGGCCCGCCAGCTGAACATCTCCCTGCAGTCCGAGACCGTAGTGACTGACGCCTTCCTGGCTGTGGCGGCCCAGATCTTCTCTGCAGGTAGGCCTGCACGTCCATGCCAAGGTGCCCACAGCGCCGACTGGCCCACGGTCTGTGGGTCAGGGCAGGGCTGCAGCACTGGGTGGGCTCACAGGGGAGCCGCCCAGCGCCGACACATGCTTTCCCGCTGTGTAACAAACCAGCCCCAAACTGCAACTCAGACGGTGATGGATGGTCCCTCCCCTGGTCTGAGACCGTGGGCCCGCTGGGCAGCTGGCATGGGGCCTCTCGTGCAGTTCTGGTCAGGCATTAGCTGGGGCTGGAGGAACCTGAGGTCCTGGCTGGGCTGCACGTCGCAGGCTGCCGATTTGTCCCAGCTGTTGGCTGCACTGGGGCCGAGCTGTCCTGCACGCATCCTCACGTGGCCTCCGAGGCTTGGGCTTCTCTCACAGCGTGGTTCCAGGTCCCAAGCAGCGCAGGTAGGTGCTGCCCAGCTCTTATGACTTGAGAAGTCACAGTGTCACTGCCAAATTCTGTTGGTCAGAGGCAAGTCACAGAACAGCCCCATGTGGGTGAGAGGGAGGCCCTGGAGTGTGAGTCCCGGTGGAGTGGCTCACTGGGACGTCACTGGGAATAGCGACACACCTGTTTCACCTGTGAATCTCCAGAGCCTCCGTCTGTGCCCCAGGAGCAGGTGATGTCTGCTCCCGCTGCTTCCTGTCTGCATATGTGCCTCCAGGCTCAGGGAGGCATTAGGAGGCACCCCCCACGAAGCCCCTCCCGTTCCCTGGGCTCACCTGCCCACCTGTGACCCCCTGCCCTGTTCTGGCGCCCCATGCTCGGCGAGCCGCCTCATTCCCGCGACCTGGTCCGTAGCAGATGCCAGGCCCTGCCAGCCATCCAGGTGACCCTGGCCCCACCCCTGTGCAGATAGAGTGCAGCAGCTTGTCTATCTGCCGGTCCCACAGGTGGCTTCCCGGCACCACACGGTGCTGCTCTGGCCCGGGGACCTTGTGACGCCCAGTCCTAGCCCTCTGGGAGGGGGCTTGGGGGCCCTAGAGCCAGCCCAGCTGGTGTGGGGGTAGGAGTGGCCATGTGGCATCGAGTGTGGGGAGGGCCACCAGGAGGAGGAGAGGCCCCAGGCAGCAGGGAAGCCTCGAGCCCCTGCCTGTGAGGCGGCTCTGTTCTGTCCCTGACCAGCAGTGTGACTCCAGCACAGCCCTCGCCTCTCCTCATCTGTGGGATGGTTGGGACAGCAGCAGGGCAGGGCTTTGGAGCAGAGGATCCTGGGGGGAGCCCCAGTCCCCGTCACCTGAAAACAGCCCATGCCCTGGGGGGGCCGTCCCCCTGCCGTCCCCTGCAGAAGAAAGGATGCTCAGTGGAGTGGCTGCCGCACCCCCAGCTCCTCTGACCTCTCTGTATGATCTCCAGGGTCTTCTCCCAAGGAGGCTCCTCCGACCCCTGGTGGGCAGGCCAGACAACTGGGGGCCGAGCAGGGCCTGGCAAGCTAGGCCTCCCTTGGTTGTGGCCAGTGTGGAGGGGGCATGGGACCACTGGATGCAGAGTCCCCTCCTCCCGGGTAGCCCCGGGTCAGCACTGACCTCCTGTCAGCAGTCAGCATGGCCAGGACGTCCCAGGGGAGGGCCCGGGTGGGCTCTGGGTGGGCCTGACAGTCCTGACGTGGGCCTGGGGGTGGGGGGTGGCGGTGGGGAGCAGCCCTCGCGGTGACTCAGGCAGGGCCAGTGGAGGAGGCAGCGAGGGGGTGGGGCCCAGGAAGGAAGCAGGGCACAGCGGGCGTCCAGGGCTGACAGCTGCCCTCAGGCCTCCCTGGGCTCCTGGTCCCGGCCTGACGCCGGCGCGTGGGTGGCCGCCCGTGTCTGTCTCCGGGCTGTCAGGCTGGTGGCTGGTTTACAAGATGAGGCCTGGCTTTAAAAGGAAGGGTCACCTCTGAGAATGCAGCTTGGCCCTGCTGGTGGTTGGGACTGAATGGGGAGGGGGGCCAGGCTCCAGGGTGGTGGCGGGTGTGCGGAGAGGGGACAGGGGACAGGGGACAGGCGGGGAGGAGGGGGTGGGTCAAAGCACCCACCCTTGCCTGCCCAGCCCTCTCAGTGCGGGGATGGGCCTGAGAGGTGCCCAGGAGGGCTCTGGGTTCTGGGAGGACAGGGCAGGGCCTGGGAGGGAGAGGAGGGAAGGGGCACGAAGGAGCGTGTGGCCGCCATGAATGGGCACAGGCTGCTCGGTTCTTTCACTTGTAAAGAGGTCGGTTTAAATCTCTGGAGCAGGACGTGCCCCTCCATGTTCAAGCACCCCTACCCCCCAGCACTGTCACCCTTTTCTTGGGCCAGCCTCCACACCCCCACCTGCCCTGGTGTGGGCTGTGTGACCTGCATATGGTTTCTTAACCTCTCTGGACCTCGGAGCCCCTGGGAAAGGGAGTAGGAGCAAGCTCCAGGGAGCAGAGTGTTGCGGGTCCACTCGCTTCTGCTGCTAACTGGCCCTCAGACCGCCCCACTTGGCCAGCATGGGGCTGCCCCTCCCACCCTCCTGCTTATTGCCCGCTGAGGTCTCCTTGTCCATCCCAGCCTCAGTGTCCACGGACCCTCTATCCACAAGGCGAGCTCCCGCCATCAGATGCTTGCAGGCCCCAACCCTCCGCCCGTGGCCTCTCCCAAGCAGCTGGACCTCACACATTCTGACCCCCAGGCTGGACCTCCCCCCCTTCCTCCTGGCAGCTCCCTCACCTGCCCTGGCTGTGGCTGCATCTTCGCTGAAGGGGTGTCTCACTTCCCTTCAGTGGAAAAACTGAGAGTTGGCAAGTGTTTCTATTTTTTCCTTCTTATGACAAGAATAAAACATTTTATCGCTTAAAGATCAGAAAATACGCAAGATAAAGTAATCTTAGAAATCAGTGCTAAAAAGACAGCTTCATTTAAACATGAGTGAAGGCTCCGAATAGACGTTTATTCAAGGAAGACGTCTAGATGGGCGGTAAGTGCGTGGGAAGCACTCAGCACCTCAGTCACCAGGGAGATGCGCATCGGACCCCACCAGGACCCCGCCTCACACCCACGGGACAGCTGGAGCCCGGAAGCCAGAGAGCCCCAAGTGTGGGTGAGGTGCAGCTGCGGTGGAAGACGGTCTGTCAGTTTCTCTAGTGGTTTGACCTGATGCAGCCACCACGTGACCCTGCAGGTCCGCTCCTCAGTCTTGCCCATGGAGAGTGAAGCCAGGTGTCCGCACGAGGACTTGGACGCGAACGTTCGGAGCAGTGCATCTGTACCAGCCGAAGGGCCACACCCCATGTGCCATCACCTGATGGATGGATAAGCAAAACACGGTCCACCCACGTGATGGTATGTGACTCAGCGGCAGGAAGGAGTGAGGTGCCCACAGACCCAACAACGTGGAGGAACCTTGAAACCATTCTGCTCAGAGAAAGGAGTCAGACACACAATGGGGCGTGTTGTGTGAGTCTGCTGGTATGAAACATCCAGAACAGGCACCTCCAGGGAGACAGTAGATCAGAGGTTTCTAGGGGCCAGGAAATAGGGGCCTGATGCTCCCGGGGACAGGGACTCAGGGGTATGGAAATATCCTGAAATTCGACAGTGGAGATGGTTCAAAGTTGTCAATATGCTAAAAAGGTCGGATGTCACGTTTTAAAAGGATGAATTTATGGTAGTAAGATTGTATCTCCAGAAAAAGTAAAGAAAACATGAAGAGCTCAAAGAAAACAGGACACCGCCCCTGGAGACCACCCTGCGGGCAGCCTCCTGACCAGTGCTTGTGGCGGGCACACGTCCCCTCGGGCGACAGCCAGCCTCTCTCTGCAGATCCCATGGCGGGTGATCTGGACATCATTTCCTTGTCCCACCCTCCTCTGCAGACCCTTCACCTCTGGTGGTGCTGGGTGCCTGCTGGGTGCCAAGGGCCCTGCCGTGGGCAGAACAGAGCCCACCACCAGGCAGGTGCTGGGAGCAGCTGGTAAACGGGGAGTGTGGTGTGACATCCTTGTGCCTTGGGTGGCACTTGGAGGGAGGACCTTGAACCACCCCGGGGGTGGGCGAGCACCACAGGCAGCCGTGGGGCTGGAATAGCGTGCTCGAGGCTGGGAGCGGGGGAAGGAAAGGGGCCTGCTCGGGCGGGATCTCAGTCTTGGATTCATTTTAGAAGACGGGAAGTGACTGTAACAGGAGGGGTTTAAGCAGGGGAGTGACATGGCCTGATTTATGGGGTGTTAAACTTTCTTTTCATTGCAGTGAAGTTCACATA
Organism: Camelus ferus; assembly: GCF_009834535.1. Lineage (NCBI taxonomy): Eukaryota > Metazoa > Chordata > Mammalia > Artiodactyla > Camelidae > Camelus > Camelus ferus. The sequence continues at coordinate 97,335,280 of NC_045700.1, forward strand.
ACATACAGTTAGCATTTTTCTTACATTTTTACTGAAGATTTGATCTACAGTGTTAGTGTCTGGTGTACACAGTCAGCATTTTCCACCGAACACTTTGGTGGCAGTGGTGCACGCAGTGCCACGCAGCCTCCACTTCTCTGTCTCCCGGAAGAACTCGGAGCACCCGCCATCACGCCGCCGTCACGCGTCCACGCCCCAGCCCCCGGCCTCAGCCCTCCCTGGTCTCTTTCTGTCTCCATGGGCCTGACGGTTCCGGACATTTGGTCTGAATGGACCTGCACAGCACGTGGCCTTTGGAGCCGCTGCTTTTACCGAACGTGACTTTTCCGAGGTTCACCCAGGTCAGCCGGTGTCAGCGTGGCCTTCCTCCTTGATGCCGTTGTGCGGTCAGACCACGTTTTGCTTTTTCATTCACTGTGTCTTTTGTCATTTCCACCTTCGCTGACTGTGAACAGGGCTGCCGTGAATGTTGGTGAACAGGCATTTCTTCGTGCCGACTTGTGCTCTTGTAACAGGTGGTCCAGCTGTGGCTTGGAGGTGGGCTGGGAGCACACTTGCTCTGGAAGGTGCCGCTTCCCGCAGGCGCCGTCGCTGGCCTGCTTGTGTTCAGTCCTTCCACAGATGCTGCCGAGTGCCCGCCAGCCCTTCCCCGTCAGTCACCGGGTTGCAGGGCTGCCTGGGTCCCCGCTGTGTGACTGGATTTTTAACCTGATAGGCTGCAGTTTTTACATCTCCCTTAACTTGCACTTCTCTGGGTGTGAGTGAGGGTGAGCCCTTTTCACTCGTCTAGTGTATCATTTGTACCTTTGTTTTGTGAGTGGGCTGTTCATGTTCTGTGTTTACCTGAGAGGTCTCTCTTTTTCTCTTTGATTTACGAGATCTCTTTCTCTGCTAGGGAAGCGCTCTTCCCCAGGTGGCCTGTCGTCCCGGGCCGGCTCCGTCTCAGCTCTGCCTCTCAGTGGCTTAGTGGTCGGGGAGGTCGCTCCTCCTAGGGCCTCAGCCTCTTTATATGGAAAACACCCTGCCGTCCCTACGGGCCATCAGGGGACAACAAGCCAGGGCAGGTGCACCGTGACACCACCTCCTGTTTATCGCACCTGGCATCAGCTCCCCTCAACCTCCTATTCCCTGTTCCACCACTTCCTCCAGTGGACGGTGGGCTGGGCAGGGTCATCACTAGGCTCTGGCACAGGTGTGCAGGTGCAGAGGCATACAGGTGTGCAGGTGTGGAGTGGAGGCTCAGGAAATCTTCGCCTGAGAACCTCCTGTGAGGGTGGGCAGCAAGCTGATGGAGCATCTCTTCTGGTGGGGAGCTGTGGCTGTGGGTGGGGCTGGCCCCCTGAGTGCCGACCCCAGTCATCAGTGAGATGGCTGCACATGACCACGCGAGCTGGACTTGAGCTGTGCTTTGGTGGCCTTCTGCTGACCGGCGTCCATCTCCCCCTGCAGGCATCACGTGGGGCAAGGTGGTGTCCCTGTACTCCGTGGCCGCGGGGCTGGCTGTGGACTGCGTGCGGCAGGCCCAGCCTGCCATGGTCCATGCCCTCGTCGACTGCCTCGGGGAGTTCGTGCGCAAGACCCTGGCCACCTGGCTGCGGAGGCGCGGCGGATGGGTGAGGGGGGAGGGGTGCAAGGGTGCCAGGAAGGCGGGCAATAGTCGAACACCGAGCGCTGGCAGCGATGGGGTGGTGGGGTTGGAGGAGGGGAACAAGGACACCAGGAGAGGGATGAGGCCAGGGGTCCTTGCAGACCAGCTGCAGGGTGGACCTGTTCCCTGCAGCCCCCCAGGCCCTGACTCCACAGCTAAAACCCTCTGCCCCAGAGCCCCTGCAGGGTTGCTGTCACAGTCACGCACCACGCTGCCTCCTTGCCCACAATTGTGTGCCTGGTCCCGGGCGTGGAGGCCACAGGAGAGCTGTTTTCTCCTCTGTAAAGTGGCTGGTGGGCGAAGGCGTGTGGCCCCACTGACCAGGGCGACAGCTCAGCCCTCTGCTGAGGTCGCAGCCATGGGTGGAGGTCAGTGGGCCGCTGGGCTGCAGTCTCAGCTGAAGGCAGCCCTGGGCAGGGAGGGTGCTGTTTCCTGGATGACTCACGTGGCTGTGGGCAACCCTCTGTCCCACCCTGCCTTCCTGTCCTGGAGCCCAGCTGGGGCTGGGCACAGGGATGCTCGACACCTTGGCCAAAGGTTGGGTTGCAGGGGTAATGTGTCATGTCTTAGGACTAGAAAGAAATAAGGAAGAAAGGAGCGGCCATGCACTGGGCTTCTGGAAAGCTCAGTTCCTGCTCCTGTGCTGAGGGATTTATCCTTTCCTGCCACCCAGGCTGCACAGTGCCCGCAGCAGGACACCAGGGTGTTTGCAGCCCCTGAGAGCAGAGGGCAGTCAGCAGGTGGCTGAGCTGGAGACACTGGAGTCCTGTCCTGGGGGCCAGAGGGCTCCCTCCTGCTCAGGAGTGTCCTGCCTGCTGGCCCGGCCAGCTCCCTCCCTCCCTCCCACAACTGAGTCTCCTGCTGGGTCTGGTCCCAAGCTGGGTGGAGCCTTCCGTCCAGACTGGACCACACGCTTTCCCTAAATGGCCTCGCGCATTCCCTGAACTGACCCAGCTGACACCCGGGCAGGGCGCTCCACTCTCTGACCGACCCCTCTTCCCTCTCAGACGGACGTCCTCAAGTGCGTGGTCAGCACCGACCCCGGCCTCCGCTCTCACTGGCTTGTGGCCGTGCTCTGCAGCTGTGGCCGCTTCCTGAAGGCTGCCTTCTTCATGCTGCTGCCGGAGAGATGAGCTGCTGTCTTGGGCAGAGGATGCCACCCGGCCCCCCAACCCCAGAGGCCCTTGGCCCCCGAAAGCATCGTCCTCCACCCCCTCCCAGCCAGGAAGACCCTCGGAGCCCTGCGTCAAAGCTGGAGGCCCTGCCCTGAGCCCCTCTTCCACAGACCCAGGCCCTCCGGAAGGGGGACTGGGAGGGGGGCTTCCCTGGGCCTGGAGCTGGGCTTCAGTGCCGACAGGGGGCCGCTCCCCACTGCTCCCCTCTTGCAACCCCAGCTTGTCCCCTTCTTTCTAGAGCCGGAAAGTCAGGGTCACCTCCCAGGCCCCAGAGGAAAGCAGCCAGGAACAGGAAGCTCTCGCTCGATGCCGGGGTCCCGTCCGTGTAGGGACCACATCAGGACATGAGCCGGCCTCGGTCCTCATGGGCATGGGGCCCTGGACACTTGGCCTGAAGGTGACTCTGGTGCTGCCAAGGCTGGAGGAGCGGGGGGGGGGGTCTTCCTGACCCCACGAACAGAGCAGAAGGCTCATGTGGTGTTTGCTGCATCCACTTTTGGAGTGAGTGCATCTCCACCCATGGCAGGGCCCTCGTGGGGCAGGGACCCGGGTGGGGGGCTCCAGGCCGCACACCTGACCGATGAATACCAGCGTCCATGAACAAGGTGGACGGTGTGTGTGTGTGTTCGGTCCCAATAAAGTTTCATGGTAAACGGAGAGCAACCCTGTCTGCTTTCCTTGCGCCTGTCCTCCTAGGACACCAGGGACCGGACAGAGGGCAGAGGATTAACGTGATGAAACACGGAGCAGAGCCCCCCAGGGTCCTCCCTGACTGGGGCTGCCTTGTGCTTCCCTGGGCCGCAGTGGGGCACTCACGCATGCGCGTGCACACGCTCCCACACGCGCAAGTGTGCTGCCACGCTGCCACACGCATGCACACACTCACGCACACGGGCAGCCCTGCTCTCCATGATCCTCAGTCATTCCTCCGCCCTCAGGTCCACCGCAGGGCGGGCCAGGACCTGGCCTCCCTGCCCCATTTGCCTTTCTGTAGGACCCAGGGTGACCAGAATGTGCTAAGGCCCTGGCTGCCTTCCCATCCGGCCCCCTGGTGTGGAGTCCCCAGCGCAAGGCCTCTGTGCACCAGGTGCGGCGGCCCTCCCCTCGCCCCATGGCCCGCCTCCTGCCCCGGCACCCCCACAGGGGCCCTGTCCTCGGCTTCCTCCCCGAGGGCAGGGCCTGGCCTCCCCAGAGCTGCTTGGGAGAGGGGACCCCAGGAGCGGGAAGCCTGGCCGGTGGAGGGAGGGAAGGAAGTCGGCAGGAGGGCGGGAAGGGAGAGGAAGGGGCTGCCGCGCCCCTGCTTCCTGTCGCTCTCCCGGTCAGCCCTCTGGTGTGTTTCCAGCGTCAGGGGTGATGTTACAGGGAGAGAATTCAGAGAAGCGGCAGAGATGGGTAGTCCTCACACGTGCTGGGGTAGGAGTTGTGGCGGGGACGAACGTTTCCAACAGCAGCAGGAAGAGACGTCCCTGGGCATAAACGGAGTGAAAGCGCGAACCCTCGGTGAGGGGGTTCTGAACAGTCCTCAGACACGCCCTAGCCCGGAGCAGATAAAAGGAAAGCCATCTCTTGAAGAGGCCCATTCTCTGTAAGTTTGCAAATTTAGCGTAATCTGCAAGAAAGTACCAGAATGGATTTTCCCCTCTGGATCTAAAGAAGCTAATTATGAAGTTCACATGAGGGGGGAAGAAAGGCAGAAACAGCCAGGAAAGCCCTTCAGAAGAAGAGAAACGAGGAGGGTCTGGGCCTGCCTGCAGCTGCACCGCCGGTGCTGCGTTGCGTCTGTCGCTGGGCAAGGGCAGGCCCCGGACACAGCCCGGGCCTGGGGGCCCAGCCCCTGACGCAGTGGGTAAGGCTGGCTGTCAGCAAAGCTGTGATGACCGGGAACCCGCACGTCACACTAGACACAAGACAGATTCCAAGTGGATCAAAGAAAGGGTAAAAATGGAACAAGTGTTAGGAAAAATGGGTGAATTTCTTCGTAACTGTTAAGTGGGTAGAAACTTCCTCAATGCGATTCAAAATCCAGGAATGATTAAAGACAAAACACTCACAGGAAAAAGAAGTTTATAACATTTAACATTTTCAAAAATACAACTTGAGACAGGAAACAGTAGTGGTCGTCACGGGCGGGGGTAGGGAGAGTGGGGTGACTGTCTAACAGGGATGCGGTTTCTTCTGGGGGCAACAGCCACTTTGGAAGCTGACAGAGGTGACGGTCGCACGGTGCTGCGAGTGCTCCAGGTGCCAGTCAGCCGAACACCCTGGTGCACTTCAGAGTGGTGACCTTCATGCTGTAACAGTCCACTTCACCTCCATGAAAGATTGTAATTTAAACTTAGGAATATTAGGGTTAATATTTATAACTCAAAAGAGCTCATCAGCTTCAAAACATCAAGAAGAGAAAGACAGAAGGAGAAATGCAAACCTCAGCTCCCCCAGGACCCACTCCCCACCTATCAGGTTGATGGGAGCAGGGACCCTGCCCCTCGCTGTGGGGTCCAAAGGGGGCAGCCCGTGTGAGGGGAGGGGCAGAACCCGGACAGTCACACAGGCATTTCCCCTGGCCTGGCAGTTCTGCTTCTAGAAGTCTACCCCAGAGACACACAGGCCAAAGTCCAAAATGACATGTGCAGGAAGTAATCCGTCATGGCGTTATGTGATTAGCAGAGACTGGAGACACCGCTGATGCCCAGCGTCAGGGTACCTGTGGATGAGCTGCGGCAGGGCCGCCCGGCAGCACGCTCCACGGCTGGGTCTACGCCCACAGGGAGAAAATTTGACTTGCTTTACGGGTTCAATGATCAGGCCATGTGGGAGATTCTGCATAAGTAAAGCGAACTTAATGCAACAGTCAATGTGCAGAAATTAAAATAAACGAATGGGTTTTTATGTCAAGTTGGTGACATAAAGCACCCAGAGAAACCAATTATTCCAAACTATATTTTATTTATTTTTGTTTTGTTAGGGGAGGTAGTTAGGTTTATTTATTTACTTATTTATTTTAACAGAGGTACTGGACATTGAACCTAGGACCTCGTGCATGCTAAGCAGGCACTCCACCACTGAGCTATCCTCTTCCCTGATTCCAAACTATATTTTAACTTTGTATCTTCAATGAGAAAGCTGTAAAAACAATAGCAAAAAAAAAAAAAAAAATCAAACTTCAACCAGTAGTCTTATTGTTAATAAAAATACTATAGTGGGGGAGGGTATAGCTCAGTGGTAGAGCGTGTGCTTAGCATGCACAGGTCCAGGGTTCAATCCCCAGTGCTTCCATTAAAATAAGGAAATAAGTATATAAACCTAATTGCATACCCCCAAGACAAATTATTATTATGAAATATGTGTCCTGTAGAATAAAGCAAATAATGTTAAATAAGTTTTCATCTTAAAAGAGGTAAAATCCAAGAATTTAAGTAAAAAAATTTGTAAATGAAAACATTTTTTAAACACTTTTATTGTGGTATGGTTCCTGTACAGTGAACTACAGATATTTCAGATGTACAATTTGATGAATTCTGATAGATGTGTACCCCCGTGAAAACACCACCACAATCAAGATAGCCAGTATTTCCATCACTCCGCAAGAGGTGCAATTTTTGAGTTCCTAATTTATCCCTTCCCACCCTCTTTATCCCTGGTAAACATTACTTTGTTCTCTGTGCCTGTGAGTCTGTTTCTGTTTTGTGCATAAGTTCATTTGTGTCCTTTTTTAGATTCTACATATAAGTGATACCATATGGCATTTTCCTCTCTTTCTGGCTTACTGTAAACTTAAAATCTGAATGGGAAACACCGGTGTGGATGCATAGCTTTTTTTCTTTCTTAAAGAACGTGTATATCCCTTGGGGAGGGAGGGTATAGCTCAAATGGTAGAGCGCAGGCTTAGCATGCACGAAATCCTGGGTTCAATCCCCAGTACCTCTACTGAACAAACAAACAAAAAACCCCAACAAAACCCCTAATAATAATAAAAAAGTAGACCTAATGACCCCTTCAAAATAGAAATACAGTAATAAAAAATGTGTATGTCCCATGCGAAAGTAGTTACCTCAAACAGTCCAGATGAAATGGGTGACAAGATAAATGATGGAAGGATTTTCCAGCTGTGCCCAGGGAGGGGACAGGAAGTGGAGGGGCAGGCCAGGATTGGCACATCAGGGATGGTGGTCCCTCACCCCACCCTCGCTGAAGGGAAGGGGGGCTCTGGGCCAGGACGGGGGCACAGAGGCTTCATCCAGCCAACTCCAGGCTGTGTGAGCACCTGCTGGCTGTCACAGAAGACTGAGCCTGACTTGGGTCATGTCAAACACACGCGAAGCCCTGGGCCGGCAGCAAGGCAGGAGGAGGAGCGGGGAGCTGGTGCAGTGGGAGGGGCAGCTCGACCCCCTCTGCCACTCGAGCGAGTTCCCAGGGCTCACCCACTCACCACTGACAGACAGAGGCAGAGAATTTAACTTTTGTGCTGGCTTTTTGGTGTGAATTTATTTCAGAGAAACCAAATGAGACCTAAATGAATGGTGGGGGGTTCCTCCGAGAGAACTCAGCCCCTGGACGCTGAAGTGGGGACAGAGTAGAAGCTGGCTACTCTGCAGCTCTGATAGGGGAAGGTGGTCAGGCGGGGTCCCCGTGGTGATGGGGAACTGAGAATACAGGGTCAGGCCATCCCCACCTGAGACAGGCAGACGCTGTGAGGCACCCTATGCTGCGCAGGAAGAACTGGAAAGTGTGATCCAACCTCCAACTACAGGAAATAGAGGGGCAGAGGCACAGGTTGGACACAAGGGACCCAGATGGATCCAGAATCCAGACTGGGGACTCCTTCCAGGACTAGTGACAGGCTTCCCAGCAAGTCCGTGGCATGGAGGAGAGTGGAAGGTGACCAGATGACCAGGTCAGGTGTCTGCCCCTCATCTCTTGGCTCTAAGCCCCACCCTACAGATGCTCTGGTTTGGGTGCTGCCCTCCCAGGCCCTCCCAGCAGTGAGCAGGCAGGAGCCTGGGATGCAGGAGGAGGGAGGGAGTGGAGCTTCCTTGATGTTCCCAGCTCCTTTCAGTATTGGTCCAGCAGCAGAGACAGCCGACCCCAGCCTCTGTGCTCCCCGGGTGGGTGCTATGGTCTGAATGTATGTTTTGCCCCAAATTCATCCGTTGAAATCCTAACCCCCAAGGTGACAGTATGAGAAGGTGGGGCCTCTGGGAGCTGATTAAGTCACAGGCTCCACCCTCATGATTGGAGCTTGCACCCTTAGAGCAGAGACCCCAGAGAGCTAGCTTACCCCCCCTCCCCCGGGAGAACACAGTGGGAAGGCAGCTGTCCACAATTCAGGAAACGGGCCCTCCTCACCAGACCCAAATCTGCTGGTGCCTTGACCTTGGGCTCCAGCCTCCAGAACTGTGAGAAATGAATTTCTGTCATTTATAACCCACCCAGTCTGGCATTTGTGTTACAGCATCCTGAACAGACTGAGTCAGAAAGCTGACAGCATGAAGCAACACGCATGTGAAAATGTGGAAGTGGCTCTGGAAGTGGAAGGTGGAAGAGTCTGAAGGTGCAAAGCCTGCACTGTCATGAATGGGGGCTCTGGTGACCCAGAAAGAAGAGAACGTAGAGAAAGCCTCAGTCTAGGTTCCTAGAGACCCAAGTAATCCTGAACAGAATGCTGGTAGAAATACGGGTGTATTCATCTAAAACCATACAACAGCCAGTTTTGTTGTTGCTGTTGTTGTTGTTGTTTTTAACCAACAAAATGGACTATTTAGAGCAGTGAAGAACTGCACTACAGGACAGGCAATATGGTGAGCCACACGCAAGTGGGGTAGAACAGAGAAGAGGAAACTCTAACGGAGGGGGAGGTTGGGAGGGCCGCTGTAAACAAAGGGTCCACTGGAGGAAACGCAGAGTTGGAAGTACGGTGGATTTTCATTGGCCGAGTTGTGACAGCCTCTCATTGGCTGGGCTGTTGCCAGGCGAGGAGAAAATCTTCCTTCCTCCCCCTGTGGCTTCTGGCCCAAGAGGCAAGGGAGCCTTGTCCTCTGGGATCTGTGTTGACGTCGGTGGACTGGGTGGGTGCACCCCTGCTGGCCGCCTCACTGTTTTAGTGAGGGCTCCCTGTACTGACTGTCACAGATAAGCTTTGTCAAAAAGAGGCGAAGAGCTTGGCGGAACTGCCTGTGACCTAGGGTTCTGCGGGTGATGAAACTGGTTGCTGGGCTGAGGGAACTTCCAAGCAAAGTCTCAGTGCTGAGGCAGCGAGGGGCCTTGTTTCTCTTGAGCACTTAGAGTAAAACACAAGAAGACTTAACGACAGAATTACTACCCAAAAGGAAGCAGAGCTTAGCATTTTGGAAAATTCTCAGCCTAAGGGTATTGACAGTAAGGAGACAGCTTGTTCGGAGAGAGCAGGAAAGGCGTGGCGAAACTTGACAAGGAGGCCAGTACAGACCAGCCAGGAGGAGCGAAGTAGCCAAGCAGAGGGGCGGCTGGTCACCCACGGAGCTGAGCCAGGGACTGTGGTCCAGGACAAGAAAAATGACTTCAAAGACAGTTGGGAGATCGTGGGGGTGCCCCTCCCATCCCAGCTGAGGATCCAGCTCTGTCCCCATGTTCTTGTCCCAGGGCAGGGGTGGCTGCCCCTCTGGAGGGCACAGCCATGAATGTTGGTGGCATCAGGGACTGGCACTCGCAAGGTACCAGTGTGCAGAATGTAAGAGCCACAGGGGCCTGGCTCCATTTCCTAGACCATGAAGGATGGAACCACCTGCAGCCTCAGGCTCAGGCCCCAGGCAGAGCCCCACGCCCTACAAGGGTGGGCCATGGCAGAGAGCCCCCACTAGGGTGACCTGGATGGGCAGGCTGCTGGTGCACACTCCCAGCCTGGGGAGAGCTGTGGGCACATGACTCCAGCCCAGGAGAGCTGCAGTGTGGGCTGCACCCAGCAAAGCCTTGGGGGCAGGACCACCGCCCCAGTGGGCCTGGAGGACAGACACTGAGCCAAGGAGGGTCACCTGGAGCCCTGAGGTTTGGGACTTGCTCAGAACCTGCCACTTCTTGCCTACTTCTAGGAAAGGGAGTATTCATTCCGTTCCCTCCCACTGTTGCTACTTTGAGGCACATAACTTGTCTGGTGTCACAGGTTCACAGCTGGAGGGGACACTATGTTCCTGGTGAGGCTTCTGATACTGCGCTAAGAGAAAGAAAAAGGCTTTGTTTTGGGGGGAGGGTAGAGCTCAGCGGTAGAGCACGTGTCTAGCATGCAAGAGGTCTTGGGTTCACTCCCCAGTCCCTCCATTAAATAAATAAATGAATAAATAAATGAAAACCTAGTCACCCCCGACCCCAAATAAAAGGACTTCCTAACCCTGTTACTACCAGCTCTCTTTTAAGTTAAAAAAAAAAGGCAGTGCTTTGTTTTACACGCATCCTGAAGCACTTGGGATAAATGGCATTCCGTCTGGAATCTGCTTTACATGCTCCAGATGAAGGACTAAAGGACGCAGAAGAGATGGGGGGCGGGGCGGGGAGGATGCAGGCAGGAGGGCAGGTGTGAGGTGTGAGGTGTGAGGTGCGGTAAATAGACAGATGAAGGGGATATTATACTGCAGAGTAACAAGCAAAGTCACACAATGACGCTAAGTCCCCAGCCACCCTCTCGTCTGGGGAATGCCCTGTCCCTGCAGCCCCTTCGTCCTTTGCTTATGATCGTCCACTCTACTGTAGACTTAGAAATCCTGTGATGTCGGCAAAACTGCAGGAAGAAAGAGTAAGAAAAAAAGTTACCCCCTTTTGATGTTTTAGGGAAAGACTCTGGAAAACAGTCACTAGAAGATGAAAGAACGCAGAGTCCGCACAAGCAACAACATTCAAAATGCTCCGCCATAAAAATAAAGGCCTTTTATTTGGTTTGCTCTGCCGTCCCAGGAACACCCGTGCCGCCCCCGCCCTGGCCACTGAGAAGCCCAAGTGTCAGCACGCAGGCCAGACGCTCTACCGGGGTCACGGGGTGACCTTCTTGTAGGTGACGTGGAGATGCGGCGTCAGGGGCTGGGTAGTGGTCGCCATGGAGACCGTCTGTTCAAGTTTGCCTTCAGAATTCAGTCTGAATTTTCGCGTAATCTGAGCAGAACAAAACAAGTACAAAATGTCTAAATTTGACCTTCCAAAGATCCAATGACCGCGGAGGTCCCACCACAGGCCAGGCGATCCTGCAGTGGCTGCAACATGTCACTTAAGACATCAGAGGCCTGTGAGCTGCAGTGTCCCTGCTGGCGGATGACAGACACGGCCCATGGCCGGAGGGGTGTCCCGACTTCCCTGCCCTCAGCTGTTCCCAGGAGACCAGCAGGAACTGGCCCTGCCTTATCTGGATCAGGAGCAGACCTTCGGCTGCCGCCTCCTCTATCTCACTTTCGCTCTGCAACTTGAACTGATGTAATGTGTTCTCGAAAAACTCAGGAACAGCACTTTTGGAACCTGAGTCATCAGAACAAAGTAGGCAGCGACTTCCAATAAGAATACACGCCCGTAGCAACCAAGCCCCCAGTGAGAAAGTGTCTGTGAGCAGAGTGAGAGCACAGTGGCAGCAGAGGGCCACCTGCAGTGGTCGCCACCGGGGACCCACAGTGTGCGGATAGGCCACAGCCAGCTGCTCCGTCACTGACAAACCCTCCAGTGGAGGAAAAACCAGAGAAGCCAGATTTCAGAGTCTATTTAAGGGCATCAGAGAGCCACCCAGGCGAAAAGGCCCAAGGTCTCAGAGAGAAGGGAGGGCAGAGGGGAGACCCAGCTTGGAGCAACCGTCCATCCCAAGGCTGGTGTGACTTTAAGAGGCCACCTGGAGGCTGAGGGGACAGAACGGGGCCGGGGTAGGGGGAGAACCAGCTGGGCGCCCCCGGGCCATGGAGTATGACACATGGGAGACACTCTAGAACTGGAGCCCGTCTGGAAGGAGGGACCGCGGAAAACCACCCCAGACTGCAGGTGGGGGCCCAGCAGAGCTGCACCCCAGGAGTAAGAGTTAACCAGAAGCAGTCTGGAAAGTCCAGTTTCAAAACAGCTCCATCTCTAATGAACAGGATCTGCCCTTCCTGGACCAATCACCAGAAGCACGAGAACCACTCTGGGTGGGAGAAAACATCACACAAAGCCTCAAGTCGGCTACAGGTGTTCACACATGATGTCCAGAATTCAAAACATTCAACGGAAAGGATGGAATGCAGCAGACAACAGACTCACATCTTCCAAGTGATTAAGATAATCGTCACCCTAGCATTCCAGGTGCAGTGAAAATACCCTTCAAAAGTGAAAGTAAAACACAGGCATCGTTAGACAAAAACTCAGACAACTCCCCACCAGCAGGACTCCCCACCCTTAAACGAAGTAAGAGAGGCAGTTCTCAGGGGTTTCAGGAAGACGGCCCAAGAGAATCAGAGGTGCAGGGCAGATGAAAGCAGCCAGGAGCAGCTGTCTGGACAGCTGCCCACAAGTCCAGACAACAAAGATGCTCATTACCATTTACACAACCTGGTGGGGTTCAGAGGGTGCGGTTAGCGGAGGAGGCAGGAGGGGTGCCTGGGGCACTCAAAGGGGCTCTGCGTGCCAGCATCACCAGCATCGCCCACAGGCGGCTGGAAATGCAGGGTCTCAGGCTCCACCCCGACCTGGCACGTCAGGAGACACCTGAGCCCGGGGCCCGTGCTCTTGGCTGCGAAGTGCTGCCCTAAGGTTCCTGCCACAGCCCCCAGGTGGCCTGAGACCATGTTACACCGAACGTCCAGGAAATGTACTCGGCAGGGCCAGCATTGAGGACGGGAAGAGACGTGCAGCCGGCAGAAAGGACGGGACCGAGGGCAGAGGGACAGTAGGCCGTGCGGAGGGGACAGTCTCACACGGTACCTGCTCCTTCGATTCCACGTTACCTATTCTGGAATTCCATTTAAAAACAGACAAGCCTTTTCGCTAGAAACCACTCTGGGAAGGACACAGGAGGGGTGGAGAAAAACGAAGCGCCCCACGTGCCCCGCTTCCACTGGCTCCACACCCGCAGATGGATCCCAGGTGGGGCAGAGGGGCCACCTCCCCAGGGGCCTGCAGGTGGGGACCCTCACCCCACGAGCCTTTCCAAGGTGGGGGGGGGGCGACCACACTCAGCTCCCACAAGGAACCCAGATGACAGGTGCTGAGGCCACAGTCACCTCTCAACACCTAACGCTGGGGATGCGCCTCCAGCAGGGATCCAGCACCGGCCCTCAGCGTGGGGACTCAAACCCACATCAGCGCAGGGGCCCAGGGCGGCCTCTCCCTTGGCCGTCAGCTCTGCTTCTTTGCACCAAAATCTGTGAGCGGCCGGCAACAGCCATCTGGCTCCCGAGCCAGCAACTCGGTGGCAAGGAGGGGGACAGTCCTGCGCAGAGACGCCGTGACTGATGGAGACGGAGCAAAGGCCGGGCCACTGCCCCGTCTCCTCAGGAATCCCCTGTTAGGGTCCTTTGGGCTTTGCGGCCCCTTGGGTGAAATTTCTTGCTCTATTTTCCTCTTCAAAAGAAAGTTATTTGGAAGGATTTAAAGTTTAAAGTGCACGACATCACTCAGACCTTTCTGGGGGCCTCTGGTGACAGCAGGGCAGCACCTCAAGTCAGCCACGCCAGCTCGACCACCAGGACTAGGGTCCACCTGAGCCACAGACAGATCTCATGCAAAGAATAGGGGCCGGAAGCAGCTGTCTGCCTTTGAAACTTCCGAGTGGAGCTTGCTCAGGACGTTGGGTGACCAGGAGCCTCATGCTGGAGAGAAGCCCAGCAGCTGGCAGCTCAGCCCCCACAGGCAGGTCAAGGGGCCATGGGGGCCGGAGGCACAGGAAGAGAGCTCATGCTGACCACAACGTGAGCCCTTACTGTAGGCGAGCTGCACGCTCCCCTCGCTGCACACGCCCAGGGGAAGCACACTGCTCCGCGTGCGGCCCGGGCAGGGCGTCCTTGGTGGGGGTGGGGGGGAGCAGTGGAAAGAAAACCAGAGGACGGGACGTCTGAGTAAAGGCAGAGACAGGAAGGTGCAAAATGCACCTCATGGCTAATAGCAAACTGGAGACGGAAGACATCCAGTGACTCTGAAAACAAGTCAGTTTTATAAACTATCAAATTGAATGATAACAGAGAAAACAGGTGAAGAAAAGTGAAAAGCAGCCTACAGGTGCCAACATCTGAGGGGACCCAGCAGGATAAACACAGGAAACCACACCCAGGAAGACCACGAGGAAAGGGCCAAAATCCAAAGACAGAGATTAAATCATGAAAATGACCAGAGAAAAAAAGACAAATCGCGTGTAGGCATGAAGGATTAGCTGACTTTCAACAGTAACAATGAAGTCAGAAGACAATGGAACAATGTAGAGAAACTGCTTTAAGACCCCCACACCTGCTGATGCAGAACTCAATTAAATACCCTCCAAAGAAGATGTACAAATGGCCAAAAGGCACATGAGAAGATTCTCAACTCATCCTAGGGAAACGTAAATCAGAACTACAACAGGACACCACCTCACACTGAAAGTGGCTGAATGCAGAGCCTTGAAGAGGTATTTGTACCCACATGTTCATAACAGCATCGTTCACAGTAGCTAAAAGGTGGAAGCAACTAGGTGTCCATGATAGAGGTCTACCTACACAGTGGAATGTTACTTGGCATTAAAAAGGAGAGGAATTCCGACGTGTGCTACAACACGGATGAACCTTGAGGACATGATGCTGAGTGAAATAAGCCAGCCGCAAAAAAGACAAGTAGTGTATGATCTCACTTACGTGAGGCACCCACAGCAGTCACGATCACAGAGAGAAAGCACAAGGGTGGGGGCCAGGGGAGAGGGGAAGGGAGTTATTCTGTAAGGGGCACAGAGTGTCAGTTTTACAAGGTCAGAGAGTCCTGGAGATGGATAATGATGATGGTCTACAGCAATGTGAGTACACTTACCACCACTCAAGCACACACTTACAAAGGTTCAGATGTGGGGGGCGGAGCTCAGTGGTGGAGGGAGCTCAGCACACCCAAGGCCCTGGGTCCCACCCCCAGTCCCTCTGTCAAAAAAACTAGGTAAGTAAACCTAGTTACCTTCCCCCCACAAAAACAAACAAACAAGAGACTGGAAAAGAACAAAAAGTTGGGGGTAAAATAAACTCAAGAGAAATGTTACAGACCTAAGCTACAAGAAATGTCACGAGTGCAGGTCTGGAATGAAGGGAAGTACACCACGGGAAACAGAGACCCACAGCAGGAGAAGAAGGAACACCGGGGGTGAGCCTGACTGAGGGGCTACTCGCCCCACCCACCGTCATGGCCTTCCAAGTCAGCTGCCTGTGTGCCGCACAGGTAGCTAGTGAGCAGGTTCACAGTACGTGTGTACCTTTTATGCGGAAAAGTTCTGTTGACAACAGCACAAAAGAAAGGATAACTGGAATTACACAGCTGTACGGTTATTACACAAGTGACGTGGAAATAGTGCAACACTGACTGTAAACAGACTTTGATAAATGTAGGATGCGTGGTGTTAGCCTTAAAGCAACGGCCAAAAAAAAGATACAATTAAACTAATAAAAGAAATAAAACAGAATGCTAGAAGTATTTAATTACCCCAAAAAAACAGAGTAAAGGAACAAAAAGGAACAATGCTGAGAACAAACAAAAGCAGACCAATCAAGACAGTGGACGCCTAGTCACTCACACCAACACTTGTGCTAAAAACATAACCAACCGATGCTTGGCTGAACACGGAGCTTTCTGGGCGAGGGTGTAGCTCAAGCAGTGAGAGTGTGTGCTGCACATGCATGAGGTCCGGGGCTCAACCCTCAGTCCCTCTGTTAAAACAAACCTAATTACCACTCCTCCCCCAAATACAGTTTCCTGATTAGAGAAAAAAAAAGCACGGCTCTACAAGAGGTGTACTCTAAATACAGAGACAAGCCGAATATAAAAGGGAAGGAAAAAAAATATTAAGTAAAGCAAGTCACACAGAGAAAGACAAATATGTTGTTGCCTGTACGTGGAATCTAAAAAAATGACACACATGAACTTATCTACAAAACAGAACACTCACAGACAGAAAACAAACTTACGGTTACCAAAGCGGGAAGGGCAGAAGGGTAAACTGGGGGCTCTGGATTAGCAGATACACACTCCTACATACAAAACAGATAAACAACGAGGTCCTACTGCACAGCACAGGGAACTGCATTCAATATCTTACAATAACATAATGAAAAAGAACATGAAAAAGAATGTGTATATAGATGTAAAACTGAATCACTATGCTACACGCCAGAAACTAACACAACATCGTAAGTCAACTATACTTCAATTAAAAATAAATAAAAATTTAAAAAAAAAGAAATACCATATAAACAATAAGCATAACAAAGCAGGTGTGATGATAGGAGCACCGGGCAAGCGGACTTCAAGGCATACTATTGCCACCATAAAGGGAACATTTCATAAACATGATGTGTATCATCACATGCATGCACTGAAATAACAGAGCTTCCAAGCTACGAAGCAGAAAGAGACAGAATCAAAGAAAGGAACAGAAATACCCTCAGTCAAACTGGAGATTTTAAGACCTCTCAGAAATCAGACAGAACCACCTGCCTGCCCCCTCCAACCATCTAGCACATAGAAAATTGGACGTTATCAATCAGTCCGACCTAACTGGCATTTTCAGTCCACTACACCCAACAGCTGTTGAATACTTACTTGTTTTGAGTGCATATGAAATATTCACCAATTTAGACCATACTCTGGGGCATAAAATAACTCTCAGAGACCATGTTCTCTGGGCTTTATAGAACTGACTTAGAAATCATAGCAAGGAAATCCTCAAGTGTTTGGAAAATATGCAACATACTTCTAAATAAGTGTTCAAAGGAAAAAGATCATCAGAGAAATAGAATATTCTGAGCTAGGAGATAACAAAAGCACAGTATGTTAATATTTGTGGAACACAGCTAACGCAGGACTTGAAGGGAAATTCATACAGCTTCAGATGGCATACTGTAAAATAAAAATGGCGTAAATACCATCAACCCAAGTTTTCCCTTTAAGAAGCCAAAAAATAAAGAGGAAGAAATTAAATTCAGAGTAATCGGAGAAAAACAAATAATAATATTGATAATACATAAACCCAGGAACATAAAAACGATTAATCGTCACAATCAAATGGGGTTTAATCTGAAGAATGTGAGGTGGGTTCAATGTCTGAAAACCTGTTAGTATAATTCACCATTACTAAGAGAATAAAGGAGAAAAATCACATGATGACAGCAAAAGCACGTATCAGAATGCAATACCCATTTATGATTAGAAAAACTAAAAACTAGCAAACTAAAACCTTGAGGAAATGTAATTTGATAACCCTACAGCCAACACCATACACAATGCCTTCCCCTAGAACAGAGGGCAAGGCAGTGTCTGCTGCCACCCCCTGCACTGAGCATTACACCGAGGGTCCTGTCCAGTGGCGTCAAGATGAAACAGCAGACGACATGAGCATCTACGCAGACAGTCCTGAGGGCTCTGCTAAAAGCTGCTGAAGTAAGTAAGTGAATAGAAGGTTACACGACATGAGATCAAACTACAACTGTCAGTTTTATTTCTACATACTAGCAGCAAACTGGAAAAACCAAAAAATCACTTGTAACAGCATCTAAAACCATGAACTAGAAAAACTTAACAAAATACATGTACAACGTGCACACTGAAAACTGCAGAGCAATTCAGAGTGGGAGAAAGCTAAGAAGATGCCGAAACCTGCCTTGACCCTGGGTCACAAGGCAGCCTGCCCAAGACGGCGCTCCCCAGGTTAACCTGCGAGTTCAAGCAATCCCGATGAAATTTGTTCTGGAAGCTCACAAACTGACTCCAGAATTCATATGGAAATGCAAAAGATCCTTGGATAGCCAAACAATTTTGGAAGAAGAAGGAAAAAATGGGGCAACTTAGTATAATCCAGTTTCAAGGATTAGCGCAAAGCTACAGCCATCAAGGCTGCGCCGCTGCACAGGCAGGCTGAGCGAGCACCAGGCCTGGACAGCAACAGACAGACACACACAGGTCCAATGAGTTATTGTCAAAAAAGACACCTACAGACATCAACGAGCGAGGGTAGTTTTTCAAAAAATTGTGCTGGAACAACTCAGCTGAATATCTACATGGGAAAAAATTTAAAAATTTTGACATCTACCTCACACCATACAAAAAAGCAAATTCCGAAATCATAAGCCTTGAGGTAAAACGGAACACTACAAAAATTCCTGAAGAAAATGCAGGTGAAAGCCTGCATTTAGTCAAAAAATGTTAAGTCAGGGCACAAAAGACTAACTATAAAAGACGGGGTTCATAACAGAACCTCATCAAACGTAAATCATTCTGTTAAAGAAATGAAAGGCAAGTCTTAAGTTGGGAACATAGTCTTACCACCTCCACCTGATGAAGGACACGTATCCAGAATATACAACAAGCTCTACCAGCTCAGTAGTAAGACAACCAGCCCACTGCAGAAAGAGGACAGAGGGCTTGGATGCTCACTTCCCGAAACAAAAAACACAAGTGGCGAACGGGCACACTGAAGGGACGAGCAACAACACTGGGCATCAGGGAAACGCAGTCCTGTATGCCACCAGGATGGCTGAAGCCCCAGGACCGACCCGGAGAGGGCTGGGCCGGGCCGGCCGGCACGCAGCCCGCTGGGCGTGGCGTGGCGCAGGGAGGCAGCTGTGCTGGCAAGCAGCCTGCAGACCCTTCTAAGTTTGGTGCAGTGGTAGGGATCCACCCAAGAGAAATGAAAACATGTGTCTGCACAGAGACATGTACACAGATGCCCACAGCTGCTTTATTCACAACAGCCCGGAACTGGAAACAAACCAAACACAGGTCCCTCAGAAGAGAAGGAGTAAACAAGACTGACATGTTCCCTCTGGGGAACACTACTCAGCAACCAAAACCAACCAGCCTGCTGGTGGAAGCAACAGCACAGAAGAATCTCAGAACACGACCTGCCTGGAAGGGGTGCGTGCTGCAGGGCCCCACTTACAGGGAGCTCTAGACAACACAAGTCCGGTCCACAGTGACAGAGGCCTGATCGCCGGTCATGGGGAGGGCATGGGGCACAGGGACTCCTTCTGGGGGTGGTGGACTGTTCTTGTCTGGACTGGGGTGTGCTACACATAGACCATGTATAAATTATACTTCAAGAAAATTGATTTTTAAAAATGAGAAAAGCTCAGGCGGGAAGGGCAGGCAGGCTCCTTGGGCAGGGCGGGGGCAGCTGGTCACTCCTCTGGGAAAGAGTGAAGCGGACCCTCCTCAGATAACACGCACAAAACTCAATTCCAGGTGCACTAGCGACCTAAAGGAAAGGTTTCAGGTCAGACTGTAATGGTTCCAAGAAAAACATACAGAATATGTATTTCCTGACCTGTTCTTAGAGAAAACTGCTTAAATAAAACAGAATCCAGAAAGAAGAGACCAGTAGATTGAAGCATATGTAATTAAGAACTTTTGTTTCTCAAAAATAATAAAAAGAACTGAAAAGATACTCACAGACTGGAAAAGATATTTGCAACACACGTAATGAACATAAGGGCTTATGTCCAAATCATACAAGGAACTGCTGATGTCAGGAAGGAAAGCAGCAGAAGATGGTCAAGGACTGAGCAGGACTTCCCGAGAGCACGACCAACAAGGACAGGAAAGACGCTGCACCTCCCGCACCATCAGAGCAGCTGGGGTTGCAAACTCGATGCAGAAGCTGCCAGACTCAAGGTGCGGCGAGCACGGACGGGCAGAGGTTCTTCGAGGCAGGGGCCTCCCTGACCGTCCTGTCAAACGGGGGCACAGGCCTGGACCTGCTCTGTCTCAGGCTGCGGCTGCAGGGCACGCAGGGCATACGCAGACTGGGCGGGGTCTGAAGTGACCAAGCACAGAAGCAGCAACGGGAGAGGGTGAGTCAGGGTTGGGCCTCGGCGGCAGAAGCGCAGGGCCTCGTCCCAAGACCTGTGTCTCCCAGGGTCTGCAGAAGCCTGGCACTCAGCTCCCCAGACGCTGGGGGGACAGATGGGGCTTCGAGTCCAGTCCCTCACCTCCCACTCCCGTCCTGGCCTCAAGGCTGAGCTTCCTCATCCTGGTTCTGCCCAAGTCAGCCCAGCTGGGAGGACCAACCTGGGGGCAGACCGATCCAGGATGAGCGTCTGGCCTGTGGTCAGCGCGGCCACAGGGCTCACCTCTGCCTACTCCCTCCTTTTGCAGGAGAGGTGCTGTTTGTTTAAATAGTAAAACCCAAAGTCAGTTCTTCAGCAAAAATAAACAAAAAAAATCCAAACAAAACTGCGACGAATCAGGTAGCCTCTAGCAAGTGTGAGCAAGAAAAAGAGCGCCCACAGACACATGCAAAACAGAGAGAGGTAAACGGGATGCAACGGCCAACAGTGAGGAACAGTCACGTTACTCCTCTGTGAAACCCTGAAGCCCTCTCCTGGGAAAACGAATCTGCAAGCTAAGCAGGCAGGAAACCCGGGGAGACGAACAGTCTCGGAGGAAGGCGGACGGCCTCCCCAGTCTGCCTGTGGGCTTGTCCCTGAGGACGCCCACCTGCCACAGAAGTTCTGTGGGTTCACCCTCACTGTCGGGGGTCCGAGCAGCCAGAAGGCCCCCAGCCCTCTCCATGACCGACTCTGGTACCAAGACGGGTAATGACATCTGGATGTCACGACAAGGAGGACTGTCCTCAAGGAGGAGACGTGAGTGTTACTAATGTAGTTCAGTGCACCAACAGCTTCAAGTGGAAAGAACAAAGAATCCTCCCAAAAGGGGCTGCAACAGCACTGGATAAAACTCAACTCTCATTCCTGAGTGCAGTTCTGGGCACGCCAGAAACAGACTCTCCTTGATCCGACAAAGGCTCTCCACCAGCGCGAGACTGGTGGGGGGAGCAACTACAGCAAACACCTTGCCGGGGTGAAGGCAGAGGCACGGCCACGAGGGGACCGACCGGCAGGTCCACAGGAACACACAGCACCCACAGGTGTCCCCAGCCATCAACGCTGCTCAGAAGAGGAAACAGAAACAACGAAACTACACAGGACTGAAGGCTGGACCTACCACGACACGTCCAAGACCTGTGTGACTGAAACTAGAGAGAAAGACCCTCGGTGTGGGCTGAAACACAGCCAGCGGGGCCCGGCACCACTGTGCGCCCACCACCCTGCAGCACACTGCCGTCCATCTCTGGTCGCTGGTCCCCACCAGGGAAAGTTGGCACCAGAAGCTCCGTCACGTAGAGACAAACCTGAGTGAGACTAAAGGTCTGAAAGTAAAAAGGAAACCTGAAGAGTACGAGAAAATGGAAGAATAATTTTATCATTTTGGAGCAGAACATGCCTTCCTGAGCAAGAACCCAAATCCGGACAGGGTTAAGGAAAAGACCCCCAGAGGCAAGTACAGAAAAGTGTACAGCCCGAGGGTAGAACATCACAAGCCAAGCCAACAAGAGCACCGAACGGGAACCTGTGCCACAAATGCGGCAGCCCACAGAGTAACATCCACAGTACATATAAATCTCCAAAAATCAGTGAGAAAGTGACAGCTGCCCCACAGAAAACCAGGCAATGACCGAGACCATGAGGTACATAGAACAAGAAACACAGTTCATCAGTGAGCACAGGAGAACGCTCCCCTCACCCACAAGTTACATTTAAAACACAAACGAGACACCACCTTCTTATTTACCAGACCTGAAAAGATCAGAAAGCCTGAAAATGCACCATGGTGGTGAAGGGGGGAGCCGGGTCCTCCTGCACAGTGTTGGGGGAGCCTACCGTTATGAAAAGCAATTGCACAGTATCCACCAGAGTTTAAAATGTTTCTATCTTTTGATTCAGCAATTAAACCGGCAGAAAGAAACACGTCCAGCAGACATGGATGTATTCGCAAAAGTGGACAACACAGACGTAAGAGAATCGGCTGTCCGCCTTGGGGTCAGCCCGCCTCCTGTTCTTGGAGGGTACTTTCCTTTTGTTAAATAAAACCTTAAAATCTTCAGGTACACAAGAACAATAGCAAAAACAGAAAAGAATGTTTGTGACAGAAGAACACCCGACTGCCCCCAAGTGAATGGGGATGAGGCATTAAATCCCGGCACGTGTGAATGAGAAGGTGGTGGGTGGAGATGCCAGGATACAGTGAGAGGCGAAACTTGAGTCAGGGATGGTATGCGGCCCCGCCTATGACGAGCCATCTGCGGGCGCTCGGGCTCACCTGTTCCACGTGGGGCTCCCTGGCGAAGGAGATCCTGGCGATGGAGTGGGACGCAATACACAGCTCCTGCCCATTCACCTCGCCCTCCTCCACCTCCACGATGCCTGCAAGGCAGCACCATCAGCCCACACAGCCTGCCCGGGCTCCCCACCACCTTTTGCCATCAAGGATTCACCAGATCTGAGCTTTGCAGTCATCAGTGCAACGACATGTCCCCCTGCCTGCAATGACCGTCCGGGGATCAAGGGGGTACAAGTGCCTTGTACAGCCCGGGAGGTGGGCTCCGAGGGCTCCCCTCTCCAGGGGTGCCCTGACCCCAGTACCCCCCTCAACCCCCGACAACCTGAATGGAAGGTCAGGTAGGCAGGTTGTGAGTAACTTCTAACTCATGAACTCGGTTAACTATTTTGGGATGAACTCCCACTGTGGGCAAAGCAGACCTCCTGACAGAACTCTCAGCTGGGCAGGGGGCCCTCTCCGCTCCAGTTCCCCCAAAGCCCCACCTGCACGGCAGCACGGACGGAAGCCGGCCGCCTGCTGCCACTGACAGAACTGAGGGACGGAGAAAAGACATCAGCCTGTTGGCACAGAGACGCTCCCACAGCTGCCCCACCACTGGCTCCCCAACCCTGTCCTAAGGCCTAACACTCTTCACCCCAAAAGGTGCTCACAGGACAATGCCTACACCTCAACCATCTCCATAAATGTGTCCCTGAGCATGGACACGCCGGAGGTCAGTAAGAGTGGGGAGCAGATGCCACCTCGCCTGCTAGCCACATCTGGGCCAGCAGAAGGGCAGCCTGCGGAGGCCCAGTGAGGGGAGTACCTGTGTTCTGGGCGCTGACGAAGGCCACCTTGTTGGTGTCGGGCTGCAGGCGGATGAAGCCACACTCCCTGTGCATGGGCTTGTGTGTGTCCGGGTGGAAGGCGCTGAACCTGGACGGGCAATCAGACAGGTGGAGCCCCAGGTGCCCCACGCCCACCAGAGCACCCAGACCGCCGCCGCCCTCCTCTTACCTGGGAGGCACCCCACTCCTCAACGTTAAGAACCGTGTGGAAACAGACACAGAGGACGTCACGTGGGACACGCAGACACCCGTGTGCGGGCTCTGGACCCTCGCTCACCGGGAAGCGCCTCCCCGAGCACCCCCAGCCCCAGCCCACAGCCTCCCCCCCTCCACTTTCCACCCTCCCACTGACCAGGAGTGGTCACGACCTTGGGGACAGGGACTTGTCCTCTGTAATCTGGGGTATATCCTTCCCCCAAGGTCCTTTCAGCCCCAACACCCCACAGGTTTCTCAGCCCTGAGCACCCCACAAACACGGCAAAATCCCACCCGAACACCAGGCCTTTCCTCTTTGGGTCTATTATCTTGCTTGGGAGTCTAACCCATCCGTAAGGTAGGAAACAGAACAGGCCCTGCGTCCACTGCACACTCTCGGTGGTAGTGGGGGGAGGCTGCATCCTGACCCGAGGGCCCCAGGTCACCAGCACCACGAACCACCACGGGAACCTACTGCTACCACAGAGGGACGTGGCCGGGCCAGTGGGGCGGCTACGGCCCACACGGGCGGGCGCAGGCCGTCTCTAACGTGACCCCTAATGAGGAGCACGCTGTGGACCAAAACCTACTACGCACGTGCACCATTATGTTTACCAAAACATATACCTTCTATCCTATTCTATTTCATTTTTGGTTATGTTAGTCACAAAACTGAGTGACCAGCATCAAAATTAATTAATGCTAGTCTCAATGTTCTCTAATGGGTATAACCCACAATTTAAAAAGACTGCTTTGCACTGTGGGTTGTTGTGTGCTATCCTGAACTTCCAGCTTTTGGCGTACACGCGGGACATTACTTTTCCCTCACCCCCTGTCGGAAGTAACATAGGCAGGTGTGAGATACCATATCCTCAGCCACTTCCCTTAGATCCCTGGGGTGCCCCCTCTCCAGCTGCCCTCACTGCGACCTGCTTCCTAAAAGGCACAGCTGGAGGCCCTGCTCTGCTGCACAGTAAGAACCTGAGAACCAACCACAACACCACCGGCTTCCCTGACACCTCAGCTGGCTCAGGGGCAGGTCGGAACGAAAGCCACGTCCCCCTATTTTCAGTAATATTGGGGTGACTGGTTTCCACACAGGAATGCAGCATGAGATGAAGGATTTAACTGAGCACCTACACTTATTTTTATGTTTGGATTAACAAGCCTGAGATTCTGTGGTCAGCTTCACATTTTCCAGAACATAAGAAAGTACCATTTCCACCCACCCACGGTGTCAGGGACAGGTGCAGGCCGGGAGAGGGTGCCTTTCTCAAAGAAACCACCAGGTGCATCTGTCCCTTCCCACCTAGTGTTCGTGGGCCTCTTGTCAGCCAGAACCGCCCCTGCAGAGGACTGGGCAGACTCACGAGAAGTTCAGCATAGGCTGGCCCACATGGGAGATGTGCGCCTCCTCCAGGTACTGGAAGGGCTGCAGTGTCGGGAAGGTACCAGCGCCCGGCGGGTCTGACAGCCAGGTGCCCAGCATCCAGGACAGCGGCTCCACCACGGGGTTCATCCTGGCGGGCTCTGGGGACAGAAGGAAGAGACAGTCAGCGGCTCTGTGCCCAATGGTCTCCCTCCAGCCACCTGTGCTGAGCTGCGTGTGGAAGCCCACTCTGTACCAGAGCATGCCCTTGTTGGCTAACCCTGTGGGCCGTCAGCAGGCCATCTGCCACCTGTCAGGAGGGGAGAAGACCAAGCAATTAGCAAACGTCCTCTTTCCAGACCTGGCTTCGGACCCTGCAGCTCCTCCTCCACAGAAAAGAGAGCCAGAGGGCCTGGCGGGCAGGGGGAGGCCTGGGGAAGCAGGTGCCCCCATGGTGCCTCAGGGACGGAGATGAGCGGCAGAGGAAGCTGTGAAAAGCGGACGGGGTCTCAGGGCAGGTAAAGTGTGCAGCGCACACTCTGCGAGCAAGGTTTGCATGTGACTGCAGCTCCCCAGGGAGCCTCTGGACCCCAGGCCAGCAGCACCCTGGGCTTCCTTTAGACCGAGAAGGGCACAGAAGCAGCCCGTGACTGAAGTGTGAGGGGCGACACGAAGGCCTTGAATGGAGGGGTCCAGAGACAGGACCACAGGCAAGGGTGGGTGGCCACCCCTACTCTGCCAGGGGGTGCCAGGCAGAAAACCCCCACCCCATGTCCCAGTCCTACTGGGCCAAGCAGTTGGGGTGGACCCTGGCTATGGACCACGTGCTGACTTTTTAGAACCTGGCTCCCGTGGTCCCCACGTCACCATCTGCGGCCTACATGCCCGAGACTGCCGGAAGGTGGGGCTGTTGCCGTGCACCTGGCCCATCCAGGGCACCAGGACTGGAGGTCTGATGCCCAGATGCAGTCCAGACTCTTCCCCTGGATGCCTGCTTCCCACACCTTGTCAGCCTTCACCCGAACAGCACGAACGGCATAAGGAAAAGCAGAGGAGAGAGGCAGGGGTCAGCTGACCTGATCAGAGGTTTCAACAGACCCAAAGAAGCCAAAGCAAGGGGACCCACTTCCCAGTCATACACACCAAGGGCCTCTTGACCTCTAAAATTACACCACCTTTGACTATAAATTGAAAGCAGTCTGGGAGAATAACACCCAAGAGGAAAGGACTCACAGGGCTCTGGCGGTGGAGGAGGGACAGGCCACGTTTAAGAACACGGGCCTGTGGAGCAGGCCGAGCTTGTGGCCAGGCCCAGGCACGAAGCACGAACAGAGGCTGGAGAACAGGGACTTGCACCTCTGACGTCTGAGTCTGCACGGGGCAAAAACGGGGCCCGAGTTGGGGTGTGTGAAAATCTCCTCCTTCCCCCGCTGGCCCTCTCTTCCAGCATCCCCTTTCACACTGCCCGGGGGGGCATTAGAAAGTGAGGATGGCAGCGTTTGAGCCTTGATGGGTAGAAAGTTCATAATTAAACAGCGAGGGAAATTTAAGCCCGGATTTTAGTATTGATCCTTGGTGGAAGTAAGGAACGAAAGCTTCAAAGTCAAAAGTCTAGGCTCCAGCAGATCCTGCTGCTGCTGATTACCGGTAACACGTGAAGGCCTGCAACACACCAGACCCCTCCCAGGGAGGGGGACAGGCAGCGAGCTACTGGGAGACAAGCCTCGCCACCCCCCGGGCGCTGACACCCGGGCGAGGGAAGAGAGTTGTGCACAAAGAAGTGAAGAGAGACGCCGAGTCTCATGGACACCAGGTGACGAGCCAGGACTGGGGGTGCATCTTGAGATCTTACCTAAGAGGGCGAGGCCGGTCTCCGTGAGGGGTGTGCAGAGACCAGAGTGGGAGTAGGGGCCCTGCAGCTGCTCTGAAGAGCAGACCCGGCAGACAGGCCACAGACACAAGGTTCCTGGGCTGGAAGGCTGGGCCAGGAGAGCCTTATCAGCCCCTTGGAGGGCTCTGGCCTTGACTCTGAGCAGAGCCCTGGACAGGTCCAAGGGGAAGGGCTAGGGGCCCCTGGCTGGTGGGGAGGAGGGTGGCCTGGGCCCGGGGCAGGGATGGAGGTTGGGGAAAGGGCCAGATTCTGGATCTGACCCAAGATGAGGCTAACTGGACTTGTTGACGGCTTGGACGTGGGCGCAAGAGAGGGAGGTGATCCCAACGTTCATGGCCAGACAACTGAGAAAACGCATGGCTTCCGACTGGAAGGAAGAGGCTGTGGTTTGAAGTCTGAGGTCCCAACGACAGAAGGCAGTAGCTCAGCAGGCCCATGACGCTCAGAATGAACAGGAATCTTAGCAAAGCACAGGGTTCAGAATGTAACCAGCTGCTCCACCTGGAGCTGTGGTCTGCGACCCCTCAGCCCCCAACACACACACCTGCGCCATCCATATGGACCTTAAAGGCGCCCCACTCTGAAGGGGCCCCTTGGAGAAGTCAGGGACTCCCAGGGTCCTCCTGGGGCAGCCCCAGAGCCAGCATAAAAAGGGGTACAGCTTGGGTGGGGAGGCCAGGACCTGACTTTTCTCCGGATTCCAGGACCAGAGGGTCTCTGTGAGCCCCCGAGGACACATGGACCACCCTGCACGTTCTTCACTGGCTCAGGAAGCGCTGGTCTGCCTTCAAGCTCCTCTTGTGACACAAGCGTACATTCAAAACAGCCAGACCGCTTGCGGGGGAAGCTGGCCCTGCGGACTGCGTTCCTTCTCGCGTCCGCTTCCTGCGACCAGGACCTGCGTGGGATCCTACCACCAGGTAAAACGAAGTTCAAGCCAACACGTGCTTAATAGGACAAGTAATGTCTCTTCGGAATGCTAAAGGTGCGAGTCACAAGGGAGATGCATGCACCACGCACGGCAGCAACATTCACATGGCAGGAACTACTGCAGACACACAGGTGCTGACAGAAGGAAACTAAAGGAATCTCAATTCATGTCTGTGTCCAGCGAATAATACGCAAGTAACAAACAGCATCTCTACGTAATGTGATGAACGAGGTGTTTCTGACGGATGTGCAATGAACTTTGTAGCTTAAATCCAGGAAATACTCCTCCTTTTCAAGCTCCTCTGAGAGGCTCAAGAAGACTGGCCTTACCTGTGAGTGCTACACAGTAAACAGACTTCTCATGGCACTGCTCACAACGCCACAAGACCAGAAATTTAGTGTATCAGACGTCCCTTAAAAACATGCTACGAAAGAGACACCAGACACAGAAACTAGCACTTTCCCTGACTCTTATCTGTACAGAAGTCTGGAGCAGGGGTCAGGACAGGGTGGTGGGGCATGAGACAGCCTGGGGTCTTCACCCATCAAAACTCATCCAGGGACGCCCAAGAGCTGCCTCATTCACGTAAATTACACCTCAGTGAAAATGTGAAGAGGCAACATTTTTGCAAAACAACAAGCATCAAAGACTGGAGACAAACGCCTTTCCCTGGATCTGCTGACTGTGTTACAACAGTGCAGGCCTCGGGCCCACGCGGGAGGACTGCGGCAGGGACAGGCCCTCTGCTGCAGATCTTCTTCTATTTTAAGAAAAGCCAGAGATGCTGATTTGGGGGCAAAATATCCTAATTTCCAAAGAACTAAGACGACAAGAACAGGCTGTGGTGAGTTACATCCCCTCGTCCCTGGCTGGCTGTCCGTGAGTAGCTACAGCCTTGGCCTAAGGACACACGGCCTATGGAGGACTCTCCCCCCACCGCCACAAGGTCAGGGCCCACACCTCAGTCCTTACTCCCTCCCACCCCTCCCTCTTCCAGCTGGAGCAGGAGGCTGGTACACCAGTAAACCCCCGTGCCCCGAACTGATGGCTCCCACAGAGTAAAGCAAAATCTCAGGGCCTCAGCTGGGTTTCTTCCTAAGCGAGCAGATTTCTGTGCTGTTTGAGATGGCCTGGGGAACACCTGAAGGTCCTGCAGATGTGCTGACATGCAGGGACGGCCTGTGCAAAGACAGGCAGGGTGGTCCCTGATGTCAGTATGGAATCACCGGCCTGCAAGTGCAGGCTGGACAGAGAGACAGAGCCTGCTGTGAGATGTGTGTGAGACCATGGTCTCCATGGGCTGGCCAGGAGGACTCCACAGGGTCTACTGTAAGGACTGGGCTTTTGACAGGATGGGCTCCTCCTGACCCCCTCCAGGGACTCCAGCACCTAGAAGGTGGTGGGTGAGGAGCAAAAATGGATGAAGGATGGACTGGGCAGGGGTTTCCACCACATCCCTACGAGGCAAGAAATGTTTTCTTAAGCAATCCTAACAAAAGGCAGAAAATGTCACTGGGAGACAGAGATGAGACAGGAGGCGCAGATGGAAAATCTTCTGGAAGACGACCTCCTGGCTGCTGCTGAACGGACAGCATGGCGCATACGGGGCCAGGGCTGACAAACGCAGGTCCTGGGAGGTTCCGGCTGCCGGGCCTGAGGCAAGCCTGTTACACCTCAGAGGCCAATGCAGGGTTGGGGGACCAGCGGGGGACACTAATGCTGGTCCGCCTGACCCTTCCCCCTCCGTGACAATGGCGCCGGGCCAGGTCTGAGTGCAGGCCCACCTGACAGGGCTGGGCAGCGTGGCTCCGGCAGGGAGGAGCTGGAGCGGCGAAGAACAGCCGGGAGAGGTGAAAGAGGGACTGACCAGGGGCCCGGACAGGGAGGCAGCCAAGGGGGCTGAGGGTGGAAGTTAGAAGCCTGGAGGCCTGAGGAGAGTTGGCAAAGCCAGAATGTGAGACTTGAGGCTTAGGATGCGCCGGTTAGTGGGGGTTAGGTTAGGGCAGCCGGTGAGGACAGGAGGAAGATGATGGGGTGGGGCAGGGAGGGGGTGTGCCCAGGAGCGGCTGGAGTCCCAGGCCGGCAGCCTGAGTGGCTTGGCAACAATCCAGGGACAGTGTGAGCCCCATGAGCCGGGGTGGACACTGCCACCAGGACAGGTCAGAACCACCAGAGAGGTGGACCCAGCCCGGGTCATCGGCACCTGCACAGAGGGCGGGAGAGACGGCTGAGGGCCCAGCTCCCTGCCTTCATCAGATTCAAAGCACACGCGCTTGTAAGTCGACTTTGCAAGGGTGGGGAAGTGCACAAAGGCCATGGGAAGCCTTCGCAGCCGCAGTTCACTGAGTCTCTGGGCACAGAACTGCTCACCCAGATGCTGGCGGTTCCGGAGTCCACAGAGCTGGCCTGTGACAGACACTCCTTCACGTCACAAGGAAGAGTCAAAGAGGAAGCAGTGTGTTTACGTGGCAGTAAATGAAAGAAGATCAGAAAATTCTAAGATGACTCTTAAAGTCAGAAGAAACATTTCAAGTAAAAACGTATATACTTGGTTGGAAACAAAAGGTGCAGGCAGGCAGTGAACAGCAGGAGACTGCACTGCCTGAGCACCTGGCTTTGCAACGCAGGTCGGTCCAGCACTGTGAGGATCTCACTATGCTCTGAGAAACACACCAGGTTGGGTCCTCCTGGTTGAGTCGTTTGCTCTTAATTGCGACGAACTTTAATTTGGACAAGGACCACAGGGCAGGCAGTAAACAATGGTGGTGGGCAGAGGGATTCCATGCTTCCTCCCGGCTACAGTGCCCCGGCCCAGCAGTGCCCACAGAGGCTGCCCAGCGCTGGGGGCTAACCAGGCTCCTCCGCGGGCTGGCTGCTCTGCACCCTGACCGCGCCAAGCTGTGCGCCAGCCGCGAACTGCTGCCAGCATCTCAGCCACTGTCTCTCCTCGTTTCCACTGAGTGTTGTGGCGGTGGGCGGTAGCAACCCGGCACTCCTAAGACCCAAATTCCAAGGTACACGTGCCTACACATATGTCAGAGTCCACCAAACTCTATCCGTAAGATGTGTGTATTTTACTGTACGTAAATTATACTCAGAAAAATAAAAATAAAACGAATTTAAAGTTAAACAAATGAGAAGTATAGTACATAAAGGATCTAGCCTATTTGCCACTTTCAATCTCTTCACGTAAATTTTTCTTTTATTAAAATCTCAACCAAAATGCAAAAACAAAAATTTAAATTTTCTCCAGGAAATTTAAATTTTCGTTTTTTGGCCCAAGACAGTGAAAGCAGGCTTACCCATCCCTAAGTTTTCTAAACTCCGGACAGCGTCAAGGTTCTTCAAGGTTGTTTTCTGCCAATATACGGGAAGTGTCTGCACCTGGCTGCAACAGCTCAGCAGGAAGTGACTGCCATGTGTGAGGAGGGCATGCTGGGAACTGTAGTTCCAGCATAAAAGAGGAGCCCTCAGAAAAGAGCAGGAGACACAGACAGACCCAGACCAGAGAACCAGCATCTTAGAGGGGAGGGGCTTCAGAGATCAAGCAGGACACAGCGGGGCTGTTATGTCTGGGGCAGGCAGGAGTGGGTGGCCACCCCGTTACTCCCACTGGCGACCAGAGGGCACCAACTGGTTGAGCAGGGTTAGGCACGTGGCCAAGGCTGTTTTGAACAGTCACCCTGGAAACTCTGGCCGTGTCCCCTCTGTCTCTTGGCAAACTCGCAAGCAGACAGGCTGAGGACCCCGACGGCAGGCGCATCCCCTGGGCCTTAGGGATGGGCTCCTTTCCAGAGCCGGTGACAACAGTGTTCCCCGCCACAGCCCAGAGACCATGACGCCAAATGCACCGCACAACAGGTTCGGGGGCTGGCCACCCAGGCAGAGAGGACACTGCGCTGGCCCCGGTGGTCTGGCTGGCGCCCAGTGACTGGCACATCATGGAGGGCAAGGCCTTGCTCTATCACCGGCGAAATGGAAAGGCACCCAAAAAAAAGAAAAAAGAGTGTATTTTCTATAAAATACAAAAAGACAGAAAAAGAGGCCAAATAATTATTATTTACAGATATGACTGATTACCTACTTTATCCAAAAGTCCCACCTGAAAAACCATGAGATTCAACAAGTGAATCTGTTAGGTGGTCCTTTTTAACACCGGGCAGCCCCCGCCCCGCACACTAGCAACAGCCAAACCAAAAGTGTGTGTGTGTGTAGAGGGGGTGCTTCCACTTTCAACTCTGACATGGAAAGAGCGGAGGAGTCACAACTCCTGGCTTCACAAGAAAAACCATGAAAGAACGGAAAATCAAGGACTCTCCTTGGACCCACCAGAGAGTGAGGTCACAGAAGTCTCCCTGAAACCTGGAGAGGCGCTGACAGAACCCCGAGCCCTGCTCACCTGGAGCAGAAACTCCCGGAGACGCGACTGCGGGGAAGCCCTGCCCACCATGGACGAAGTGCTGAGGGGTGGAGTGCAGAATCTCGCTTTTAGGAACCCCACTGAGTTCTCACCAGGAAAAGCCAAGAAAATAATCTCCTCAAGGCCCTGGCAGGGGGAGGGGAAGGGAACCAAGAATAAATAAGCCCAGAGTATCCTTCGAAACAAAGGCTGCCATGACCTGCAGGGGAAAGAGTCCAGCAGAGCTACACCTCACCTGGGGGAAGGGCCTCTCCCCACTCGGCCCCTCTAGCCTGCTGGTCTGGTCTCACCCAAGGGAAGGGAAAGGAGGGGAGAGAAAGCGAAGAAATGCTCATGAAGGTCACAGACCAGGAACACAGGCAGCTGAAAGGCTGAAATTTAATCATAAGGTTATGAAATGCTTCCCCTCCTGAAGGGTAACAAGGGAAAATGCCCCGAGGTGTGCACTGAAATAAGATTATGAAATGCCCCGAGGTACACTTCAGAGAAACCCAAAGACAACAGAGGAGACAAAAATGAGGACCTCAGAGGAATCTGAAGCCTTGGCATTTACAGTACAGCTACAGGAGATTAGACACAGCCCAAACACTAGTCAGGCTAACACAATACCTCAGAGAAAGGCCTGTTTTTATCACGACACACCATGTCCACCTTTCCAAGTAAGGCACAAGGCATGCTCAAAGGCAAGAAAAGACAGTCTGAAGAGATGGAACCTGAATGAGATAAGGCAGAAATGCTGGAATTATCAGACTTGGATTTAAAATACGATGATTAACATGCTGTGGGACTGCTGGTGGAAAAGTGGACACCATGCAAGAAGACATGAGTGCTGCAAGAGGGGAGGGAAACGCTGCAAAGAATCAAAACACTGTAACAAGTGACAAATGCCTCCCATGGACAAGGCTGAGGAAGGAATCAGTGCATCTGAAGACATGTCAGTAGGAACTTCCCAAAACAAAATGCAAAAGGAAAAAAGAATGAGGGGAAAAAAAGAGAACAGAACACCAGGGAACAATACGACAATAAAGAAGTGCCACATACGCACAATGCAAGAAGGAGAAGAAAGGAAGGAGAGGAAGAAATATGTGAAGTAATAGCTGAGAATTTTTTAACATTAATGGCAGACACCAAACCACAGATCCACGAAGCTCAGAGAACAGCAAGCACAATAAATACCAGAAAGCCTACATCTAGGCACACCATATTCAAACTGTAGAAAACCTGAGATGAAGACGCTCTCAAAAGAGGGAGGAACCGGGAATACTCTGCTCCCTTTGCACTTGCACTGCCCTTGAAGCACAGTGCAGTGTTACCTGAAGGTGGACACAGGTTAGTTATAAGTGTATAGTGCACACTTTAGGACAACCACTAAAAACATTTTTTTAAAAAAGTATAATTGATATGCTACAGAAGTAGAGGAAATGAAATCAAATCAAATGCTCCATTAAAACCAGAAAAGGCTGAAAACCAGAGGAAGAAAACAAAAGAAGCAAATAGAAATCAGTTACAAACACGACAGATATCAAGCCAGTTGCAGAAATGACTAGTTTACATTTGAGTGGTCTAAGACCATCCAGCAAAAGATGCAGACCATCAGAGTAGATAAAAAAAAAAAAAAAGACCCACTCTATGATGTATATAAGAAACTCACTTTGGTATAGAGGGGACATAGCTCAACCTAATAAAAACTATTTATGACAAACCTCTAGCCAGCACTAATACTCAGTAGTGAAAAGCTGAAAGCCTTTCTGCTAAAATCTGGAACAAGACCAGGATGCTCACTCTCAGCACTTTTATTCAATGTAGTATTGTAAGTCCTAGCCATAGCGATTAGACAAGCAAAAGAAATAAAAGGGATTCAGACTAGAAAAGGAGAGGTAAAACTGTCACTATATATGGATGACATGATATTATACACAGAAAACCCTAAAGGTTCCACACAAAAACTACTAGAGCTGATAAGAGAATTCATCGAGGGAGCAGGACACAACAGCAGCACACAGAACTCAGTGGCACTTCTCTACACTAGCAATGGAGAAAAGGAAAGTAAGGAAACAATCCCTTAAAAAATCACATCAAAAACAACAACAACAAAAAACTTAGGAATAAATCTGACCAAGGAAGTGAAAGCTCATATGCAGAGAACTATAAAACACTGACTAAGGAAATTAAAGACGACTTAAAGAAATGGGAAGATATGCCATGTTCTGAGATTGGAAGAATTAATATTTTAAAAAAGGACATACTAACCAAAGCAATCTACAGACTTAATGTGATCCCTATCAAATTACCCAGGACATTTTTCACAGAACCAGAACAAATAATCCTAAAATTTATATGGAATCACAAAAGACCCAGAACTGCCAAACCAATACTGAAGAAAAAGAATGAATCTGGAGGAATAATCCTCCCAGACTTCACACAATACTACAGAGCTACAGTAATCAAAACAGCATGGTATTGGTACACAGACAGACACATGGATCATTGGAACAGAATACAGAGCCCAGAAATAAACCCACAAACTTTTGGTCGAATAATCTTCAACAGAAGAGGAAAGAATATACAACGGAGAAAAGACAGTCTCTTCAGCAAGTGATGTTGGGATAATTGGACAGCTGCATGTAAATCAATGAAGTTAGAACACTCCCTCACACCACACACAAAAATAAACTAAAAATGGCTTAAAGACTTAAACATAAGACAAGACACTATAAATCTAGAGGAAAACATAGGCAAAAAACATTTTCTGACATAAATATTAGCAATGTTCTCCTAGGGCAATCTACCTAGGCAACAGAAATAAAAGCAAAAATAAACAAATGGGACCTAATTAAACATACAAGCCGTTGCACAGCAAAGGAAACCATAAGCAAAACAAAATGACAACCTATGGAATGGGAGAAAATATTTGCAAATGATGCTACTGACAAGGGCTTAACTTCCAGAATATTTAAACAGCTCATATAACTTGATAACAACAACAACAACAACAAAAGCCCAATCCAAAAATGGGCAGAAAACCTAAAAAAGCAGTTCTCCAACAGACACATGAAAAAATGCTCAATATTGCTAATTTTCAGAGAAATGAAAATCAAAACTACAATGAGGTATCACCTCACACCAGTCAGAATGGCCATCACTAAAAAGTCCACAAATGGTAAATGTTGGAGAGGGTGTGGAGAAAAGGGAACCCTCCTACACTGCTGGTGGAGATGTAGTCTGGTGCAGCCATTATGGGAAACAGTATGGAGATTCCACAAAAAATTAAAAATAGACTTACCATATGATCCAGCAATCCCATTCCTGGGCATGTATCCAGAGGGAACTCTAATTCAAAAAGATACGTGCACCCCAATGTTCACAGCAGCACTATTTACAACAGCCAAGACGTGGAAACAACCTGAGTGCCCATCAACAGATGGACAGATAAAGAAGATGCGGTATTTTTTTTTAAATAGAGCATTACTCAGCCACAAAAGCATGAAATACTGCCATCTGCAGAAATAAGGATGGACGTGGAGAATATGACACTAAGTGAAGTAGTAAGTCAGACAGAGAAAGACAATTACCATGTGATGTCACTTATACGTGGTATCTAAAAAATAAGACAAACGAATCTACATACAGAACAGTAACAGACTCATAGATAACAAACCTATGGCTACCAAAGGGAAAGGGAGCAGGGAGGGATGAGTTAGAATTTGGGATTAATAGGTACAAACTACTATACAGAAAACAGATAAGCAACAAGGATTTACCCGATAGCACAGGGAACTATATTCAGTAATTTGTAATAACCTATAATAAAAAATAATCTGAGAAAGTATACATAAAACTGAATCACTTCTTTATACACCTGAAGCTAACACAATATTGTAAATCAGTTATATCTCAATTAAAAAAACCAAAAAACCAAAACTCCCACAGTGAGCCCATGGTAATTCATGATGAGTTAGCTAAGGTAATTTGGTAATCAGAAAAAAAAAAAAAAAAGGCTGTTAGAGCTACTAAATAAATTCAGCAAAGTAGCAAGACACAAAGCCAAGAACACACAAAAATCAGCTGCATTTGTATACACAAACAGTGAACAGTATGAAGGAAATTACAAAAACAGTTCCATTTACAATAGCTTAAAAATACTCAGAAATTGACTTAAACTTAACTAATACTTAAAAAATTATTAAGGAAGTGAAAGAGTTGTACAATGAAAACCACAAAACACTTCAGAAAGCAATTAAAGAAAACATAAATTGACAGAAATGTCCGATATTCAAGGGCTAGAAGGGTTAATATTGTTAAGGTGTCAGTATTACCCACCAAAGCAGTCTATAGATTCAGTGCAATCCCTACCAAAGTTCCAGTGATACTTTTTGTAGAAATAGAAAAACCCACCCTGAAGTTCATATGGGAGCTCAAGGGACTGAGAATAGCCGAAGCAATCCTGAAAAGAACAAAACTGAAAGATTCACACTCCCTGATCTCATAGTTACAGTAATTCCAAACTGTGATTCAGGCATAAAGACATGTATAGGAAATGGGATGGGAAAGAACAGAGAGCCCAGAAAGAAACCCTCACATACGTGACTTTTCACAAGGATGCTGAGACCATTCAGTGGAGAAAGGACAGCGTTTTCAACAAATGGTGCTGGGAAAACTAGGTATCCACATGTGAAAGAATGAAGAAGGAACATTAACTCAAAACAGTTTGAAAGCCTTGTGACACCCAGTGGGTGTGGGCTCGGGGACAGAACGCCCCATCCTGTGGGAAGGCCAATCCGCCTGGACCAGAGAACCTGCAGGCCCACTGGCCCCGCTGCTCTGTTGTAGGGAGTCAGCCCCCCAGGAAAGGCCTGGCTACAGATCACGCACAGAACAGATGTGCAAACAGTCCCTTCAACAGAAACTCCGAGGGACTCCTTCACTGATGGACAGTCATAAGCATGCTGGGAACCGTCAAGAGAGCAGACTTTTGGGGAAGAAGACCTGAGTGGGGGGCACTGGGCAGTCCCTCTCCCTCCCACTCCTCCCACTGCCACTGGCCTGACACCTCCTGCGGCTCTCCCCCACTGGAGGGAGCACAGGAGCAGAAGGGCAGGCACCCCTTCCCTCCATGCCTCTGCCCACTCAAGGCCCAGCAGCACCCTGGCTCTTCCCTCCGCCTCAGCCCACCCCCGCAGGTGCCTGCTCCCTTGCTCCCACAGGGCAAATACAACTTCCCCCTGGAGCCATACTGCCCACTGGCTCCTGCCCACTTTCCCAATACCACTTCGTGGCTAAAGCTCTTAACCAAAGCGCCTTGTCCGCAGCCACTCTCACGGCCCCACCATTCACTGCTCTACACTTAGCTGCATTCCCACCACTCTAAGGAGACTGGTCACCAGTGACCCCGTGTGGCCGAGTCCAACCATCTTCTCTCCATCTGGATTGGAGCTGTTGTAGCCCAGCTGAGCAAACCCTTTTCTGCAACATGCCTTCCCCGCGAGGTTCCCACGACTCCGTGCTCCCCTCCAGCCTCCTTCCTTGGATCCCCTTTGGCTGACCTCCACCAACATGGCTGCTTTTGGGCTGCCACAGCCCCTCGAGCCCTACACTGTGCTCCTCCAGGAAAGCTCCTTCTGTTCCATGCTCCAAACACCTCTGACCTCTCCCACACACGCTGGATCTCCTGCAGCAGCACCCAAGGGGCACCTCACACTCGATTCCTCTCAAAACCTTACTGTTGTATGAGCTCCACTAAGGTCATTAAATATTTCCCAAAGGAGAAATTTAGATACAATAAATAGTGGTGAATAAAGTGATCAATACAATGTACACTAACATCTCACCGTGGTGCCTGACAGAAAAACAGGCAAGAGCTAAGAGGAGAGACTCTCCGGACCTGGGGCAGAAAGTGAGGAGCTCAGAGGGGAGACACAGAAACTGGCCAACTCAAGCCTTCACAGGAGGACAGGCTGAAACAGTTGTTTTAAAAAACTGAAAGACACCCACCAGAAAAACAGGAAAAGAAACAACGAGAAAGTCCAACAAATTAAAACTAAAGTAAAACGGCAAGCCCAAGGTTCCACTTATCAGTAATCAGTTGTAAATGGATTAAATTATTCTATAAAGACAAAGGTTCTCAGATTGAGTTAAAATACAGCTACAAAATAAAAGGATACAAAAAGGTTGAAAATAAGCAGATAAACAAGTAAGGCTTTAAATGGGACAAAATGGGCTTTTCTGTTTGATAACATTCAGGAACACTCATGCATCTAATAACATGCTCTTGAAAGATAAAGTGAAACTGGACAGACATTTCATAAGCAACAAAACCCCAGGCACCTCGAGCCATAGTGAGACCTTCCTTACCTCTCCCAGAAATCAACAGAGCAAGAGGACACCAGAAGCCAGCACACAGACCTGCTGACTAACACAAGGAGGAGACCTCAGCCCGGGGAACAATGTAACCAGCTGCAGAGGATACATTCTTCTCGAGCAGCAGAGGAACAGTCACAAACAGACTGTTATTAAGCCACAATAAAATCTCAAAAGATTCTACAAATCACATGAAGTCTTCAAGTGACCGTATCTATCACACCTTAGAACTGTAGGATTAAAAAATTACAAAAAGTTACCCTCCCTCCCCTAATCTATCCACTTGAAAAACTGTCAATACCCTTCTGAATAACGCAGGTTAAAGACAGAACTGAGGGTGAAATTACTAACTACTCAGATGAGAGCAGCAGGGAGAGCAGTATGAGGCAGGTCGTGGCACAGAGCCGGAAGGACAGAAAAAGGGACCAGCCTCAGCTGCGGACACAGATGCATGCAGCACCCGAAGCCGTTGAGCACTTCCCTCCGGGAGCCAGAGCAGTCGTAAGACAGAATCCAGAAAGAAAGGGAAATGGGGACGGCTGAAGTACGAACATCAACACAGACCCCATCAACGCTGGCTGTTGGGAAAGGCTTACACATTTCTGGACCTCGGACCAAGAGGAACAGAAAAGGGTAGCAGAGAGTAACATTAGGTAGGAGCCAGTACAAAAACAGCTTTAAAATTATAGCAGAATGGAGCGTATAACCCTGCTGGGTTTTGGTCTTGCTGTGCTGGTAGTGGTAGTGGTCCTGGGGCCCATGTCCTGAACAGCCTGTCACACAGGAGCCTTTCCTCACCTGAAGTGTTAGTCACAACCCAGACGACAAACACTTGATTCAGAGGAAATGAAACGTCTTGTAGGAAAAGTTTCCACCTTTTACACAGAATAGGTGAAAGACACTATCCTCAATACGTAAAGAAAGTAGAGAAACTAATTTTACGAGAAATAAACAGTGAAGTTGGGGGAAAAGCAGAAACACAAGCAAGAACATATGAAAAATATATTCAACCTATCTGGAAACAAAGATATGTATGTAAAAGCATAAAAAAGTCTAAGAACACACACCAAATTTTAATAGCAACAAGGAATAAAAGCTGGGAGGTGAGTGAGAAACCGGAATTTTCACCACTTCTGAGCCCATGTATTTCTGTAGCATTTTTACAAAAGAAAACATACTACTGGAATAGATGTTTAAAACTGAAAAAAAATTATTGCTAATGTTCAAAATGATTTAACTTCAAGGATACTCACTAATAGGAATGGAAAGAACCTCCTCATGATTCCGAGTCTCCCACAATCTCTCTGACGGTCCACTGCGTCTGCTTATCTGACTCTCAGACCCTAACTCATGGGCACTTGTCTGTGGGACATGCGCCCTGGGAAAGGACCCGTTCAAGAGGAAAACCGGCCGGCTGGGTACCACCACTGAGTGCTCCCGGCTGTCCCAGCAGACATGAAAGGTCTGCTCTCTCAACCACTGAACCCCACGGCCACAGATGCCTCAAGTGCCTGCCCGGGCTCCCCAGCTAAAGGCTGGGCTCCCGTCAAACCTCTACCGAGATGCAGGGACATGCCGCACTTGGGCTGGGGTGCGGCAAGAACCCCCCTCCCAAGAAGCAGGCTGCGGGGCCAGGGCTCGGGTACTGACCGTGGCCGGGGGTCAGCAGGCTGCTCAGGTAGGGGAAGCTCACTCTCCGCAGCTCGGCCAGCTTCTCCTGCAGCTGGCGCACCTGGCTGTCCGAGCGGCTGACCCTCTGGCGCAGGGCCTTGAGCTCGCCATTCTTCTTCTCCACCTGCTCCCGCAGGCAGCACACCTGGCTCTTGCTCTGCCGCGAGGAGAAGCAGTATGAGTGTAGCGAGTCGATGAGCTTGCAGGCGCCCGAGGCCGATAGGATGACCTCGTTGATGGACATGGGGCTGGCGTCACTCTGCTCGCTCTGCACCGCCTCGGCGGCTGGCTGCGGGGTGACATCGGCGGGAGGTGCTGAGGGGCTCTGGGAGGGCTTCTGAGGTGTCGCCGTCAGGGATGAGGTCGGGGGGCTCTGCACAGAGCCCTTGTCGGGCCCCGGGCCAGTCCCACTGCAGCCTGGCTCCACGTCCCTCTTCAGCCTCTTTCGGTCGACAGGCTCGCGGGGGACAGATGGCCTCTCTCGGGTGTGCTTGGAGGAGAAACTGTACGAATGGAGCGAGCCAATAAATTTGCAGGCCCCAGATCCCAGGGGGGTAAAGTCATCCATGGAAATGCCACTCTTGTCCACCAGGCCCCCGGCGGGGGACGTGGCGTTCTCATCACCTGCGTCTCCAGTGAGCGCGCTGGCTGCTCCCTGGCTGCCAAACATGGCAGGGGCCGGACCACCATCTGGACTTCCTTCCGGGGCCTGCGGGGCCTGTTCTGGACTGGCAGCTCCCGGGGCGGCCCTGGGTGTGGCTTTACCCTGCAGTGCAGCCCGCTTCGCCTTGCGGGACTCCGGCTTGGCCATTGGGCTTTCACTCGAGGACGATGTCGACCCTGCAGCTGCCTTCCCGTCCCCGTCACTTGAGTGTGCCCTCACACCCCCCGAGGCCTTCCTGGTGTCCCTCCTCCTGGTGCGGCCATGGCCTCCAGCCCCCCTCTTCTTCTCAGCCAGGTGGAAAATGGAGGGCACGGCCGTGGGCTTGAGCAGGCGGTGCTGATCCTCCAGTCTCTTGGAGAAGCTGTCTTTGGTGAAATGTTCGCTACAGAGGAAAGAGTACTTAGTGGGGGTCCAGTTATCCCTCTGAACTGCCTTTAACCACTGGATCAGACGTTTTGAGTCCTTTAGGGGAAATCTGCAGGACAAGTGACAAATTAGAAAGAAAGAATTATATGTCTCCCTGTGGTTTCATCAAAGATAAAAGCAAAACAGGTGTTTCTGCAAACACCCAAAACTGTATTGACTTTACCCATTTAAGAACTTGATAAAGATTTAAGGAATAACTTTTACTTGCAAGTCATTGCTGGAACAAAATGATGAAAGGCCCATGACCTACCCTTAAGGAGCTTACGGTCTGCAGGACAAATAAGGAAAGGTGAATAACTCTTCTAAGGCCGTGGCAAATGCCCTGCAGGGATACAGATGGCATCAGGACCACAGGAGAGGCTGCGGGAAGCCCTGGAAACAGTTCCTAGAAGGTCACAGCTGACCAACCCTCCTAGTGAGCCTGGGATGCAGGACTCTGGGTGCTAAAAGGGCTGGCTGGCCCCCCACTTAGAAGTCAGGCCAGCTGTCAGGCAGCAGAGACGGGTGCCTGAGGCCAGTAAAGCATCCCAGACACCCACGAGGTGCCCGGTCCCAGCTGCGGCTCCAGCAGCTGAGGAGGTGAGACTCAAAGGCTGCAGTTTTGCGTTCCCACCAAACTCCCACTGCCAAGAGTAAAACTGCTCCCTTTAAAAATCAACCAGCCCTTGGAAGATACTGAATAAGGTATTTAATATATGTATTTTCTCATTCAAGCAAGATCTTTATTTAGAAAACTGACAAAACTGGACATGCAAGGGTGAGGACGGTCATTCTGGAGGGCTATTTGCTCCACCTGAGGTCACCTAACCCACCTGAGGCTGCTGTGGACCAGGACCAGGGCGGATAACAACTCATCAGGAAGCTCTGAGCAACTTGACCTTCTAAATTTCCTCAATGCTCTGGGAGCCCATTTCCCAAAGACCCCTCCCTTCCCATGTCCTTTGCCCCATACCAGTTTGACCATTCTGAACGCCAAGAGCAGCCTTCTCTGCAGCGCTCTGCCTCCATTTTCAAAAACAGTAACAAAACTATTGGCTCTGAAGGAAACTCAAGAAAGCATGGCGGCTGACCCCTGAAATAACCTATTTCCATTTTGATAGATTGTAACAACTTAAGACAAAGCAAACCACTGCGAACTTTCCAGTAAGATTATAAAGAACAATCTTCACCCACCTCTTTAAAACTTAAATAACACCTTGCAACATGAAACAGAACAGTATCTGGGAGATTTTTAAAGCAGAGTTTCTTCTGTTCACTATTCTGGGACCTCCAGCGCGGAAGCTGCAGAAAAGGTCTCGCTGAAATAGGCTGAAATCTGCAGCCTTCACGAGGCAGGCCAGGCCGGGGAGAAGGCAGCCCCCTCGCCCTTCCTGGGGCCAGGCTCCGCGCAGGATGCTGTCAGGACGTCTCCCCAGGACTCACCTCCACGCGGTAGCTACCTCTCCCCGGGGCTGGCCGCGAGGCCCTTCCAGCCACAGCGCGCCTGCAGAGTGCTAATCCACGAGGCACAAGCTGCGTCTGGTCGGCTACATTCCCTGATCGCAAAGATCAAGGCAGGCTCCCCCGCGACGGGAAGAGCAGAAAAGTCACAGCACACGCAAGGGGACAACTGACCTACGGAAGAGCGTTTCCAGAACACACCGCTTCTGGAAACTGGCGGGGCCAACCCGAATCAATGGGGCGCGGGGTGGCCGCGGGTTGGGGGAGAGG
Source organism: Camelus ferus (assembly GCF_009834535.1). Lineage (NCBI taxonomy): Eukaryota > Metazoa > Chordata > Mammalia > Artiodactyla > Camelidae > Camelus > Camelus ferus. The sequence goes on from NC_045700.1 coordinate 97,377,878, forward strand.
GCGGCGGAGACTGCGGGTGGTCGCCGAGTGGCCGGGGTCCCGGGGGACCGGTGGCCGCGGTGGCCCGAGGCGCCCGGCCCAGAGACGGCGGCCGGGCCAAGGTCACACAGCGCCGGCGCTGACTCACTCGCAGGACCGGCCCGAGGCCCGGCGCTCTGGGCGTCCCCGCGTCGGGCCGGGCCGCTCGGCCTCAGTTTCCCGGGGGGCCGGGCTGGGCCGAGCCGGGCCGGGCCGGGCCGGGCGGGGGCGTGGCCCGCGGGCCGCGCGGGCGGCGGGCCGGCAGCGGCGGGCGGGGCCCAGTTACCTGTGGAAGGAGACGGCGCGTTTCTCCCCCTTGCCCTGCCGGTTGGAGCAGTTCGCGGCCGCGCAGCAGATCACCATCTCGGGCCTCCGGCCGCAGCGCCGCCGCCAGGCTCCGGCCCTCGCCTCGCCGCGCCGAGCCCCGAGCGGGACCGCCCCGAGGGGAGGGCGCGCGGCGACACGGCTGCGGGACGTGGGAGCCGGCCCCGCGGCTCCCGCCGTACGGCAAGATGGCGGCGCCCGGCGGTCCGCCGCCCGGCCGCCCGGCCCAGCCCTCGGCGCACCCGGGATCCCCGACACCGGGCGGGGCGCAGCCCACCGCTCGCGGCGTCGGGGGTGGGCGGGAGCGCCCCGGGCTGGCGGTGCCGTGCGGCGACATGGCGGGCGGGGCGCGTCCGTACGGCAAGATGGCCGCGCCGGCGGGCCTGCGCGCGCGACAGGCTCACGCGCCCGCCCCGGGGCTCTCCTGCCCTCCCGCGGCTGCTTCCGCGGCCCCGACGGGTCGCTGCTGGGGCTCCCGGGACGCACGACGCAAGCCGCCGAGGAGCCGATTGTGCGGGCCAGGGCTCCGTGCTGGGTCCGCCGTACGCCAAGATGGCGGCGGCGCACTTCCGTCGCGCACTTCCGGCCCCGCCCGAGCCCGTGCCCGCTTGTCCCGGATTGGCCCCGGTGGCGGCCCGTCGCGTCGCGCTGCGGAACCGTCGGAGCGACGCCGCGCTCAGTCGGCGGCCCAAGTGGGAAGATGGACGCAGGTGAGGACACAGCTGGGCGCCTTGGGGCCCTGGGCGGCGCTCGCCGGGCCCCTCAGCGCCGGGGCCTCGCCTGGCGGGGCCTGGGCACAGGGCGGAGCGGGGCCCTCGGGCACAGCGGGGCGCGGGCGGCGTCCGCGGGGAGGCGGGTTCGGGTCTGACAGCCTCGTATTTGCGTGTCTCGCGCTTTTCCGGGCCGCCTGCAGCGCTGGGCCGGCCAGCCGGCCGGCCCGTCCTTCGGGCCCAAGGCCGGCTGGGATGACCCGGGGCTGCGCGGCGTCCGGCACCGGAGGGAGGGGCGCCGGGCGATGCCGGGGTCGGGGGGGCCCGGGTGGAGCTGATCCTTGAAACCAGGGTCGGAGAAAGCTTTTGTCTCACCCCGCTAGGAGTTAAGAAGGGGAAAACTTTAACTCTTGGTAAGTTATGTTGTAGGTGGAGGCGAGAAACACACTCCAACACTCAGAGCACACGCATGTTTTTTAAAAAACTCGGTGACCAATAGATGATCCGGGCTTCTTTTCCTGTCACTGCATCTCATCATATTTAACCTCCTGGGGTCCTGATACGAAGTGTGCGGGGGGTGGGACGGGAGCGGATGTGTGTCTGTGTGCGTGCTGTTTTGGTCTCTCATCACGCTTCTGCTCCAGAGGGGACAGTTTCTTAGTTTTTGCTGGCATGGTATTTTGGATCTGTGTCCAGTATCCTTGACAGCATTCTTATACCGAGTAAAGCTCTCATTTTAACAGCAGTTTTAGTTTTTCATAACTTGCAGGGAGTGACTTGCTTTTAAGTATCCGACCGTCTGTAAAGACTTTCACGTGGTTTAATTCCACCTGTCATCCTGGATGGTTTCGTTTTTTGCTTTGTTTTCCTTTTTCTGGCAGCTGCAATGCAAATTTACTGAACTCTCAGTTTGGAAACTGTGATACAGGCCTGTGTGGCCAATATTTCAGTTATTCGTGGCATCTTGTCACTTAAGTGTGCTAGGTAGTTGGCAGAAATACAGTAGCCGTGGCTCCCAAAAGATGATGTTAACTGAATGTATTGTGAAGTCATTTGAAACAGAAAAAGTATTAGGCACAGGGCAAGGGAAGGAGTAGAATTATCAACCTACCCTTTTTTTTTTTTTTTTTAATTATTGCTTGGGTACCAAAGACCATTCATTTGAGAGCCTTGGTTAAGGTGGAAAACAGGGTTTGATGTTGGTCATGTTACCCTAAGCGTGAAAACCAACATATTAAAATTAGGAGTAGCCACATGATGATACCTTAATGGGACACTGATCATCACTTCAAAGCAGAAAAGGTGTTTGCATTTGCAGGCTCTGCTGACGCTAGTAAAAATGTGTATGATATTTGTAGAGTGTTGTGGGGAGTCTTCTTTCTGACGTGAAGCTGCTCGTCTTTCTGGGACAGTTAATGGTCCAGCCTCCCCTGAAGCCTTCCTCGCCAAATGTTATGCAGTTCCTGGTGGTGGTTATAGTCATCCATTCAGTAACTACATTTACCATTGAATGCAGGTTTGTGTCTGCCATTGTTCTAGATCCTGGGGTAGAGAAGTGAACAGAATAGATAAAAGCCATTTCCTCGCTGACATTCTAGACGTGACACCCATGGTGTGGCTCGTGGGGGAGTGATGTGGGCCAAGCAGGAGGGGGTTGGAGTAGCCAGGATGCCAGGAAGGGTGTTACCACAAAGGTAAGTTTTGACCAAGATTCAGAATCCAGGCAGGTGGCCTGTGCTAGGAGCAGCAAGTAGGCCCATGTGGCCAGGGTGTAGTGGGTAGGTGTGAGAGCCAATGGCAGAAGGGTGATGTGAACCCAGCCATGGGGCCTTGTCAGCCCACCGTGAGGACATCTGAATGAGGTAGGGATGCTTGGGGAGGTTTCGAGGGGAGTAACGTGACTGGATGGGTGTTTGGCAGACTCAGTCTGGCTGCTCTGTTGAGAATGCGTTCCAGAGGGACAGTGGCAGAGGCAGGGAGACCAGTTAGCCAAGAGGCTGCCACAGTAAGCCAGGCATGAACCCTCGGAGGCCTAGGGCAGAGGAGGTTGAGTTCTGGATGTGTTTGAAGGTCCAGACAGCAAGACTGTGTACAGGTTGGAAGTGGTGTGTCCTGGGAGTGGACGGGGAGGAGTTTGAGATAGTGCCAAGGTTTATGGCTTGAGCTGAGCAACTCAGATGGGAGAGACTTGGAGAGGTCCTGCTTGGTGGAGAGCTGATGGGGGTTTGGTTTTGTGTGTGTGGCTGTGAGCTGTTGGACATCTGTTTGTGGTGTCCAGGGAGCCTTTGGGTCTGCAGGCCTGGAGCTGGGGGAGTAGGCCTGGGCTAGAGGTGAAAGTGTGCAGGAGGCCACTTTGGATGAGATCACTGAGGGTCTGAGTGTGGGCGGGAAGAGATGGGGTGGGGGCCCAGGGATGCTGGTGTGTAGGGGTCCTGAAGGCAGCCGCAGACTGCTGGCTGGTTGCCTTCTCCACTGAGCCCCCAGCTGTCTATCAAGTCAAGCTCTGCTTAGCGCTTAGATGCTGTCCACTCCTTGAGGACAAGAGCCAGCATCTTGCCCTTGGATCTCCAGTGCTTTACGTAGTGTCTGGCACGTGGTTGGTAACTGAAGAAGCAGACTTACACACGTGTCCCTGTGCTGAAGACGCTGTCGACTTCCCAGTGCTCTGGGTTTGTGTGCGATGGAAATCCCATCCGCTGGTGTCATACAGTGGATGAGAAGGGCTGCTCACTGCAGGGCGTTCTGTCCAGTGTGCTCACCCCAGCCTTGTTTAGGGGTCCTGATGTCGCTGAAGTTCCGGCTTTTCTTCCCTTCCTTTCCTCTCCCTCCCTCCCTTCCTTCTGTTTCTTCACTTAGAGCTGAACCACCAGCATCTTCACGTAAAGTATTTGGGGTTTTAAAAAAATAACTGCTTGCAAATCCATTGTCGTAAACATAAGCATTTTCTGAAGGAAGGGAAGATTCCTTCCCTTGATTTCATTGATGAAACATACATAATATGGAAATTTGTGTATTTATAAAGTATAACCTCCAGAAACGTGTGTCTGGGGAAATATCTTTGAAATGTGATACATTAAGCTCTAAAAAAAACGTGGTGGTGGACGTTTTCTGCCGTCTTCCCGGGCTGAGTTACACGGTAGTTGGGCTAAGTTGGCTGGCCACATTTCATGAGCACAGCCTGCTGTTTTCTGTCATATTAATGACATTAGATGAAAACGTTTTTTTCTTAATGAAATTGCCATCCTCTTAAAGGACTTTCCACTTCCCCTTCCTAGTGTGATGGAGGCACCCTAGGGAGGAGGGTGCAGAGAATGGAGCTTCTGGACCCAGGTGACCAAACGGGAGAAGTGCTTCTTAGAGGCTTCTTTCTTAAGGTGGACAGTGCCTGTGCGTCTTGCTTCTCCCGTGTGTGGTCTTATTTCAAATTACAATTATTACCTGGGAGTCTGAAGCCTGGCGTTTTTGGAAAGTTGGACTTCTTTTAGCTCAGGAGATATGTGCACTTCACAAATGAAATGGCGTCAGATGTAAAGATGATGAGGTTGTAACGGGAGCTGTGGAGTGGGACGAGGGAGCCCTGTGGGAGGCGTGGCCTCCAGCCCTGAGTGGGGGGTCAGCCTGAGAACAGGGTCGACAAAGGAGCCTCAGAACATGCTGTCAGTCTGAGTGAATGTTAGTGATTGTGAGCCTTAGTTTTAAAATGGAAAAGTGTTCGTTTATCCATTGAAATGCTTTCTGAACTGGTGCTCTGTGATGTTTTCTGTTTGCAAAAGCATGAATACATATTTTGGCTACGGTAACATCGGTGATCAGATAAAAGTGGTGTTTTGTTTAGGGGGAGGTTTGGTTTCACAGGGCAGAGGCAGAGGCGGCCCTGTGTTCCCGCCCCACTGGGCAGGGCCGGTGGCCTCGCCCCTTCACAGTGAGCAGACTGAGGCTCAGAAACTTCAGCCTCTGTCTTACAGCTGGCAAGTGGGTGCACCATCTCCAAAACCACGTCTTCACGGAAGTTAGAAAGTTGAATGTGAGGAGCAAATGGTGTTCAGAAAAGTCTCCCCTCTGTTAGGAAGTGAGAGCCGAAGGTCAGGGCACCCTGCGGTCCAGGCCCCTCAGCCTGTCCTGGGAGTTGTGGGCCGGGCCAGTGGCCACGGACAGGCTGCGGGGCACGTCCACCGTGTCCTGCATGCAGAGTCTGGGCAGCCAGGGGCCGCTTGGGGGCAGGAGGCCATCACTGGCTGTCTGGTCTGCGTGGCCGCTGGTCGGGGGCTCTGTGTGAGGTGCGTGGATGGTGGCTGCTGCTCCCTCTCGTGCGGGGAGCTCATGACCCGACTGGCACTCAGTGAAGTTTGGGTCACGCCCTGGGATCAGGGGCATTGTCCTGGGGCTTGCCAGCAGTGTGGTCGCGGACGGTGGGGACTGTCTCCTGCCCTGCTGATGCTTGTTTCACCCATTTCAGCGAGTCCTTGAAACGTGCTGACTGTCACCACCCAGTGAGGGTCAGAGCTTTTCCTGTTCCTTAACTTGTTTCTTCCTCTCACGAGCCTTGAGGAAAACGCAGCCGTCCCTGTTTGACCAGTAAGGACACAGGGCACGGAGGGTGACCCCTGTGTGAGTGCCTCACGGCGGGTCCAGGTGGGCTCCGAGGGCCGGCTCCCGGCTCCATATGGCAGGCCGGGTTTAGTGGTGTGCTGGCTGGATGCCCCGCCTGTGGCCCGCGGAGCACAGAGAGCAGGAGGGAGGAGACTGCAATGGGTCCGCAGCGGTGCTAGAGGAGGTGTGGCACGCCCCCCCGGGCCAGGACCTGGGCTGGGGTGTGTGGCCTGGTGTTCTGCTGTGGGGCGCCAGTGACAGCAGGTGTGGGAGCCCTGGGGGACTCCCTGGACCGTCCTCATGATCACCTCACAACTTCTGCAGGGCAAGGGTTGCTTCCTGCTGGTTTAGTCCCTTCAGGCGTCTCCTGCAGTAGAGAATCTGAGGCCACACAGCCCATAATTTTGTTAGTGACAGCAGGAAACTCAGTGACATATTTTCACTTAACAGAACACCTGTTCTGGCCTTCCCTCTGAAGTTGGCATTGTCGCCTAGAAAGTCTGCTAGTTAACCTGGGAAGCGTGCCTGCTTTTCATTGGGTCTCGACTGCCAGGTGGCCAGCCGTTGTCACCCTGTTTTCAGAATGAGCGTTGTTTTCTTTTCGTCCTTACTCTTTGTCGTCTTCATTATCGTTGTTTCCTGGATATGGGAAGCTAGATGTCTCAGGAGTGTCTCAAGTTCCAGACTCAGGATACAGCGCTGTGGTCCTCTGATGCCGTCCACAGAGGAGATGCTCGCCCAGAGCTGTCCAGTGTCTTAGAAGCCACGTCCACTTTCAGTTCAGAGCTGTGGTCTCAGAGGGTCTCTGACCAGCAGGGTGAGGAGTTGGGTCCTGCAGTGTCGTCAGTTGAAACCAGACAGGTCTTGTTTGCGTGCTTTTCCCTCGATAGTGAACGTTGTAGGTTCGCGTGTATGTGTCCAGGTCAGAAAAGGCAGTGCTTTGGAAGATGTGCTGGTGGCTTTAGAGGGGAGCAGAGACACATGCTGTTTTCAGCTCCTTGAAAAGATTAAACTTGAATCCCTCCCAACTCAGTTTGTACACTTACGTGCAGGAACAAGTAGTCTTCTGTAAAAACAGGAACTTTAAATGATTTGTCCCTGATCCCAAAGCAGCTTGGATGGCATTGTCCATGGAGGATGAGCCAGAGCAGGGGCCCTGCCCCACCCCCAGACCCCTGGGCAGCGGGGCACTGGGCTCCTCTGACCCTGTAGGACTGCAGGCAAAAAGAAAAAAGGCAGAGCTGGGTCTGGATTCCCAACAATTCAAGAATCCTTTAAGCAGTGAACACAGGACCTTCTGTTGCCATGGAGTTGCTAGTTCTGTGAGTGCTACCTCCCGGCCCAGAGACTGCCTGTGTCCCTCCGGGCCTGCAGTTCTGCTTCCTTGATGTGAGTGGCACCAGCTGACCTTGGAGCTCTTCTGTCTGCCGCCTCCTTGCAGGTAGCTCGGGGGAGGGGTTTCGGGGACATGGCCCGGCTGCGCTGCAAGGGTGTCCTCTTAAGTGTTCCCACTTTCTAGGTGGGCTTCAACGCAGGCCTGGGGACCTCCAGTCCATGGGGGCCCAAGCTGGGATCTGAGCCCAGACTTCTCGGGGCTTGTGTGCGGCACAGAAAGGTTTGCAGGGGCCCCTGGGGACACCAGGAGCACCTCACAGGGTGCCTGCGTTTGTGCAGCAGAGCATTGAGCCCCTTAGATGGTTGATGGCGCTCTGACCGTCCCGTCCGGAGTAATGAGGAGGGGAAGGCCGGGTGTGGGGCAGCAGGGTGTGGGACGGCCCCACTGGATCTGCACAGGGAGGCCTCCAGGAGATGGGCACTTCTGGGCGTGAGGCTACGGGTAGTTTTTTTATATTTTCTAGCCTTGGGGCTTTTTGTAAATAGCATGTTATTTTACCAGAAGATGGGGCTCTTGCTGAAAAATAAACTCAGCGGTGGGAGACACTTGTATAATGTCCTTGATTTTCCGAAGAGTTGAGTGAAACTGCAGGGAGGATGTGAGGGGCCCCGTGGAAGCTGGAGCAGCGGCTGGAGAGATGGGTGCCCACAGCACACGGGGGCCCGTCTCACGGCCTTGACCCTGCTCCCTCACTTCCAGGGTCCGTGTGCAGAGGGAGGGTTTCCCCAGCTGGGGTCCAGAGCAGGAGGGGCACAGCGTTGCCAGCTTCTGGGTAGAAGCAGCATGGAGCAGGGTGGTACTGGGACCTGGCACAGCAAGCGGACGGTGCACTGTGCCTCCCTTAGGACGTCGGGGAGCTGCTGGCTGTGCCCTCGGCTGCCAGGCCTCTTGGCCCCAGGGCCGCAGGGGACTTTGCACTAGGGTTTGTCTCTGTTTCTGGAGGCCAGTGTCCCACCCAAGGGTAGCATCCTGCCCCCACTGACGGCCGCTCCTAACTGGGACATCAGGGTGGACAGGAGCCCCATGGTCCTCCCCCCAGAGCGTCTGCCTTCAGCACAGTGTCTGGGCATGTGCCCCACGGTGGCATCTGGTGACCCTGGGATGCCAGAAGGGCCTGCTCTACCTTCCTTGGGGTTTGTGGCCGCTTTTGTGCACGGAGATAAAGATGTGGGCTCTTGTGTTTTTGTCCTTTAGGTTTAAACCTTAAACAAGGACTTAAATCGGGTGATTTTGTTTTTTTATCTTTTTTGTCCCGTTGTCCTGGCCCCCAGGTGGTCTCTCACTCCTCAGTCTGCCAGACACTGACCCCTGGCTTTGAGCCTGAAAGGCTGGGGAGTTGGGTGCAGGGCCGCTGCCTCGTCCTGAGGGCTGCTGTCTTGGTGGTGGTGTGGCGGCACTGAGGTGCAGGCTCCCGTGCGGGCTCTTTGTATAGATGTGCGGTAAATGATCTCTGATGTTATTTTATGAAATTGTAAAATTGTGATCAAAGTGTTTGGTTTCCATAGCTACCCTGACCTACGACACTCTCCGATTTGCTGAGTTTGAAGATTTCCCTGAGACCTCGGAGCCTGTTTGGATCCTGGGTAGAAAATACAGCATCTTCACAGGTATGGGGCCTGTCGGAGCGGCTGTGCTCTGAGCACTCAGTCTGCAGGAGGAATTTTGTGGAGATGATTGTTGTCTGCTTTCTGTAATGTGTGCCCCAGAAACTTACAGCTGTGTATGTGTGTTTCTTTTCTTCCACGCTCTCTAGAAAAGGACGAGATCTTGGCCGATGTGGCGTCACGACTTTGGTTCACATACAGGAAGAACTTCCCAGCCATTGGTGAGTAGTGTCTGTTACAACGTGTGATGAAATACGCAGGGTTTAAGAGAAAAACTTGTCCCTTGCTTTCCTCGTCAGGCAGCCTTGGCTGGATAAGCTGGCTAAGGGCTTCGTGGGGCAACATGCCCAACCCGGGGCCCCTGATTCTGCTCGGGGCAAGGGTTTTCTGACCCCACGCCGCAGTGTGTCACTGGGGCCTAAAACCAGGGTCATTGTGTCACGACCAGCGTTTTAGAATGGAGAGCAGAAGGGGGCACGAAAGGGTGTGGGGTGGTGGTGAGGCAGCCTGTTGCATCAGGAGGCTTCCTGTGTTGATGTACCCGACACCGCCAGGGCCATCGCTGTGCTGCTGCCGCGGGTCCAGGTGTCTGGGAGCCCCTGCTCTGTGCCCGTCCTTCCCAGTGTGCCCCGCCTGTGCTTCTGCCCCCAGTGCACGTGGCCCCTGCCCCGTGGCCAGTTGTCACCTTTCTGGTGTGTGGAGAAGGTGCGTGGAGAAGGTGCTCCTTGTTGGACTCGGCCTCTTCTGTGTTACCATGAGGCTGAGCATCTTCATGCGTTTCCAGACGTCCTCATCTCTCTGTGACTTGTTCACGTGTTTGGCCCTTTTTGAGGGGGCTGTTGGGACATGTCTCTTACCAGCAAACACAGCCTTGGCAGGCGCAGGTTCTGAACAGTGCATGTCGCCTGGCGCGGAGGTGACGCCTGCAGTGTAGCGCTGACGCCAGTGAGCTTCCCTGGGGGGACCTCGGCCTCTGTCAGCTGTCTGACGGCGAGTGCCTCTCTGTGTCCGTGACAGGGGGCACCGGCCCCACCTCGGACGCAGGCTGGGGCTGCATGCTGCGGTGTGGACAGATGATCTTCGCCCAAGCCCTGGTGTGCAGGCACCTGGGCCGCGGTGAGTCAGTGCCGGGGGTGGCGACGTGCTGGGGAAGCCAAGAGGACGGTGGAGTTGGGTCCAGTAAAGCGAGTCACCCTTTGAGGGGGGATACAGCTCAATGGTAGAGCTGTGCTTAGCATGCACGAGGTCTTGGATTCAATCCCCAGCACTGCTGCTAAAAAAAATAGATAAATGCAATCTCACCTCCCCCCCAAAGAAATGCTGAAAAGTGTTTGTTTTTTAGAAATTATCCTTAAGTCACCGAAACCCTTTCTTGCTTTCTGTATGGGTTTGCTTTGATAGGTTGACATATGTCTATTTGAAATTCTGGAGAACTTGGATTTTAAATTTGGAAAGGTTTACAAAAGGTTTGGACACCATCTGTCTTGAATGTCTTATAACAACGAAGTCTTCTTTGTTGTAATTTGGTAAAACTGAATTTCCCCATCTGTCTTGGACAGATTGGAGGTGGACCCAGCGGAAGAGGCAGCCTGACAGCTACTTCAGTGTCCTTAACGCATTTGTTGACAGGAAGGACAGCTACTACTCCATTCACCAGATAGGTGGGTCCTGGCCGCTGGGCTGGCAGTGGGCGTTGGGTCCCCGGGGAGTTCCTCTGTGTTGTGGTGTGAGGTGGTGGCCCTGGGTGGTCAGGAAAGCTCAGGCCCCGGACCGTGCCCACCACATGGCCTGCAGGGACTGCTTGGTGTGGCATCCACCAAGGCCACCTTGTGATCTTGGAGGTAGGTCCTCTGGGCCCTGGCGGTGAGTCTGCATGCACCTTTGTCTTAAGTCCCGCCTCCTGGGCCTCATGTTCCCGCCCATAGACAGGAGTTGTGGTGGAGCTGTGTGCTCTTGGAGCCACCTCCTCCCTCCGGCTCCTTCGTGAGGACCAGAGCGGAGTCCGCCGGGGGCGAGCCTGGAGCTGGCGTCTGTCCCCTCTGGAGGAAGCTTCATCAGGGGCTCTTGCCGGATGCAGGCTTCCTGTAAAGCGATCCCTGTGCCGCACGCTGCAGGCTGGCCTCCTCCAGGGGTAGCGGAGAGGGTGTCGAGGGGCATGTGTCATGCGTTGCCTCTGTCTCCTGCAGCGCAAATGGGAGTCGGCGAGGGCAAGTCTGTCGGCCAGTGGTACGGGCCCAACACCGTCGCCCAGGTCCTCAAGTACGTGCTGAGCGCACCTTGCCCTTTCTCGGGGTGGTGTGGACACACCCGGGTCTGCAGACTCTCCCGAGTCTCTGCTGCTGAGGGAAATAAGGGGCCTCCTGCTCTTTGCAGGGCCTCAGGGGGGTCCTCAGAGGTGACCGCTCCCGTGGTCTTTGGTCGGAGTTAGTGTTTTCCGATGAGATGAATACTTGTATCCAGACGGCACCCCTGGACCAGACCTTTGCTCTGTGGGCCCCATCCTTTACGGGTGCGTCTGAGGGTCTGGGGGGCGGGAGCAGCCTCCCCCACTGCCTTGAAGCCTCTGCCTCCAGTGTGGCTCCTCCTCACGTCTGCCCTCCGCATCTGCCTTCCGCTCCCACCCCAAGCTGCCCCTGCCCCCCCGCCCCCAGCCTGCCCCCTCCTCACTGCTCCTGTTGGGTGCGGGGCCTCCAGGACACCTCTCCACTGTCTGTGTGTCTCCTGAGCCAGCCCCCAAGATGATTCGCCCGCCACTGCCCTTTAGAGCCCTGACTCGCTGCCACCCTCTTCTCACTGCTGCCCCGAAGCAGCCTGGTCGAGGTCAGGTCAGTTCTGTCATCAAGCCCGGAGGCTGATTTCCAGCCCCCGACTTCCACCGTCCGCCACCAGCCCCCCCGCCGGTGCTCACTGCCCTCCCTGCGCAGCCCGCTCTCTGGTCCTTCCTGTGGCCGTCTGGCTACCTCTGCCTCTGTTGGTGCCTCCTCCTGCCCCTCTGCCAGCACTGTGGGCTCAGCTCGGGCCCTTGATCAGGGCTGTTCTCTGTCAGCGCCATCTCCCTGGGTCACAGCCCCTCTCATCCTGCTGCTCCCGCAGTGATGGTTCCTCAGCTCCAGGAGCGCAGGCCAAAAGCTGGGCCCGTGTCAGGCCCTCCTCTCCACACACACTGCCCACGTGTGCCTGGACAGAGGCCCTCCCGTTATGCCGTTGGCTGTGGAACTCACTCTTACAGAACTTGGTTCCATGGCTGCAGCCACCCCACGATTACTTATAGCTGTGCTCTCTGTTAAAGCACGGACTCTGCGGGGACCCAGACTGGCTGTTGGTTCAAAGCGGGGGGGTGGGTGCTGCCTCCGAGGTGGTGAGCCTGGCAGGGTCCTACCACATGCCACCTGGACGGGGACGTGATGCCCCCGGAGGGCTCCCGTACCGGGCTGTCTCCACGCAGGTGCCATCGAGGATGATGGAGGGCGTGCTGGCTAGGTGAAGGGAAGCGGGCTCTGGCCTCAGCTTCCTTCTCATCTGCGGCTCCGGCCTTCCTTCCCACGGACGGCTGCAGAGGCGATGTCTCCGAACGGGTCAAGCTCACCGGCGTGTCCCCCTCTCTGGTAGGAAGCTCGCTGTCTTTGACACATGGAGCGCCCTGGCCGTGCACATAGCAATGGACAACACGGTGGTGATGGAGGACATCCGTAAGTTCCCGGAGGGCGGGGGCACAGTGGCTGCGGGTCCTCGGGGTGCCTGGCAGCAGCTGGGGGGCAGAGCTGGGTTGCTTAGTGCCCCACGTTGGTTTTGTGTCTTTGTTACAAATGATTTCTGGGCTGGGCTGTGGGGTGTGGGTGTTGTGGCTCAGGCCCTGTGTGGACACTGGTAACCGTGCCGCCTCAAGCCACAGGGCAGCGTGAAAGGGGAGCAGACCTGTGTTCCTCTCTCTGGAAGAGTCCACAGAAGCCTGCAGGAGTCCAGGCGGGCAGACGCTGTGGTCCCAGAGGAACAGGAGGGCCGGGTGGCAAGTGGCCTCTAAGGGAGCAAGTTTGAGTCTGTGCTTTGTGGTCTGCCTTGCAGCTGAGCTGGCAAAGCTCTTTGTTTTAACATTTCATTAAATTTTTATTCAGCAGCACCTTTTCCCCAGAGAATTTTTCAAAGCTGCCTCAACCCCAGTTTTCTTGAGGTTCCCCTGCAGGTTGTTGCCTTGAATCCAGTTCTACTTAAGGAAGCCCTTGAGGACCGGACTCAGTGTGTGGGCTTGAGGCTGCCGAGGATGTTGCGGCCAGGCCTCGCACACGTGAGGGGGCGTGGGCGCCACCACGGTGTGCCCATCAGCTCCTGGGATGTTGCTGCCCCTCAGTGGATGGGGCGCCCTCCCTTTTCTTCCTTCCGGGGACCGTTGGTGGCAGTGTTAGCATAAAACTGGGGAGCTGGGGAGCAGGAGCTCCTGATGTCTGTGGACACCCTGCACGAGCCCCTGCTGTGTTCACTCTGCTCCCTTGGGGCTGACCTCCTCGGGCCATCACCGGGTAGTGTGTGCTTCCTCCTGCCTTTCCCCTGTGTTCTAGTTCTTGAAGTTTTTGCAGAACATTGAAAACTTAGGAAACGTACAAAGGAGAAGGAAAAAAAAACACTTGGTTTTACTACTGAGAAATATCTCATGTTGCCTTACAGTGTTTTCAGTGGAAACTGTACTTAGTGTTGTAAACGTCTCGTCTTGTCGGTAAAGCTGTTGAGCCGGACACTCTTCCATCTCGTCTTAACACCGCTCCTAAGTGTCGGGAAGCCTCTTGCCCTGCTTTCTCCACCCGCCACAGGGTCTAGTCTAGTCACTTGTTGGACCCTGGCTTCAGACCAGAGAGCAGTGGGCAGGAGGGGGCAAGGGACAGCTGCTTTCCAGAACCTTGGCCCCTCCAGAGGGGTGCGGCGCTGGCCCCAGTCCCTTCTGGAGGCCGCAGGGCCGCTGCTGGAAGTGTGACAGGACCCGAACCCCGGGCTTGTGTGTGGAGGGGCCTGGGCCTGTCACCCTCCTTCCCCCAACTCAGAAGTGGTGTGTGCTCATCACAGATACAAGTGGAGGATGTCTGACGCCAGGGTCAGGCAGGACCGTGTCAGAACATGACCAGCAAGGACCCTGGGGCTGAACACGGTGCCGGGGTCCTTGTGTGTGGTTTAGTGAAGTGGGGCTGAGTGGAGGCAATTCTGAAGGGCCTGTACTTGGGCTTTGGATTTCAAGAGGCCCGGAAGAGGCATGTCTGCCGCCTTCCTGGCCCACACTCGGAGGTGTGCATGCAGCAGCCTGGAGGGAGCTCTCAGACGCGGTGAGGCAAGCGGTGGAGCCATGTGTCTGGCCGATCAGGGCTCTTGCTTCCGGGCCCCATGGAGCTGCTTGTGGGCTTGTGGGGAGGAGACAGCTGGTCAGAAAGCTCACCGAGCCTCCAGGAAGAGCAGGCTGGAGGAGGTCCCTCAGATTTTGCAGAAAGTGTGTGGGCAAGGGGAGGCCTTGCTCCTTGGATGTCCCGATCCTCCCGTCCCTCCTCTGAGGATCAGCCAGGACATCCAGAGAGGCTCTGCCAGCGTCTCGTGTGGTAGATTTAGACCCTTATGAGCCTTTGAGCCTGGGGAGGAACTGCGGGCTGAAGGAGCCAGTCTGGCAGTGAGCACAGGGACACTGATGTGTGACGAAACGCAGTGGTAATCGGAGGAGGCGTGGGAGCAAAGATCTGGTAGCAGAACAGAAGCTCCATGAGAAGTGGAGCCCAGCAGGCAGCTGTGTGGGTTCGAGCTTCAGGGGCAGGACCGGCGGGTGCTGCAGGAGCCGCAGAGAACGCCTCTGAGCTGGAGGAAGAGCTGAGTCTTCAGAACTGGAGGCCTCTGGATTCTGGATGATGCACACGAGTGTGCGCATTCCTGCTGGCTCTTCCAAACTGCAGAAATAGAGAGGCTCTTACAAGCATCCAAGTAACAGTGATGACACACTGCCTTTGAAGGAGGGTGGCTCAGACCAGTGCTGGCTGCCCCCTCTTCCCGCCACACCAGATGCTGCTGGAAATGTTTCGAATTCTGGAGAAGACCTGGGTTCCTGAGGCCCGGAAGCAAAGACCTTGTTTAATTGTTGACGCTGACGGGAAAGCAGAGAATTTGGACACGTTAGCAGCGTCAAGGGGCTAGAAAACTACACGTGGTGGCCTGGTGCAGCCGAAGACCCAGCTCTTATTAGCTGGGCGTGTGTCGTGTGACAGGCCGCACCAGGCTCGCGCCTGCTTGTGCCCCAGAGACAGCAGGGGGCTCTGCTCACAGTGACTGTCTAGTCAGCAAGGGAAATGTCACCGCCACAGAAGAGCCTCAAAACCAGTGAAGCAAAACCTACAGTAAATAGAGGATGTGTGGCAGGTCCAACATACTAAAAACTGGTGTCACAGAGGGCCCACGTGGCAAAGTCAGAGGGCGTAATGGCGCACGCCAGGTCTTAGATCTGGGGGCAGGATGCACCTTTTAAAAAGTGCCCAGGGGACGTTTCCATAAACTAATGCAGGATAAGTAGAAAAAGAGGACAAAACCCTGTTACCTTGAAGTTTCAAACTTCTGGCTTAGCTTTTGAGTCAAAAAAAGTCATTTACAGATTGCATATCAGAATCTGATGCAACAACGTGAAGAGAAAACCTGTACCTTTAATACTGGTGACCAGGTAATACACAGTAAAAACAAACAAGATACCTAGTTCAGGAAGTTAGGGAAAGACCCACAGAGTTAAGGGAAGAACCTGAAGAACGGCCTTGACAAATGTAGAAATTAGTGATTTGAAAAGGGAAAAAAAATGGTAGAACAAATACATCCTGAACTGACTCTTTGAAACAATACGCGGGTCATCGGATGACCACCTAAAGGGGAGAAGGCCTGGAGACCTGTAGAGATGAGGCGGTAAGAGCTGGACACCGATTCTGACCTGGGGGCCCCCCACCCCAAGCTGTTCTGCGGCGCAGCTGGGCGTCCTACAGTTCAACTTGGTCCTGACACTGTCTGCATTCCTGGAGATGCCTCAGACCCCATGCGCTGAGGGCTCAGTCCCCTGAGACAGCTCCCCCCGACCCCCACTGAAGACCTCCATTGAGTCCAGGCTGTACCTGTGCTTCTGGTTGCCTGGCTGTAGATGGGAAGTTCCCACGACCCTCTCTTTGGTTGGATTAACTCTCTAGGGCGGCTCGGGGAACTCAGAAACAGTTTTATTTTGAAGGACACAAGTGGGGCGGGGGTGGGTGGGGTGCACAGGATGAGGTGTGGGGAGGGGCGCCGTCCTCTGGGCTTTATGGAGGCCTTGTTACACAGGTACCAGTGATCCAGGTGGTCACTGCCCCCCAGCTCCTCCCCATCCCGGAGGTGGGGCCGTGGGGTGGGTTCTCCTGCACCCAGCCCCGTCCTCAGGGGCTTTCCAGAAGTTACCTGTTGGGTGACAAAAGACTCTGTGTGGCACTGGGCACTTGAGGGTCCCGTGGGCTTTAGGAGCTCTGTGTGTATTTCTTACCGTAACGTCGCAGAAAGATTAAGCCCCCAGACATAGGAAGATAGGTGAAGTACCTCCTCCTCCAGTGCTTGCTCTTTCCAGCTGTCTGTCTGCAGAGGCGCCAGCCCTGTGGTCGGTCACAGCCCGGAGCCTTGCCTGCCCAGACTCACGGTGCTGGGTGTTTTGGCTGCACTGCGTCATCGCCACCGCCGCCTTCCTTCTGAACCACGTGGCCTGTCAGCCTGGAAAGACAGGGTCAGAGCCGTCCTGCCACCTCCTGTGATGGGGGGCCAGCGCCATGTGTTGTCGCCCTCTTTGGTCTCCTTTAATCTGGAAAGTTCTCCCTCTTAGTTTTTTTTGTCCTCGTTTTTCATAGCATTGTCATTTTTAAAAAGCCAGGCCTCATAATCGATTACTTCTTTGCTCACGGTTAGGTTTAGGTGAAACGTTTTGCCCGGCAGCCCGGTGGCTGTGTCCTCCTCAGAGTCAGTGCTCATGGGCTCTGTTGACTCAGGCCGTTATCCCTTGGGGTCCTTACTCGCTGCCGCACATCCAGCCGGCTCTCTGGCACACCCCTTCCTGGGCACTAACTAGATACTCGCCTGCCCAGCCCTGATATCGTCCACTCCCTGGGGAGGCCTGGTTCCTCCTAGTGGGGAAGGTGTTTAGAAACCATGGACTTGGTGCCTGGGGTGCTTGGGGCTACTGCAGTGTCTCCTGCCCCAAACGCCAGAGTTGACCTGTTTACTGAAGGATTACCCAGGTATTTAGACAGAAGAAGTTACTGAAACGTTAAAGGAGGCAGGAGAGGTACTCCTCGATGGTCTCCTGGCGGAGGGGGACCGTAGGAGTCCTGGGGCCCTGCTGCCCTGCTGCGTCCGGCCAGGCTGGTGACTCCACAGTGCTTGTTTATTGTTGCTTCTAAGGTGCACGTCAGTGTTTTTTGCACTGTTTAGTTTATGTGAGCTATTTCACAATGGAAGTTTAAAATTGAGTGCGCATAGAAAACGTTTGCTGCTTTTTCGTCTGTGGCGGCAGGTTTATCCTCACACTTCGTTTTCCGAGCTTGGATTGCACTCTAAGCACTTGGCGCTTTTGTGCCCACTTTCTATTACAGCGTGACCATGTCCCTGTTTCTTTTGGGTGAACTCCTGCCAGCTTCTGTTAAGCCTACAAAAGTCCCCGTTTTTCAGGAAAGTTGTGCAGGAGCAGCCTTCCTTGTGCTGGGGCTGCCGCATTTCCTGCGGATTCCGAGCAACACTGTAACGGTTTCCCTGCTGGGGCGGAGGTCAGCAGCAGAACCTCACCGTCGCCGTGGAGACCCTTGGTGCTGCTCATCCCGCTGCGCCTGGGGCTCACGGACATCAACTCAGCCTACACGGAGACGCTGAAGGTGGGTCTCTGCCCATTGGGGGACCGAGATACCTCGTCTCACTGGAAACCCCCAGCTGTCACTGTCTGGCCCTGACCAGCCCTCTGTCTGCCCTGTGGACTCCTGGCCTTGCCCTGGGCAGGCCCGGCCACCCCTCGCATCGACCCCTGTGCTCCCATCAGCTTGTTCTTCCCTGCTGCCACCTCTCGTGGCCTCTGCTCTTCCTGCTGACGTGGCGGTCTCGCTGGCCTCCTGTCTGTTTCTGCTGCAGCACGTGCAGGCCACCTCCCAACGCCTGTCCCCTGTTTGCGGGCTGGGCTGACCCATCTGCACCTCCCCTGGCAGCCCCCCTTCCCCTTCCTCCTGCACGGCTTTCCTGGAGGGCCTGTGGCTTCTGTGTTTGGTCCTCCCTCCTGCCTGGGCTCCTCAGGACCGTCTCCTCATTCTCCACCTGGCACCAGTTGTGCAGTGTGCTTGTCCACGCTGGAGCCTCCCTGGGGAGGGGCCTGCTGGCGCACTCGCCCAGCCCCACCCTGTCCCCTCCCGCAGCACTGCTTCATGATGCCGCAGTCCCTGGGCGTGATCGGAGGGAAGCCCAACAGCGCCCACTACTTCATCGGCTACGTCGGTGAGTGGCCGGGCTGCAGCCAGGGGAGAGGGAGGGAGGGGCTTCAGGGCAGCCCCCACCCCCACCCCAGCCAGTGCCTAACCTCCTGCTGACCTGCCTGTCCGCCCCACACAGGCGAGGAGCTCATCTACCTGGACCCGCACACCACACAGCCCGCCGTGCAGGTCACTGACAGCTGCCTGATCCCAGACGAGAGCTTCCACTGCCAGCACCCGCCCAGCAGGATGAACATCTCAGAGCTAGACCCGTCCATCGCCGTGGTGCGTCCCCGTGGCAGCCTGCCGGCACCTGCCTTGGGCATGTGCACGGGTGTTCGGAGGCATTTTGTACCCAGTCCTGCTGCTGCTTTAGGATGAAAAGAAAAGCCTTTGTGTTTTTATAATTGTTTTTACACATCTTGGCATAAGTGTTAGTTCGTGTGTTTTAGAATTCACCAGGCACAGAAGGGGCACTGGCGCCTGCCTGCCCGCCTCGGGTGCGTCCCAGGCAGCCTCGTGTGGGCGAGAGTGAGTGCGCCCCCCCCCCCCGTCCTCCCTCGCTCTCGCCGCTCTCAACTCCTCTGGGGGGGATCTGGGGTGGTTTTTACTTTTTTGATCTAATGTATCTACAAGATGGTCCTTAAGAACGAGCTTCTTCATTCTCTTGGTTATGAGGCTGGAATTTTGGGTTGTAATTTATGTAAACCTGCCTGGTCCCAGAATGCATCTGATGGGAAAGGAGGCCAGAAACACCTGAGAACCCTGAGTCCTCATGGTGGTGAACTGAGTAATGGCCCCGATGGGCATGTGGTCTAGGATGGGATGTCCCCCACACTCACCGCCGGTGGGTCTCACCTTGAGGCTGGAGGCCCTGGGGGCAGGCGGTGGTGTGTGGGGCTGCCCCTCTGACTGCGGCAGGTGAGTCCACGTCGCGGCCTCGGTAGCTTCTAGCAGTTGATGCTCGTGAGAGTCAGGTCCAATGAGAAAGCCAGCCACCTGGACGAGGCAGTGGACATGTGCCCGAGAGCAGGCGCACCGAAGGCTGGCTCCTCAGGAGAAACAGGCCTCTGCCTTCCAGCCGCGTCCCGCGGGTCCTTGCCCAAGCCTTGAATGGTGTGAACTGGCTGCAGGGGCTGAGCCCCTCTCCTCTCCTGGGCCCAGTGTCCCTCTGCAGGTTGACGTGTGGTTCTGATGGGCCGAGCGTCCCCGGTCACTTGTCATAACACCGGAGCTCTGCAAACAGCAGATTTAGGGGATGGTGTCCCCACATCCTCGGTGTCCCCATGTCGCCCCTCAGTAGGAGGCCCGCTTCTGCTGACAGTGGGTCAAGGCTGAGGCTGACCCACGCCCAGCCCCAGGAGCACAGGGAGGGGAGGGTCTCTGCCCTGCCCTGGCGCACAGGCATTCCCTGCCTGGCTCCTGGGCCTTGAGACCCTGCGGCTGCCTGCCTGGGTCGGTCAAGGCTGAGGGCAGGGGTGGAGCTGTGGGCACAGCCTGCAGAGAGAGGTGTGGCAGCTGGAGAGGCAAGGAGGCCAGCGTGTGGTGCGGCCCTGCCTGGCATGCACACGGGGTCCTGTGGGGACGCTGGGAATGGAGACCCTGCCTCTTCGAGCCACTTCCCCTGCCCCCCCCCCCCAGCAGTGTGCACGTGGGCCGCCCTCCGCTGACCCCGGGTTTTCCTTGTAGGGGTTTTTTTGCAAGACTGAGGACGACTTTAATGACTGGTGCCAGCAAGTCAAAAAGGTTGGTGGTGGTTCCCCATCCCCTGGACTGGGGCAGGGGCTGAAGGCCAGCCTTGGGGTCTCTGGTTTGGAGTCCTGCCTACCCGCTCACCCTTGCTGGCACTTGTCTGCACAGTGTGCCGTGTGCCTCGTGAGATCATTGCTTCTGGTGCCATCCTTGCTGTGATCAGGGCGTCTGCAGAACAGACTGCACTCCCCGCCCCCTGGGCTGCATGGGGAGCAGGTGGGAAGGGGGTTTTCCCCG
This sequence comes from Camelus ferus, assembly GCF_009834535.1. NCBI lineage: Eukaryota > Metazoa > Chordata > Mammalia > Artiodactyla > Camelidae > Camelus > Camelus ferus. Next base: position 97,397,970 of record NC_045700.1, read on the forward strand.
GAGGCTGCTTGTCAGGCTGACAGGTGCCGTCCTCCATGGGTCGGGGGGTCCGGCCTGAGCGTAGCATGAACCCTCTGAGCTCAGTGGGGCTGCCCTGCAGGACGGGCCCCCTGACGGCTGTCTTGCCCACAGCTGTCCCTGCTCGGAGGCGCCCTGCCCATGTTTGAGCTGGTGGAACAGCAGCCTTCCCACCTGGCCTGCCCTGACGTCCTGAACCTGTCCTTAGGTGAGTCCGGAGCCCTGGGGTGGGGTGTCCCCATCTCAGTACTGGGGTGTGGTCTGTGCAGTGCTCCTGTCTGCCCCTCACCTTCCCCCAGGTCCTGTCCCAGTTGCCTTTGACCTTTAACATTTGTATGCAGTTGTGGTCCCTTGGTGGTCACTGGTGTGTGGGTCTGGGTCACTGCTGAATGTCGCCTCCTTTCACCTGAGCGTGTCCCCGGCCCCACATGCTCCTCACACAGTCCCTGGGCTCTCTGAGAGCCAGGACACACTAGGCTTCTGTGACGATGTGGCCCGGGAGCCACCCGGGTCGGGCAGACTGGCTGCAGGTGGGCTCTCCCTACTGCTCAGTGCTCTGGCCCAGGGACCGACTCCTCTTAAGTGAATTGAGCACGTGGTGCCTGGGAAGTGGGGACTCAGCAGTGGGCCCCCGAGTACGTCCAGGCCGTGCTGTGATCCCTGGAGGTATCTCATCCGTTCTGTGAAGGTCACCAGAGGGGACGGTCACAGCCGCTGCCTGATGGGAACCACAGGGCGGTTGGGGGCCCAGCACTGGGCTCGGGACAGATGCTCCACCAGCCCCAGACGGTGCAGGGGTGGGCACCCCTCCCAGGACGGGGCCCCACCGCTCTTCTTCCCTGCACTCTGGTGCCCTCTCCCACCGAGGCCCTGGTCCTGGTGATCACAGGGCTGGATCCCTCCTGGCCGGCTCAGACCAGGCACTGGGAGGACGATGCCTCGGCTGGGCAGTCCTGGCACCTCAGCCTCCCTCTGCACCTGGGCCGCCCTGACTGTCGGGCACAGGGCAGGACGACTCCTTCACGGGACAGGTGCAGGGTGCAGTGGACGCTCAGCCCTCAGCCCCGTGCCTGGAGTGACCCACGCCACATGCCCGGTGGGGTTTTGTCTTGTTTCTTTAGATTCTTCTGATGTAGAGCGATTGGAAAGATTCTTTGACTCAGAAGATGAAGACTTTGAAATCTTGTCCCTTTGAAAACCCTGCTTTTGGGGGACGGTCTCACTGGCCCTGCTGCGGCCCCTTCGAGAGCCCAGCCCCACCTCTGGGCGCATTTCATCCATCCAGCCCACCCACCCGCCCGCCGCGCCCAGTGCCAGAGCCCTGAGCTGCCTATGGACTCGGGGGACTGCGCTGCCCGGAGGCCTGACCTCATGGAGCGCACGGCACGAGTGAGAGGCCACCTGCTGGCACCGGGCCGGAGCTTCTGGGAGCAGCGCCGTGTCAGCCCTTGTGCCCGCGACACTGCCAGCCCTGCATCAGCGCAGCCTCGTCCTGCTTCCTTCTGGGCTGCGAGCCTCAGTTTGCTCTGGAATCAAGGTCCTGTGTGAAGTTTCAACAGACACGCGTTTGTGTGGGGCGTGTCCCAGACCAGTGCAGAAGACACATGAGAAGCGCTGGCCTCTGCCCTGTCGGGGCTGCCTCGGTGGGGATGGGGTGAAAGGACTGCGGCGGGCGTCTCCTCGCTTTGGGAGAAAGCACGGGTTGGGGGTGCGGGCCAGTCCAGAGATGTGGCCGGGACTGACGCAGGTGAGGTCCAGAGGGCCGCCGTCCTCCTGCCTCCTTTGCAGGTGTTGGCCAATGAGACGCCCATGTCTGCTGCTTGCTTGTCGCACCAGCGTCCCCTGGGTGGGAGGAGGGGGTGTGGGGCTCGTCGCCACCCAGAGCCTTCCTCCATCTCCTGGTCCTCCCAGCCGCCCTTGGTCAGGTCAGCCAGGTTTCTGATGGTTTGGGGCCAGAGGGTAAAGCCCTCGTTTCTGGGGGGTGAGTCACCTCTAGTGGAGACGCTCCCAGGTCCTCCTCGGCCCCCATGGGCATCCACACCGCCACCTGTAGCCCTGCTGTCCTGTGCCCAGAGATGCCGCCCCCACGAAGGGTTGGGCTCGTCCCACCAGGAGGCACAGAGGGGCCTGGGGAGGTGGCGGCCTCCCCCCAGAGCGCCTTCCTTCAGAGCCCCGCCCCCACCCACCCTGTGTTTGGGCTCCTGCTGCCCCCACCCTGCCCCCACATGTTGCCGACTTAAGTTATTTCCTCTGGCTCCCTTGTCTTCCCCTCGTCCCTCCCTCCTTCCTCTGCCCACTTCCTGCAGATTCGGGGCAAAGGAGGGCGCTCAGACGGTGTGCATTCCTTCGGCGCTGTTGGGCCGGGGTCCTGCTGCAGCGTCTGCTGGGGGCACAGACGGTGCCCACGGGTGACAGCCTGACCGGAGGGGAGCCTGTCTCGTGTGTGTTGGGAAAAGCTTCCTGAAGAGAGTTGTTCATCCTTAGTTGTGTAGTTTGCGACTCTTAATGGCAAATAACAGTTTCAATAGAAAACAAGTTCACTGTCCGTCTGTCTTTGTTTTTCCTGAGTTGTAGTTGGACCTGGTGAGAATGAGGAGGGTGTTTTCTCAGTTCATGAAGAGGCTCAGTGAGGCTTTGGTGGCCGGACATGTGAGCTCGGTCGCTCCCCACTCCCCATGCCCGGATGAGAGGGGGCCTTCCTGCTGGGCCTGGCTCTGAGGCTCTGAGCTGCAACTCTTGTTCTCACCTCCTGTGGTTTGCCTTTAGAGCAAAAAATGCAGAGAAACTTGATTCTAGGCAGACACACAGTAGCTCCCTCTCTTCAGCAAGAAGGGCAGGGGAGCGGCTGCGGTGGGCTTCGGAGCAGCAGTGACCGTGCAGGCACTCGGGTCCCTCCGGGGTGTGAGCACAGGCTGCTCACCCGGCCTGCCTGCGGAGACCTGCCGGGACAGAGTGACCCCGCCTGCCCTCCCTTCTGGTGCGAGGGGGCCAAGACCAGACTGGCCCAGAACCCCAGTCCTCCAGACAACAGACATACCCTCTCGGGACCCCGGAGGCCCCAGCTCCTGGAAGCGCCCTCGGGCCTCCGCCTGCAGAGCCAGCCTCACATCTCTGCCCGGGCCCCTCATGCCTCTTGGGACAGACCCTCCTGACACCTGGCACCTTTCCAGACGACAGACAGTGGTCTCCCTCCTCCTGGTCCCTTTTGCCAGGTGGGCACCCTGGGGTTCTGGGGATCAGGATGTGGGCATCTCTGGGCCGTTCTGCTTCTTCAGGGGGAGACTAGAAGCAGGTGGATCAAGGTAGTCCCCTTGGCCACTGCTGCCACCATAGCCCTGGTGGGTAGTTGTAAAATGGACAGGGTTCACTGAAGAAAGCTCAAGCCACCCGTTGACTCGAGGTCTCTGGGACTCTTCCTGTCTCCACCCTACTCCAACTGCCCGCCTTGGGCCTGACAGCCCAGCCCCGAGAGGGTGGTCTGTGCTGTGGCCCACACTGCCCCTGCATCCTGACCTGGGCCCACGGCACAGCCCCTCTGAGGGCCCCAACTTTGCCGAGCACCAGCCTGGCCACCTTTGGTGAGACTGACGCGTCCTCTGGGCCAACGAGCTCCGAGTCCCCGGTCTTCTCGAGAACCTGCCCTGTCCCATGTGCTGGGTGCAGCACGCAGCCTTGGCCGTGAAAAGAGCAGCAGGCAGGTCGATTGACAGGGCCACCAGGCCCTCCCCCGGGTGACGCTGGGACCCCTGGATGAAAGTGGTCTAACCCTGTGAGCGGCTTCTGAACGCTTGTTCAATCACAGGTTCTTAGGTTCTGACTTGAGCGTGTGCTGCATGGTCTGGGTGGACGGAGCCAGGCCCTTCAGATGGACAGATGCCTGAGGCCAATCTGTTACCATCAGCAGGGCTGCAAGTGAGCTCCTCAGACTCCCCTACCCCTGTCCCCAGGGCACAGACCACACAGGGCCACACCTGGAGCTGACCCCTCAACCTTGTCCAAGGGCACAGCCCCCAGCCTCCTTGCTGCTCATTACCTGTCCTCCCTCCCCTAAGGCCTGGTCTGCCCTACCTGCCAGGCACCTGTGGACGTGACAGGTGCGGGGAAGCCAGAGTCCTGGGTGCCAGCACGTTGCTGCGACCCTTAGCCACACACAGGCTTCCCCAAGCCCTGTTAGACTCTTAAAACCCCACGTTGGCACAAATGTCACATCCTCTGCTTCTGCTTGGAATCCAGTCTCCTGGCCACAGAAGGAAGGGCACCCACAGGCCCTGCAGACAGGGTCTCCTGGGCAGTGTGAACACTACCCTAGAGGAACTGAAAACAGGATGGAAAGAAGTTATGCTCCTCAGATCATAACGGTTCAGAGGAGACAGGCTGTCATGTCATGTGGACAGGGGCCGGCCGGGGCCCTGCGAGGCCTGTGCACCAGGCAGGTGCTCAGCAGCAGGCGTGGCTGAGACTGGCCAAACCCCCGGTGGCCCGAGACGAGGGCAGGAAGGAAGGTCCTGAGGGGGCCAGCGTGGGGGCCTCACCTGGGAGGACTCCTCAGCACCCCGGCCCAAGGCTACCCCTAACGTGTCTTCAGTCAGTCTTTATCAGTGTGTCTGAGACCTCACGAGCACCTTGGCTGAGTCCCATCCCAGCGAGCTCGACAGGTCTGCTTGCATACAGGTGTCACTGAACTTCAGCAAGAAAAATATTTTATTGGCATCTTCAGGGTCTAGGAGAGGGTGGAGGAAGGCTGAGTGCACGGCCCACCCCTGTGGAGTCCTGCTCTGCCTGCCATGGGCTTGTGTGCAGCCCCCGCACGCTGCACACAGCCCCTGCGCTCTGCACATTGCTCCCGCCTTGAAGGCCGACGTGGGGGGGACCCTCCCTCTATTTCCACAGCTCCCCCAGCGGCCTCTGTGCGGCGGCCTGGATGGTGTCCTTGGATAGCGTGCAGATTTCCTGGTGGACCTCTTCGATGCTTCTGGAGGCGTCCACCATCTGTCGGGGGGAGGGTGCAGGAGAGAGTCTGGTTAGTGCTTTTTGGTTCTCAGTGCACAGGCAGGCTCTGGAAGGGCACAGCGCAGGCTCCTCCAGGGTCCTTCACCCACACTGTTCTCTGATCCTCGGCCTCGACCGCACCCTTGCTCAGCTCCCTCACCCCCGGGGCTGCAGCTCCCGTCCCCCCTACCCCAAGCAGAGGGCAGGTCACGTCCAGGAGGCAGAGAGGGTAGTGCCTCCCCAGGCCACGCACCTGCCCCTCAACAACTGGGCTCCACCAGGTTCTGCAGGAGCCCCTCTTCCCCGAGAAGATGGGCTTCGTCCTGGCAGCAGGGCCGCTCCCACCCTGCTTGCCCTTGAGACACTGAGTCCTCCCACGAGAAGCACAAGGACCTTCAGTCACCAGGGAGCCCACCTGCCCGCGAGAAACTGCTCTCCAGTGGAGGGAGGAAGATGGTGTGCAGAAGTGTGGTAGTCACACCAAGCGCTCAGCCCACGGGGCCAAGAGCCTCTGGGACAGCCAGCTCTGCAGAAGCCCCTGGGGTGCAGACGCACTCAGAAGAGACTGTCCACTGCACAAGGTCCACTGGGAGTGGCAGCAACCCCACAGGTCCCTGAGACCCGAACAGGGCCGCTTTCGGGAAGGTCACCCAGCGGCACCGTCCTGGCAGCTCATGCCAGACACACGGCTCCTGAGAAACCCCACCCGGACGTCTCCAGCCCTGGGGGCTCTGTGATGACTTCGGTCTCTTCCTCCACAAAAGGAACCAGCGATGCCCCAGAAAGCACAGGGTGAGCCCAGGGGGTCTTACCATGCTGGGATCAGGAGGGGCCCTAAGTGAAGGGGTCTCCCGGAGGACACAGAGCCGCTGGGAGGGGTCCCGGGGGCCAGGCTGGGGCAACATAGGCCTCAAATAAAGTGAGGTCGCCAGGGACTGAAACGTACAAACACAAGTCTGTACAGATGGAAACTTACAAATAAACTGAAGGTCTACGAGCAATGAGTTTCTATGTGGTTTCAAAGCACCTCCTCAGAGTAACCGGACTGACTTCACCACGGAATCACTTAACCAAGCGGCCAGGGGACACCGCCAGGGCGGGACAAACAGACTGTGCACCCGCAACAGAGCAGTGAGGGCCCAGCGTCCCTTCACCAGGAGACAGAGTCAGCGAGGCTCAGCTGCAGAGCAACTGCTGGGCCCCTCAGGAATGTCACGGCCATGAGAGCACAGGCTGGAGACGGGGGACAGCTGACTGAAAGACAAGTCCTCCAGTACAAGGAACACGGGGGACCGGCCAGACAGCAGGAGCACGTCTGTGTTAACAGCCAGGCTGTGACACTGAAGGGCTGTCAGGTACTGGCTTTTTCTCCAGGGTCCTGGGTGAGTCTTTTGTACTGTCCTGACAACTTTCTGTAAATGTGTTGTTGCTTTTAAAATCTGACAAGTACTGGGAGGGAGAGCACAGCTCAGCACACACGAGGTCCTGGGTTCCACCCCCAGGGCCTCCGCTGAACTGAAAAATAAATAAATAAAATAGAAGGTTTTGAAAAATACTAAACAAATTTCCAGATAAACAAAAGCAGAGGATTCTAGGCCAGGCGCCTGCACCACAAGAAACATCCAAGGGCATCCTCAAGGCCTAGGGAGACGAGCTTGGAACTGGACCGAGGGGGCCATGCTGACTGCAGGCGGGGGCGGCTTTCCCTCCCTTCCTCTTGTTCCCAATTCCATACGCTCTGGTCTTGTTCCTCGCGGACGTGGAAACGTATCATACATCAAGAATGTCGCGAACCATGCAGAATGAATTAGGAAGGAAAACACTGAGACCTCTGGAATTCAGCCGGTGATGTGGTCACAGGCCCTGCGGCACAGTCTCTGCCCCAGATGTGTGGGCTCAGCACTGACCTGAGCACATGGGGGAGACTGGGAGGTCCAGGACGTGCTTGGGGCTGCGCATGGCCCCTTCTCACAGGGAGCTTGGCCGTGGCAACAGAGCTGCACTGCACAGCAGAGACGGGGAGGGCAGGGCGCACAGATGCAGGTGGAGGGGGAAGCACAAGCTGGAGGAGACACCAGAGCTGAGAAGCCGGACCACGGGCTGCGCAGCGAGGACCAGGCTGGTGGCCAGCAGCGGATGCGGCAGAGGTAGGAGAAGCGGCCGTCAAGGCACCAAGTGCTGACCTGCCAGGACGAAGGTGGGCCAGGCCACAAGGGTGCGCTCAGAAGGAGCGGGCATGCGCGAGGGCCGGGCTCTGGGTGAGAGGCCCTGAGATGGGATGGTCACAGGCATGAGGACAGCACAAGGGGACAGCGTGCGGCCACGGGAGGGGTGGGAGCTGTGGTGGGGGGCAGGGAGAACAGTGATCCATCCGTGGGCTCAAAGTGGGGTGTGGACCCCCGGCCGACCAGATCACCCACGGGCAGACCCAAGCTGGAGGAGGCTCCGGGGGTGATGGATGGACGGGGGGGTAACCGGGCATTTTGTGTTGGGGTGAGAGCAGTGCACGGCAGATGGGTGGACACAGGGGGGCAGAGGGGGCTGTCCACCCGCTGCCGCCTCTGTCAGCCCCTCCCCAGCTCACCAGCAGGGCAGCACACCCACAGAAGACGAGTTTGCTGCAGGGGCGCCCCGGCCACTCACCTTCCAGTTCAGGGAGGTGTCGCCCTGGAGCTGGTGGAAGCGCCGCAGCACCTGCTCCTGGAAGGCACGGTCCTCGTAGCGCTCCTGGCCAAACTCGCTGCGCGCGGCCGCCTCCGCCAGGCGCAGCTGGAGGAACACGACCAGGTCCGGTTTGGGAAGGCCCACGTCGGGCTGCTTGCACCAATCCAGGGAGAAGTTCTGGCGACAAAGAACCCGACTGTTAGATGAAGAACGCTTGATAGGGTCTAATACTCTGTTTCAAAACTCTCACCAAAAGGGGAAAAGCAAGTGAGCGCTTGAACGGAGGGTTCTGCTTTCAGCGCTCAGACCCTGGCTTTCCCTCGGCCACCTCTCCCGACTTGACTGTGGACAGGTCAGGAGACAGTGCTGCCGGGTGCCCCACAGGCCACTCCGGAGAGGGGCAGAGAAGGGGTGGTGTATTTACACGAGGAACAGCTCTCAGCCAGGGAAGAACCACCTGCCACAGCTGGGGGTGCTTGGAGGGTACCACGCCCAGGGCACTAAGTCAGACAATTGCTATGTGATCTCGCTCATCTGTGGAATCTCAAAAAAACGAAGGAACAAGTCTAACAAAACAGAACCAGACTCACAGGTACAGAGAACAAACGGGTTACCCAGGGCGGGGGGGAACAGTGTAGGGAGGGGAGGACGAAGTACACACTCAGGTATGAAATGAGCTACAAGGGTACACCGTCCCACACAGGGACCAGCACCAGCATCTTACAGCCAGGAACGCACCATGCCACCTCTGACACACGTGGCTCACTGAGCTACACCCCCTGTCTATTGCAATGCTGTGTGTTTGCTGCACCTCAATTCAAACCCCTGGACAGAACGCACCACGGTGGTGATTCACCTCAGGGCCAGGGTCCGAGGTCACATGGACAGGCCCCACACCCTCCGCTAGGCAGAAGAGTCCACGCAGCAGAGACCCTTGGTACCCCTGGGTGGCCGTCCTTGCAGAGGGAGGTCAACGCAGCACCCCACCAGCACACTGGGGACACCCCCACACTTTCCCTCTTCAACCTAGCGACTTGAAAACAGCGCCTCTGTCTGGGGGGACAGACAAAGCCAGGGAGGATATGACCCAAGGCCACACAGCGCTGAAGATTCAGGATCAGAATCCAGCTGCAGGCTTGGGACAATGCATGCGGGGGATGTGCCCTCAGGCCTGCAAAGCGCTGGCCACCTGTCTCGTCATCTCTCGGATGGAACCGTGTGGCCGGTACCTCCTGCCGGCTCAGGAAGAGAACCAAAGAATGAGAGGTGGTCAGTTCACAGCCCTCGTGAATTCACCACAATCAGAGGCTATCATAATACAAGTTACCGGAAGTCCAGTGCCACCGGCAAGAGCCCTGCAAAAATAAAAGCTTTAAAAATCTTAACCAAAGGAAAAAACCTGGGAACCTAGAAATTAAGAGTTAGGCGATGCTTCAAGTATGGTCCTTAAGTGGTTGGATTCTGAGTCCATCTAACTGTAAAAACACAAGCCAAATCAGCTTCTGAGAGAACTGGGAAATCTGAAAGCTGGCTGAGTCACGGCACCACAGAATGACTGAACTGTCTGAATTCATCTGAAGTGAGACCAGGTTTCTGAAGTTGCTTTGCAGACGTGCACTGAAGCATTCGAGGGAACTGGTCATGTGTCTGGTGGGTCAGGGACCAGAGGGTTCTGTAGCGGGCGACAATGCTGGGTGGCTTATCTCCTCTGCTGGTATATGTTAGAAAATTTTTAAATAAAAGCAGGAGTAAAAGGCAGTGTGGTCACGGCTGTCGCACCTGGGGCAGCTTCCTGGGACAGGGAGTCAGGAAAACAGCACGAAGGCGCCCCAGACCCTCTCAGCGCCTTTTCTGAGAACAGGGCAGTGGAGGGAAAGGTCTGCTGATGGACCACCCGCGTGAACGTACAACATGAAGTGGAAAACACAGTTGGATAGTGAGAACAATCTGTAGCTACAAATGATTTCTCTTTGAGAAAGATGAGATTAGCCTGGGAATATGGGGACCAGGAAACTCAAGAGGCAGTGGCAGGAGGGACTGGGCCCTGACCACAAGCTGGGGCTGGTGGCGCTCACCTCCTTGGCGCTGGTGAAGGCGACGCCAGAAAATGCATATCTGTCCACGACCAAGGTGATGCCCTGGCCCAGCTTCTCCTTAATCAATGGCCTGAAACAGAGAGGGAGGTGGGGTGCTATGAGCCATTGTTGCGGCTGCACAGGCCCTGAGCTCACCCTACATCATCCTGACAACACAGGCAGCGATTCAGAAACCCACACGGTGAGGGGGGGGGTCTCACAGCAGCTAGCCGTAACCTAATTTTATTAAAAAAAAAAAAAAAAAAAAGCTCCAGATCTTTTCCTCAGAAGATGCCCCACAGGGGGGCACTCCCAGCAAAGCCCAGCATGAAAACATCAGTCCACCAAAGGGCAAAAACCCAACTGACACAGGCCATGCTCAGAGGCCGCTGAGCTGTGCGGGTGGGGCATGGCGGGGCCAGGCCGGCCTGCTGGGGAGCAGAACCTAGGTGGAGGTGGCCGGAGACGGTGGAGAGACACTTGTGGCCCAGCCCGGAGCAGGACGAGGATGGAGTGGACGCCCAGGATGCTGTCGACCAGGTGACGGCAGGTCCTACAACTCCAGCCCCAAGAGCTCAGGAAGACGTGTGAGGACAGACGGCGTGACATCAGCACAAGGCACTGCTGGCACTTGGGGAACAAGATGTCTGATGCTGTGAGGCTGAGCTCAGAGAACATTCTGGAGCAGGGACACCTCCACCAACAAGATGCAGTGTTCATCACAGCACTGTTCCTAAATGCACATTATTTAAGAAGCTACCCAATCCCACAGCGAGTTGGAAGAACAGATGTGGCACGAGCAGGAGAGACCGAGAACCGCCCAGGCAGATGTGAAGGATCTCGGGATATGCTGTCAATACATCCAAGCACAACGAGGACTCTGGGGGCCCCTCTGTATAAGGACAAGGTAATGCTTAAAGAAGAAATTCAGGAGAACTCTACAGACAAGTGGACTGATAACCCGGGGGAAGGCAGGGCAGTGACCTTCTGGTGTGGTTTTGACTTTTAGGGCCACTTTGTACTTAGTGTATTCAAAAACTAAAATCAACAAGATGAGGGGGAAAATCCCTAAAATTGTATACAAAGTCAAATGAGCCTGTGTCCAAATGAACCACAGTTGAAGTGGAACAAAACGTGCTGAGATGTCTGGACGCAGCAGACTACGTGCCTTGTTCTAACAACAGAGTGGCAGCCAGCCCTGACCCAACGTGGGCTTCGCGGAGGTTGGGGTGGCGGCCCTAAAGCGCCCCCCTGCCAAGCAGGGTACAGGACCGAGCAGATGTGCTGACGATGCGGTCAGGAAGAAGAGCCTGCAGGGCCGGAGCAGCAGGTGTCAGATGGACAGACAGATGCAGGGAAGACAAACGTGTACAGAAGCCTAGACATTGGGATACTCCAGCAGCGAGCAGCCTGTGCCCACCCAGAGGTCGGCTTCTAACGTCCTCACGCACGAAGAGGGGGCAGCGGGCTCCCAGCTAACGCAGAGAAAGCACGAGAAGCGGGACCATGTCAGTGGTCACAGAAGCCACTGAGAAGGGACTCCCACAGGCCAAAGTTGGAACAATCTGAACATCCAAACAAAGGACAGGAGTGGCTCTGGACAGAGTCCATACTGGTGACTGCTGGACAGCTGGGCAGATGGCTGGCGGAGGCAGGAAAGCTCTTCTCACGTAGAACGCCAACCGCTAACTGTGGACGTAATGACAGAATCAGAAACTCACAGTAACTGACTCAGGCAGACATGTTAATGAATGCTAACTAGGAGACCGAAGTCTGATAAGGAAGGACGTCTGTGCAATTTTACAGTGTCTCCCCGTTTACAGCAGGGAAGAGTCACAGTGGAGAAGCCAAGCCGGCAGCCCCTCGCAGGTGAACCAGGGAAACCGGGAAACCGCCTGTGGCAGCTCGACGGCCGCATATCCCTCCTGGCACAATGCCCTCGGGACCCGGTGTCCTGCCTGTGTTGCTTCTGACAAAAATGCAAACCCACATCTACTTGTGAGGTCAGATGAACCCAGCATTCTGAGAAATAAACAGAGTGAGCAAACGGCAGAGAGAACGCGGCTGTGTTTCTAATGGGCGCAGCTGGGCATCTCAGTGGTCCTGCAGCTTTTCTGGTCGACTGAAACCATTTTACACTAAAAAGTTCAAAAACAGGTAGAGGAGAAAATTGCTAAGCTGCTATGGGAAGTGAGAGAAACCTCTCATTTCTGGGATCCTGTATTCACTCCCATGTGGCCCTGGAGGGTCAGGAGGTTTTGGCAGAGAGAGATGGGGAGGGAACTGGAGGGGGCGACCAGGTCTGTGCGGGAACTGCACAGAAGCCTGAAGGCGACCGCTGACCAGCAACTGACCCAGTGAAGGTGAAGCACAGTAAAGGGCAGGAAGTCCAAAGGCCGCAGAAGGAACCAGAGTTCCCTCACAAAGGGCTTCAAGTACCTGGCGAATTCAAAGGAGCTAAGTTAACTGAGCCTCTGCTCCCGCCTGCCCCTTGCATCGCACCCATGAGGGGCACCTGCAGAGGGAGCCACGGCTGAGGCTGAGACCAGGTCACACAGAGAGTGGCAGTGGTGCCAGACAGGGACCTGGCATCAAAGCTGTCACCTAAGGATGTTCCAGTCTCAGAAAAACGACTGCTGGCCCTGGCTGTGATGATCTGAAGGGGAAGCTGTGGCAAAACAGGCAGACCAGAGACACCCGGGCCTACAAAACCAGGACAAGACCAGGATTTAGGAGAGTCAGCACTGTTTTCCATTTTAAATTGGGCTTAGAACACTCTTCTACAAATCCACTAAAAGCAAGTATCAGAACAAATATGTCAACAGACTCCAGAATATTAAAGATACAGTCTCATCTTCATCTAATACTTGGTGAGGGGGAGGCTTTTGAGACAAGACACCAAGCTAAGCTGAAGGAGAGCAGTGTCAGCATGCTGGTGAGGGAATGAGGGAAAACCACCGGAATGCCCATCCACAGGCACCCGGCTCAGCCTGAGGGGGAGTGCGCGGCGGGGGCAGAAACAAAAGAGGGACATCGGCCACAAGGCAGGGAGCAAGCTGTGAGAAATACGCGTGGCAGGCTCCGTTTATTCATGTTAAAACAATTCCGATGACACGTGTGTGGAAATGGAAATGGAAATGGAAACATCTGAGAGCATGACCCACGGGCACTCAGTAAGTACTGATGCTGGGCAAGCGGGAACCTTCCAAGATGATGTCAGAGGAAAAGGGGATGGAAGCAAACCCCAACCCAAATTGCCAACTTCACTTAACATGTCAACACTGGTTCATCGAAGACAAGAGTAACTCTAGGGAAGGTGGATGGGACCGGGTAAGGGTGAACCCTCTGAACTTTTTGATCACCTTTGCTGTGTACCTAAAACTACCTAAAAATTAAGTCTATGAATTACAGAAGGTGGGGGAGCAGCGTTAGTTAGCCCTCACCGGGATCAGTGAATATAAAAGCCTCGTCAAGATGCAGCCTCCAAAATGACTGTCAACACCCGTCAGAAACCAGAGCTGCGATCACTGACTCAAGAGGTGGCAAAGCAGGGGGAGGGGTGGCAGAAGGGCAATGTTTTTACACTTGTTCCCAGCGGTTCGCAGAGAAAAGCAGGTGCACTGAGTGATCCTCCACCTCACTTTTCTTTTCCAAGTAAGAACTCAGAAGTTTGCCAATTTCTGTTGATCTTTCTAAAACAAAAGGAAAAAAACACATAAAAGTGAGGTGAGGCTTTCCAGTTAAATAATAGTTTGTGCTAAACTTCTGATCCTGACACAAGTCTAATTTTGAGTTTTATTTCTCTACAACTTGAGACAAGTTCAGACTTCCCATGAAGCCAGACTTTCCCTGAGAAAGGGCAGCAGTGTGCGGACACACTGGGATGGAAAATGCGTTTCATATTCCTTTAGGAAGAAGGAACTCAGGTAGAAAGCAGCAACCTTAAAGAAGTACTAGTCCAAGGAGGGCTGGTTCAGGACCTGCCCTGATACCAAACTGGGAGGACACTGGAGGTCAACCCCAGGGCCTAAGGGCCTGCATTCTTGGATTTAACCAACCCAGGACTGTGTAGTACTTAAACAGATAAGTGGACCTATGCAGTTCAAACCCAGGTTGTTCAAGGGTCAACTTACAAGAGTTGTAAGGCAAGCTGGCTTAAATAGTAAAACACTAAATACGTAAAAAAGCATGCCCACCCCATCCTCCAACCCCTATTTTGTAAACCTTGGGTTTCTCTTGATTATTCAAGTATTGACGATATTTCTTCGATATTATAAGCAATTTCAAGATCAACGTTTCACCCTAAAAATTAAAAATATGACAGAAAACCCCTCAAAGGATAAATAGCTATCCAAGAAAAAAAAAAAAAAAGCCAAACAAAACGGAGATCTGGATGACACAACAGCACCAGGAAACGTCTGGGGGCAGCAGTGTCATCTTGGTTGTGAGGCCGGCTACGTAGGGGCACGCGCGTGCCGAGACCCCCTCCCCCCAGACAGGTGACGCCACTGCACACCCGCCCCGGGGCAACAGACCCGCGCCGACGTCAGAGCCGGAGTGTCGGCCCAGCGCTCGGAACCACCGACGGCCTGCAGCCCGGGTCCGACCTGCTCGCCCGCGGACAAGGGCACAAGCGAGGGCTAGCCCGGAGCGCGAGGTCCCCGCCCCGGTACCCGCTACCCCCGGGCCCCGCCGCGCCCGCCCGCACACCCGGGAAGCGCAGCAGCTCGGCGCGGTGGCCTGCGGTACACAGCGCGTCCACCAGCTTGCGGCCCTGCGTGCTCTTCCCCGCGCGGTCCACCCCCTCCAGCACGATGAGAGCCCCGCGAAGGCCTGCCATCGCCGTATCTTCCCGCCGCCGCCACCGCGTCGCCGCGTCGCCCGGGCCGCCCATTGGCCGGCGTCCTCAGCGCGCGCCGGGATTGGCTGAAGTGGGCCGGCGTCCGCGACGCGCGCGAGGATTGGCTCAGATGAGCCGGCGCTGGGATTGGCTCAGCCGGCTTTGGACGGATAGGCTGGGACTGGTGCGGCGGGGGCGGGGCAATTGCCCGACGGCGCCAGGGTCGCACCGCCTCTTCCGGTCCGGAGGCCGGCGCGCAGTGTCCGGCACGGGCCGCGGTCATGGGCGCCAGTGGCGGGGCAGGGCGTGGGGATGGCCGTCCGCGCTCCCGAAACGCTAGGTGCAGCGCTCCCAGCCTGCCCGCTGTCGGCTCCCCGACAGCGGTAACCCTGAGGGCGCAGGGCCCGCGCCCGGAGAGCGCTCAGTGAGGTCTGCTGTTGTTGCTGCTGTCTGAGGGGCAGTACCCGGGGAGGCCGCACGGCGGGGAGACGGCCCGCCTCCCTTGCTTCCGGGGCCGCCCGCAGGCCCCTGCCGAGTAGCACCACGCGGGATCAGGACTTCGATGTGACCGACGTTCAGCCCACAACAAGCTAGGGGCCGCGTTCCCCAGAATCCCTCGCGGAACTTAGAGCTTCCGGACGACAGGCACTCGTGCGGAGTTTGGGGGCAGCCAGA
Organism: Camelus ferus; assembly: GCF_009834535.1. Lineage (NCBI taxonomy): Eukaryota > Metazoa > Chordata > Mammalia > Artiodactyla > Camelidae > Camelus > Camelus ferus. The sequence continues at coordinate 97,413,231 of NC_045700.1, forward strand.
AACGTGGACCTGAAATTCGGGTCTGCGGGCCGCAAGGTGGGTGAGGGCTTTCCGGTGCTGAGAATGTCAGCGGGTTCCCTGAGCTCCGGAGACCGTCCACCTCATTGCTTGCCCCGAGGTCATGGTAACCGTTTCCCGGATCTTCTCCCCCTGTTCACTCTGGTTGTGCAGCTCTCCGATTTCACCATCACCCAGGTTACCCGCGGTGGCTTTATGTTTTCCTGATGGACCCTTCTTGGTTTGATTTGGGTTCTGGGAAGGTGATAGACTCTATTACTCCCAATTACGGGTTTTCTTCCTTGGTGTTGAGCTTGGCTATGTGCCTTCAAAGGCTGCTGGTGTGGAATCGGGGCTGACTTTCAGGCAGAAGCTTTAAAAGTTGTGTGGTCCAGCCCTCCCCTTCCTGCCCATCAGTGTGAGAACAGCGTGTGCACCATTAGGGCTCCTTTTTCATCCTGGATCCTGGCGTGAAGATACAGCCACAGCCAGGCTACAGCCACTGCAGCCGATAGGTAGATAAACCATTGTGATCCTGAGTCCACTGAGACTTAAGGCACCTTAGTTACTGCTCTACAGCCTAGTGATAGTTTACTGATACAAAGACTAGTAGATAATACTGCCTTTATCTGATCAATCTGTCATGTTTTAAAATGTCCATCTCCTTGCCTTCAGAAGGATGAAGGGATTACAGAGGAGAACCCCCCTGGGGTTGGGCAAATGCGAGTACAGCCCTGAACTGTTAGAGAAGGCAGATAGCTAGATATGAGCAGAGAAAGGGGGACACAGGCCAGATGGCAGGAACTGGGCAAAAAAGAAGGGGCATGGGCCAAATGCAGGGGACCATACATCATGTAAACAATGGGTGTCCTTGAGCAGACAGAAAAGCAGGAAGCTAGGGGCTGATAAGAGATCACACATTTAAGGGTGTCCTGGACAAAGAAAGGTGGGAAAGACAGTAATCTCCAGTGTCCGAAGGTAACATTTTGCTCATTATTCCCTCATTTCAATAAAATTAGCCTTGCAGATTAGAAGTACCCATCTTGCACCAATGCCATGACACTTCCGATCCAGACTAAATGAGGAAATAAAAATCCCTCCTCTACTTGGAAAGGTGGAGGTTGGGATGAAAATTAGGGAATACAACCCCAAACCCTTCCCTCCCCAGTGGGTATTCTGCCCATTCACTTTGGCACCCTGTGTAACCAACTTGCTGAAGAAGCTCAGGTCAGCTGCTCACCTGAGCCTGCCCGCTCTCCCCTTGAGAGTGTTATCCATCCCTTAATAAATCCTCACTTTACTTTCTCGACCTCCGCGTCTCATCTCTGAATTCTTTCGGCAAGGAGAAAAGGGCCTAATCACTGGCAACAGAACTGTGTCTAGGATGAGCTCACTGGGCAGACAGGGAGGAACACGGTGCAGTATGTCAGCTTGTGGCTGTGGAGCCCCCCTCTCACCCACAGAATGGGGGAACCTGGCTGCTGGGCCCTTGTGTGCTGGGGATCAGTGGGTGCCCCTTTGATGGCAGAAATTGCCAAACTAGCACAAGTACGGTGAAACTTATTACTCAGACACAACACAACAGGCACTTTTGCTTCTGCCTTTTCCAACACGTTAGGCCATTTTTATTAGGATGCCTTTGACGGCAAGTACCAGAATGAAAGCCTAACTTTGGCTTAAATCAAGATGTTTAATTATCTCACAGAACCAAAAGCCCAGAGTTAGGAAGCCGAGAACTGCTTTTGCTGCTCAGTGATGTCAGATGTTGGGTCAACAACTTAGCATTCTCTTGGCTTGTCCCTCATGGTCAAGGTGACTGCAGCATCTGTGCATGTGCTCCTGATCGCACGTGGGCATAGGAGCTCCCTTGCATCTGGACATAAATTCAAAGAAACATTAAGTACTGAGGTTATTTCTTTGGTTATTTATTTTTTTTCTATCATGTTAAGCAAAGATAATAAAGCCTGATGAAATCTAGGTTTGATGGAAGTAGAAACATAGCTCAGTGGAGTGTCAGGCAAACTTCCCTTTGGGCAATGCATTTTGAAGCATCAGCCCTTAGAACATGCCCTTTGAGCCAGCAATAACATTTCTAAGAATTTATCTTAAAATACAAATAAGACAGTATGATAGAGTGAAGATGACCACAACCTGTCTACTCCTCACATTGAGAGGTGGAGGTTGGTCTAATTTTCCCTCCCCTCAGTCTGGGTTGGCTCCAGTGATTTGCTTGAGCAATAGAATGTGGTGAGGCCACGTAGGGACAACCAAGGTGAGGTCACAAGAGTATCACATAGAACATAAGAATCACCCAACTGAGCCTTGCTGGAATGCCTGACTCATACAAATTGTGAGCTATAATAAAATGTTTCTTCTATACCACTGCATTTTCAGGTAGTTTATTATGCAGCAATAAACAACTAGAACAGACAGATGTGTACAGGTGTATGAGCAAATGTCCAGCAGAGCATTATTTATGGTAACGAAAAGCTGGAAACAAATCAAAATGTTGTTCATCTATAAGGAGTTGTTTTTTTAATTTCTTCATTGCTTTTTAAAATTTAAGTACAGTTATACTGTGACAATTTCTGAGGTACAGCACAATGTCCCAGTCATGCATCTACATACATATATTTGTTTTCATAAGGAGTTTGTTAAAGAATTGTACACCAACACAATGTAATATATCTAGTAAACAGGATGACATAAAATTGAGTAAAATGTGGCCAGAATTCATGAAGAGTATTAAGTTAAAAATGTAAATAGTAGAAAAGTGGATAGTGTGACTCACCAATTAAGAAAAGCAACAGTTCAGTTTAACAAATGGGCAAAAGAGCTGAACAGACACCTCACCAAAAAGATACACAGATGGCAAAAATGCAGGTGAAAGGTGCTCAATGTCACATGTCATCAGGGAACTGGAATGAAATGAGATACTGCTACACATCTATTAGCATGGCCAAAATCCAAAACACTCAGAACGCTAAATGCTGGCCAGGATATGGAGTGAAAGGCACTCACTGCTGGTGGGAATGCAAAATGGTACAGCTCATTCTGGAAGACAGTTTGGCAGTTTCTAACAAACTAAACCATCTTACCGTATGGTCCAGGAATCACAGTTCTCGGTATTTACCCAAAGGAATCAAAAACTATGTCCACACAAAAACCTGTACATGAATGATTATAGCAGCTTCATTCATAATTGAGAAAACTTGGAAGCAATCAAGACGTCTTCAATAGGTGAATGACTAGCTAAACTGTGGTGCCTAGAGACAAATGTTCCTCAGCATTAAGAATTGATGGGAGGAGGGTATAGCTCAGTGGTAGAGCACATGCTTGGCATGCACAGGGTCCTGGTTTCAATCCCCAGTACTTCCTCTAAGAATAAATGAATAAATAAACCTAAATGCCTTCCCCCCACCAAAAAGGAGGAGAAATGAGCTATCCAGCCATGAAAAGGAATGGAGGAAACTTAAAATGTGTATGACTGAGAGAAACCACCTGGAAGGACTACTGCATGATTCCAACCATATGACAGTCTGGAAAGGCAGAAATAAAACAGTGGAAAGATGAGTGTGTTCCGGGATGGTGTTGAGGGGCAGGGAGAGGGAGGAACAACTGCAGTACAGGGGATTTTTAGGGCAGAGGAACTATTCTGTGTGATACTGTAATGGTGGCTACTTAACATAATTGTACAGCACAGAATGAATCCTAACGTAAACTATGGGTTTTACTTAATAATGTGTCAATATTGTTTTATCACTTGTAATAAATGTACCTCAGCAATGGAAAATGCTTTGAGGGAAACTGTGTGTGTGTGTGTAGCTCTGTATTTCCTTTTCAATTTTTCTGAAAACTAAAAACTGCTCTAAAATATAAAGTCTATTAATAAAAATATTTTCTCCTTAAAACGATGAAAAGGTGGGTTATATGCAAGCATGTAAGCGAGCGTGCGTGTGTGCATTTTCACATCAGGCATTGAATGGGACCAGAAGGGCTGCATTGAAGCTAACATTTGGCTTGAAGGGTGAGCAAGATAATCACAGTCCTGTACCTTCGAGAGGTTATGAACCTGTAAGTTTCTGTACAGTTTGAGTTTTCACAATGAAGGTAAAATTGGCAGAAAAATGAACGTGCTTCCACTTTTAAATATCCGTCTGGGGCTTCGGGAAGAGTCCCGGAAGGGCAATCTTTACAGTCGCATTTTCAGTGATGAAACGACCGCCCCCCCACCGGCGCCCAGACGCAAAGGGTGGGGGCCAGCGGAGCTTCGGCCGCTCCCCGCGGCCCGCGACCGCTTGCGTTCCCAGCTGCCAGGCACCTGCTCCACCCGACTCCCGACTGACGCCGCGCGGCCCCGACCGGAAGCCAGGGGGCGAGCCCAGACGGCGCCCCGCCCCGGCCGACGCCCAATCAGCGCGCGGGGCTCATTAATAGTGACCAGGCCGGCCCCGCCTCCGCCTCTCGCAGTGCCGCCGCCCGCGCAGACCCAGAGCGCGGCCGCGGACGAAGATGGCGACCGCCATGTACTTGGAGCACTACCTGGACAGTAAGCGTCCCCCGCGCCCTCCTGGCCCGCCGTCCGCGCCGGGCCGCCCCCGCCGCGGCCCCCCGCGCGCCAGGGTCCGCACGCGAACCCCGGGGCTCGTGGGGGCGGCGGGGGCGGTGCGGCGGCGGCGGGGGCGGTGGGGTCGCGCGCGGGGCGGGCGGGGCCACGAGGGAGGGGCGCGCAGGGGGCGCGGCGCGGGGTCCCGCCGTCACGGCCGCGCCAATTCTAGGTGCGTCACGGCGGGGCGGGGCCTGCGGGCGCGGGGGCGGGGCCAGAGCGCCCGGCCCCACCCTTCCAGGTTTGGAGTCGCCCACTTCTCCACAGGCCCCGCCCACTCCCCAATGGGCCCGCCCCTCGTCGCCTAGCCCCGCCTACCCCATCGGCTGCCCCCGCCTTTCTCGTCTCGGCCCCCGCCCTCCCTGGCCAGGCCCCGCCCCGCCGAGGCCCCGCTCCGCCCCTTCCCGGGCCAGGTTCCCGACCAGGTCCAACCGCGCGGGCCTGCAAGGGTCGTTGAGTCCCTGGGCCCCCGAACTCTGGGCCGAGTTTCGGTGTCCCGGGCCTGGGGGTCCTGGCTTCTGTTCCTGCTTGTGTTGTGACCTGGGACTCGCTTCCGAGTGTCAGTTTGTGCATCTACAAGGCATGCTGGCGCGGAGGGTCTCTTAGGGCACCTGTCTGTTCAGGGGACATGGGGCTGGTACCTACAGGGCCGGGTAGGGTGTTCGAGGCCATGGTCCTCACAATGGGCTGATATCCTGAGGCTTAGCACAGCTTGAACCCTCTGGAGGGCCCCTGAGCAGGTGGTCATTTCCCACATTTCAGAGGGGAAGATGCTGCCTGCAGAGGCTAAGTAGCTTGTCAAGGTCACACGCAGGAGAGTTGAGATCCCCCGTTTGAAACCCCCAGGTCTGACCATCTGACTCTGGGTGAGGGCTGGTGGCGGTTGGGCCAGGTGGCTCTGGAGCCATGCTGCATTGGGGACATTCACTGTCACTCCGGCCTGGGTGCCCAGTACCCCCACCTGAAGTTGCTGAGAGTAGGGCGTGAACCCGGCTCTGGGGAAGACTCAGCCCTCACCAAGGGGCTGCCCAGTTCTGGCCATTTTTCCACTCTCCTGGCCCATCCTGAGCACGGGGTCCTGGGCAGGAGACCACAGTGAGGGGAGGGTCTTCCCTGCCGATGTCACTAGGGAGGTCTGCGCCCAGGTGTCTGCAGGGGAGTTCTGCCGCTTGCCCTTCTCTGTCCTGGTGCCCGCTCTGGGCCCCCTGAGGACCGCGAGTTTGGTCTTGTGTGGGCCCCTGCTCACTCCTTGAGCACCTGATGTGTGCTAGGAGTTCAGACATAACCCCCGTTATCCTGGAACTTGACTATCAAATGGGGCAGACAGACTTTGAAAAAGTTCACAGACGTTTAAAGGCCACCAAGGAGCCTGGCAGATCTTGATTCTGCAGAGGTGACACCATTCTGAGAGCCTGGGGGGACAGTGGGGAGACCATGGGCAGGGTGCCGTGAGCTTAGAGGCTGCGAGAGAGTTGGCCGCACTCTGGGTGGGCAGGGAAGCACTGGGGTTTTAGGCAGCTGCTTGTGAGATTAGATTTAGTGCCAAAGGGATCAACTGTGGAGGAGGGGGGCAAGACTGGATGCAAGAGCCCAGGCAGGGGCCTGACCTGGTGCTGCAGGTAGATGAGGGTGTTCCCCTGGACGAGGAGCCTGGCAGTGCAGACAAGAAAGCAACGTGGGGTGGGGTCCTCGACCTGTGCTGTCCAGCACCGTCTGTTTAATTTCTTTTTTTTAGTTCTTTTCTTTCTTTAGATATTTTGCCATTTGTAGCCCTTCATTCACTTTTTTTTTTTTCACTTCAAAAACCAGAATTTTATAACTGGCATAAACATTTCAATTGCATCAAAAACAACAGAATACTTACAAATAAACTTAACCAAGGAGGGTACCTATACTCTGAAAACTAAAAAACATTGATGAAGGAAATTGAAAATGATATGGAAAGATACCTCGTGCTCTTGGATTGGAAGAATCAGCATTATCAAAACGGCTGTACTACCCAAAGCAATCTGCAGATGCATTGGAACAATGCAACAATGTTTTGGAACAAACAATTCCAAAATTTATAAGGAACCATAAGACACCCCAAATTGCCAAAGTAATCTTTTATAAGTCTTCCCCACACTTTCTTCTTTTTGTTTTCTTTGCTTATGGTTTGGTGACTAGAGAAGTTCCTTTAACATTTGCTGTAAAGCTGGTTTGGTGGTGCTTAATGCTTTTAGCTGTTGTTTATCTGTGAAGCTTTTGATTTCTCCATCAAATCTGAATGAGAGCCTTGCTGGATAGAGTAGTCTTGGTTGTAGGTTTCCCCCTTTCATGACTCTAAATATATCGTGTCACTTCCTTCTGGCCTGTAGGGCATCTGCTGAAAAATCAGCTGAAAACCTTATGGGAGTTCCTTTGTATGTTATTTGTTGCTTTTCTTTTGCTGATTTTAATATTTTCTCATCCTTAATTTTTGTCAATTTGATGAATGTGTGCCTTGGTGTGTCTCTCTTTGGGTTGATCCTTTGTGGAACTCTCTGAGCTTCCTGGACTTGGGTGACTGTTTCCTCTCCCAAGTTGGGGAAGTTTTCGGTTATTATCTCTCCAAAAATTTTCTAAGGTCCCTTCTCTCTCTCTTTTTCTGGGACCCCTATAATGCAAATATTAATGTGCTTCATGTTGTCCCAGAGTGCTCTCTGTTTTTTTCCCCCAGAGTTCTCTTAAACTATCCTCATTTCTTTTCATTCTTTTTTCTTTTTTCTGTTCTGCAGTAGTGATTTCCACTAATCTGTTTTCTAGCTCACTGATCCGTTCTGCCTCATTTTGTCTGTTCTTGGTTCTTTCTAGTGTGTTATTCATTTCAGTGATTTTATTTTTCAACTCTGTTTGGGTTTTCTTTATATTTTCCAACTCTTTGCTAAAACTTCACTCTGTGGACCTATGCTCCTCTTGAGTTCTCTGAACTTCTTCGCCATCATTATGCAACTTTCTTGGATAAATTGCCTGTCTCCTCATCACTTATTTCTTCTGGGATTTTATCTTGTGCCTTGGCCTGGGACATATTCCTCTGCTGCCTCATGTTGTCTATCTATTTGTATTTTTAGGTAGGTGAGTTACATTTCTTGACCTTGGAGAAGTGGCCCTCAGTGGGAGACGTCCTCTGTGTCCCAGTAGTACACTCCTCTCTTGTCACCCTAGGGCCAGGGTCCAACTGGTCCCAGTGGAGAGTCTGGGCTGTGTTTGTGGATTCCTTCCAGAGGCTTTGGGATTGTTGGTTTCTTATTTCTGGTATCTGCCCCTGGTGGATGAGGCTGGACTAGAGGCTTATGCAGGTTTCCTGGCAGGAGGAGCTGGTGCCTGCCCACTGCTGGGTGAAGCTTGGTCCTGAACCTCTGGTGGATAGGGCCATGCCTAGGGGTGTGCCTAGGTTTGTGGCTCAGGAGGTCTGCTGATGGGTGGGGCTGTGTTCCCACCCAGTATGTTGTTTGGCCTGAGGCTTCCCTATGGGTTGTTGCATGGGCCTAGTTCTTGGTGCTAGTGATCCAAGCAAGATGTCAGCCTCCAGGAAAGCTCATGTAGATGAACACTCTGGAATGTCTGCCACCAGCTTTTATGTCCCCTGGGTGAGCTGCAGCTGTCCCCTATGTCCCAGGAGACCCTCCGAAACCAGCAGGCAGGCCTGGCCCAGGTTCCTGTGAAATCATGCCTCTGCCCTTGGGCCTGGCGCGTGCGAGATTCTGCGTACACTTCCCAAGAGAGTAAAGTCTCTGTTTCCCTGGTCCCGTGGGGCTCCTGGAGTTAATCCCTGCTGGCCTTCAAAACCAGATGTCCTGGGGTCTCCTCCTCCTCCCAACACTGGAACCCTGGGCTGAGGAGCCTGGTGTGGGGCTCAGAACTCTCACTCCTGTGGGAGGGCCTTTGTGACTTAATTATTCTTCAGCTTGTGGGTCCCCCACCCAGGGGGTATGGGGCCCAGTTATATCACAGTCATGCCCCTCCTATCTTCCTGCTGTGGTTCCCTCTTTGTGTTTCCAGTTGAAGAAGATCTTTTTTGCTAGGCTCCAGTCCTTTTTCTCGATTGTTGTTCAGCATTCAGTTGTGGTTTCGTTGTAGTCGTGAGGAGAGGCGAGCTCCTGGTTCTACCGCTCCACCAGCTTGACTGGAAATCAGCAGCACAGTTTGTTTAATTTTAAATAAACTTGAATAAAGTTAGAAGTCTGGTTCCTCGGTGGTATCAAGCCCCGTTTCAGGGCTCAGTGGCCCCGTGTGGCCAGTGCCCGCCCACCGTGTCAGGCGGCTCCGAGAGAGCGTTTCTGTCCTGGTGTCCAGCTCTCCAGCGCAGCCCTGGTCGGCTCCCCCCAATGCCCCGGAGTTCAGAGTAAAGTAGGGGCAGAGCAAGGAGGACTTTAGGGTTTTGGACGTGTGGGCTGCGGTGGGCTGTCTGCAGGTGAGGGAGTGGCTCGGGGTCTAAGTGGAAGAGTCATTCAGGCATCGCCCCGTGTCCGCTGGCAGCTGGTGTCAGGCGGGGTCCACCTCCAGCTTCTGCAGCTTCTCACAGACTGTGCAGTGTGTCAGCCTCTTACCAGCGTTTGCTTGGAGTCTGGACGCGTCCCTGAAAGCAGATGCCTTAATTCTCCTGTCTAGACCCTAACAGAAAGAGGAGACAGAGTGGACCCATCACTTGTAGATGAGGTACCAAGTGTGGAAGGCAGGTTTTTGTCCTGCTGTTAAGACTGCACGTCTCTGTTTCAGGTATCGAGAACCTTCCCTGTGAACTTCAGAGGAACTTCCAGCTGATGCGAGAGCTGGACCAGCGGACCGAAGGTGGGTTCCCACTGTAACGTGCAGCCGGAGCTGGGCCTCGAGGCAGTGGCCCAGGCTTCCGAGGGCCTGGCGGGCCACAGTGGGAATGCAGGCATTGGGTGGAATCTTAGAGTGCTGATTCTTTAAAATCAGACTTTGTCCCCTGCATCCTCACACACCTTCAGTCACGTCGTCGTCACCACCATCTCCTCCTCGCAGTCAGTGTATTCATCTACTTTTCTTCCCTCTGAAAGATTTTCTGTTTTCAAACTATGTGTACACAGTTTAAGCAGGACTTCTTGGTCTCTTAGTGCTCAGCTCCCCATTTCTAAGCATCATGTTTTGCTGCTATTTCTTCTCTTTCTTTTTGGTTTTAGACTTTATCTATTCGGTTATTATGGAGAAGGAAGATTTCTCTCCAGCCACGCCCTGCTCAGCCCACCTCCTCCTCCCTGTCCCTGGGTGTAGTCGGAGAGAATTTGAACGGTGGTGGCCCCATGATGGTGTCTCCTTCGGGGCCGCTGTGTCTGTGGTTTACAACTGAGCCTCACCATGTGCTATGCTTACGTGACCTTTCTGGAGTAACTTTTTCTCAAAGTTCCTAATTGCTTTGCTTGTTGGTTTTGTTTTCGGCATTTTCAGTGTGTCTTCTGCACCAGCTTACCTGGCAGTTCTGTGTCTGCTCTCCACGGAGATCCTTTCCTGGAGCCTCTCTTGGGGGCCCCGTCTGGACTGACTCTTTCTGGGCCTGCCACACAGGCCTCACCCTGGCTTTTCCTGGGTGCTCCCTTCCGTCCTCTTTGCTGTGGAACCCTGCTTCCTAGGTTGTAACTACCCTGTATCTTGATTTGCACCTTTGTTTCAGAGGAGCCTTTTCTCCGGTAGCTTCCTGAAAAGGGGGTACACGGGAAGGTAAATGTCTTACAATGTTGTGTGTCTGACAAAGCAGTGGTGAGTAGTTTGGCTGGGTGTAGCAGGCCTGGTGGAGTCATTTCCCCTAGAACGCGGCAGGCGTGGCTGTGCTGGCTCCTGGCTTCTGTGTTTCTGTTGAGAAGCCTGATGCTGTTGGGCTCCTTGCCCTTTGTCCGCGTGGTCTTTTTTCCCTTTCCTGTTTGAAGCTTGTAGGCTTTTCTCTTGATCCCTGAGGTTCTGTGTTTTGTGGTGGCTCTGTGGGTGTGGGTGATTTTATGTTCGCTGTGCTGGGCACGTGTTTTGCAAGGTTGTAACAGCTGTGGTTTTTCACTGAGGTACAGCCTCCTGAGTGGCCAGTGCAGAGACTTCTTTTATGGTGCAACAGAGCATTTACATTTAGAAATAAGCATAAATGTTTATAGATCACTTAACAAATAACGCCTGGGGAAGTTCTCCCCACATGAGAAACAAGCCTCTGGCGCTGGGGGCCTGTGTGTGACTCTCCTGAGTAGCCCCTCCCCCAGGCCTGCCCCCGAGTGTCCACTTGCAGCAGGGTTTCCACGCTAACGTCAGTGGAATCACGTAGTGCGTTTTTTGCCTGTCTTCTTTCCTCCTCCAGGGCCCCTTTGGTGGGAGTAGTCCATCTTGTGTCTTTTTGTTGCTGGGTAGCGTTCTGTTGTGTGAACGGACCACAGTTTATCTGTTTCACTGTGGACTGGACATTTAGGTTGTTCCCCAATTTCTGTAGTTACAAGCGTTTCCCTGCAGGTCCTGGCTCTCGGTCTTTAGGGTACGTGCCTGAGAGTGGGGCGCCACGTCCCAGGTAAGGTGAGCTCAGGATTTAATATTGAAACAAGGACTCGGGAGAGCCCCAGAGGGCATGGTGAACCCTTGCTGGGACAGCAGCTGCACCTGGGGCTGCCCTGGGCAGGTGGCCCAGGTCGTGGTGTCTGCACAGTGTCCAGGAAGGCTGTGCCCCTGGCCCCGCTGGCAGCCCTTGGAGTCTGAGCCGATGCTGCTCTGCGGGAATCGGTGTTGTCAGTGTTACCAGTCTCCAGTCGGGTGAGTGGGTCCTGGGATCGCGCCAGGACTAGCTTGTCACTTGTTCCTCTGTCAGATAAGAAGGCGGAGATCGACCTCCTGGCTGCGGAGTACATCTCCACGGTGAAGACACTGTCCCCGGACCAGCGTGTGGAGCACCTGCAGAAGATCCAGAGCGCCTACAGCAAGTGCAAGGAGTACAGTGACGACAAGGTGCAGCTGGCCATGCAGACCTACGAGATGGTGAGCGGGGCTGGCGGGGCCGCCACTCCTCCCTTCCCCGTAGCCAGGGCAGAGCCGCTCAGGAGGGTGCATCGAGGTTGAGGAGAAAGGACCGACGGGAGGTGCCCTCCCCTGGGGACTTGCTGCAGCCTTGTTTCTCTGCCCTTTTTGCTTGTTTATTTCGTTCGGGAAACTGTTCATTTTTATATATTTTTAAACACTTGTTTTTGTCAGCCTCAGGTAAAGGCCTGGAGTTTGCCCCCCAGGTCAGCCTCACTCAGGGCCCACATGGTGGCACAAGGCTGCTGTCCCCGCGATACACACGAGGTCGTGTAGTGAAGCCCCCGCCCCAGTAAGACAGACAGTGATGTCTGAAACCCTGAACTGACTGTATCTGGCCAAGAGCACTCTAGAAGGAGAACCTAATGCCTCTGTTTGGGATTCGGTGCCCAGAGCACTAACCCTTTTGAGTAAGCAGCCTGTTTTCTAAGGAGTTAGGTTTGCTCAGTTGTGGCCAGGGTGGTCATGTTTCCTCTTGGCTGCGTGACGGAGCTGAAGATAGTGGTTTGTTTCCCGACGAGGGTGTCCTCGTCGCCTTGTCTTCGCCCCTCCCACTGGGCCACGAGCCGGCTGCTGCTGTTTCTCGGGACATCCTTGTCACGGTGGCTCCTCTGTTACGAGTCGTGGGGGTGACGTCAGCTCGCTGTCCCTCCTCCCAGCGCCGTCCTGGCTTCTGTTTAGGAACCTAGACGTTTTCTCAATCAGACTTCAGCGCCGAGTGCCATTACCTGCGTTGTGTCTCACAGCTGTGTCCTCATTACCCCCAGGGCTCTTCCTGGGTAGGGTTTGCTCTACCCCGTGCCCAGCGTGTGGGAGACAGAGACCCCTGCGGCCACTTCCAGTAGCGGAGCTTGATAATTCAAGACTGATCGAGGGCAGGACCTTGGCCTGTGCTCGGCTCCGGGAGCCTTTGTGACCCTGCCATCCGCTGTCCTGTCTGACACTGTGCATGTCCTTCCGTGCAGGTGGACAAACACATCCGGAGGTTGGACGCTGACCTGGCTCGATTTGAAGCTGACCTGAAGGACAAGATGGAGGGCAGCGACTTTGAGAGCTCCGGAGGCCGAGGGCTAAAAAGCAAGTCTGCTCACTTTCCCTCGCGCTGCTGCCGTGAGCCCTGGGTTGTGGTGTGTCGGAGTGCGCTCGCGGCACCCCGCAGACGCCACATCTGGCTCAGTCGTGTTCAGTGGCTTCTGTGAACACTGTCGGATCTGTCTTGTTTCAGAAGGTCGGGGTCAGAAGGAGAAAAGAGGCTCCCGGGGGCGCGGCAGGAGGACCTCGGAGGAGGACACCCCAAAGAAGAAGAAGCACAAAGGAGGGTGAGAGGCGCGTTTCCTCTTTTTCTGCAGAGCACTTCTCAGCATTTTCTCAGGGTCCGTCGGCTCAGGACGAGGAGGCGCTTAACTCCCGCTTCCCCTGCACGGTGGCCGGCCCTCCCCGCGACTCCCGGCTCCCGGCGTCAGAGCTGCGGGCGCCGGGCGGACCGGCCTTCTGACTCCAGACCCTTCTCTCCGCCGGCTGCCTTGCCTCTTGATTGGCCCGGGCAGTGTGGCTCCAGCCAAGCTAAGCCGCTTTCTCGGAGTGAGTAGCTGGCTGCTGATGGTTTTACACACAAATATACTTTAGATCTATTCGTTATTAAATGTGGGATGCATTTATTAAACATACGTGTCACTGAACTCAAGCTTCAGAATATTTCCTTTAAAGCACCCCCCCCTTGCTCCCACCAAGCCCCCAAGACACTGTAGCAGGGCCTCCTGGACGTGATGTTTAGACCACCGAGAAGATGCTGAAACACCAGATGGCTTCTGTGGAGGTGTCTCACAGTTCTGGGGAGAGAGGGCTCAGAAGAGTTAGTTCTTGACACAGTAAGGGGAAAGTTTTGGTTCTTAAACCTGGTGTTTAAACTTTCATCTTAAAAAAAGCCCCAAACCCCACCTTCACTTTGTAAAGCAGCACACGATGCAGATGACCGCACAAAACAAGCATGTGGTTCGAAGACTTAGCGTCAGAGGCACACCTGTAACTGGCGCCGGGTCAGGGACTGACCGCCCTGGGGCCCTCCCTGGGCCTATCAGAATCACCGCGTCCTCCTGGCCCCAGGCACACGCCCCAGATGGACGGGGTGTTTACTTCCACTCTTTCTTTGTGTCTTGTCCCCCCATGTGCATTCTTGGACAGTGAGTTGAGACCTGCTGGGTTTTTTAACCCTTTGAATTAACTTCAATAAAATGGTCTCAATTTAGGTATACAATTTGATGCTGTATCAACTTCTTTAAAGTTACGGAACTAGTCACCTTTCTATTTCTTCTTGGGTCAGTTCTGGTAATCTATATTTTTCAAGGAATTTGTTGTTTCCTGTAAGTTGTCAGATTTATTGGCATCATTTATTCGTGATGTTATGTTATTACCCTTCTGAAGCGGAGTCTGCCCTGACGATCACTCTCAGACCCGATGTTGGTGCTTTACGTCTTCTCTCATTTGCCGTGGTCTTTTCGGAAAACTAGCTGTTGGCTCTCTTAATTTTTATTTTTTTCTATTGTTTGTTTTCCTTTCGTTCATATCTTTAGTAATTCTTTCCTGCTGCTTAATTGGATTCACTCTGCTTTCCTTTGTCTAGCTTTTTAAGGTGGAAATAGCTTAGGTTATTGATTTTCATACCTTCTTTTCTTATATAAATATTTAAAGCTACAGGTTTTCTTTTAATTACTATTTTAGCTCCATCCCACAGATTTTGATGTTGTGTTTTAATTTTTTTTCCATTCAAAATGTTTAAAATTTTCTTCTGTGGCTTTTCTTTGACCTGTAGCTTACGTAAGAAGTATGTTTCTCAGCTTCCAGATAGTTTGAGATTGCCCAGGTAGCTTCCTAATTTAATTCTGCTGTGATCAGAGAACATTCTATAACTGAAATCATGTGAGAGGGACTAAGATTCATGTATGGTGAACGGTCTGTCTTCTGACTGTTCCGCGTGGGCTTGGAAGGAGTGCGGGTAGGTGTCCGTTGGACAGCTGGTAGACGGTGCCGTCCAGGGTTTCCGTGTCCTACTGGTAGCCTGTCTCCTGGTTCTCTGAATGACTGCGAGGAAGGTTGGATTCCCCGTCTTAAGTCGTGGGTGTCGGTTTGTCCTCGCTGCTTGTCGGCCTGCTCCCTGTGTTTTGAAGCTCTGTTGTTTGGTGGTACATAACACGTTTAGGTTTTTTAAAAATAACTGGCCCCTTTATTGTGATTATCCGTTTAGTCCTCGAAACCTTCTTTGTCTTGAGGTCTGCTTTGTCTGACACGCCTGTAGCCATTCCAGGCGCTGTATGGTAAGTTTGCACGTGCTGTCTCTCCCCTGTTTCATTCTTCTGCTTTCACCACGTTGTGTTGTATTTAGACTGAGCTTCTTGAAGGCAGCACATAGTTGTCTTGCTTTTTTATCTAGTCTGACAATTTCTTGTCTTTTCATCGCAACGTTTGGACTGTTCAGATTTAACATGATTAGTGATGTGGTTGGGCTGAAATTACTGCCTTGTGTTAGCTGTCTCTCTCCCACCTGTTCTTTTCCTGTCTTCTTTTGGATTAATCACACATTTTTTCAGTATTCGGTTTTAAGGACTGTTCTGTTGTGTACACCTTGTTTTATTAACTTACCGCAGTGAACTTCAAATAATACTGCACTGCTCACGTTTGGTGTCAGAGCCTGCGTGTGTTCTTTGGTTTCCTGCCTCCTGTCCTGTGTACTGTTACCAAACTGCCACTTCCACATCTGGTGTAAGCCTCCCAGTATGCTGTTACACTTTCAGTCTGAACCGCGGATTGTTTTAAACAGATTTTAAATACGAGAAGTGTTTTATCGTCGCTCCATGTCTTGACATGTCCAGTGCCCTTCACTTTACATGGATGCAGATTTCCAGCTCGCGTCTTTTCTCTTCTGCCTGAAGAACTTTCTTTAACATTTTTTACAGTTTGGGCCTGCTGGTGGTGATGAATTTTCTGTTTTTGTTTCTCTGAAAATGTCTTTATTTTACCTCCATTTTTGAAGGATATTTTTGTTGGATGTAGAATGGTAGGTTGACTTTTTTTCTTTCATCACTACAGATGTCCTTTTTTGGCCCATGTTGCATTGATACTGATGAGAAATTCGTGAGAATTGTTATCTTTGTCATTCTGTATGTAAGTGGCTTTATTTTTGCTGCTTCTAAGATTTCCATTGAGTAACAATTTTTCACAACTTAATTATGATGAGTCCTGCTGTAAGTTTTCTGTGTATTCTGGTTGGAGCTCATTGAGCTTCTGGGAACTGTTAGTTTATAGTTTCCGTCAAATTTGGGAAGTTTTCAGTTTTTCAGTTTTTTTTCCTGGTCTCCTTTCTCCTTAATGGGATGCCAGGCGCCGAGGCTCTGCTTATTTTCTGGCCACACGTTTTCTTTCTGTGCTTCAGTTTGGGTAGTATCTATTGTTTTATCTTCATGTATTTCTTGGTGTTTAATTTAATCTTAATCTTCTTTAGAGACTCTTTTATTTAACAGATTCTCTTTTCAAGGTCTATTTCTTTTTTTATACCTGCCATTTCTCATTCGTATTTTCCTCTATATCTTTGAATATATCTATTTAAAATAGCTTTTTGGGGGAAGTTTTTAAAAATTATTTATTTTCTGGGGCGAGGTATTTAGGTTTATTTATTTATATTTTGATGGAGGGACTGGGGACTGAACCCAGGCCCTCGTGCAGGCCAAGCATGTGCTTCGCCACTGAGCTACACCCTTCTGACCTGATTTTGATTCCTTTTTGAAAATTTCCCATGTTCGCATCCATCGTATTTACATTTTCTTTATAACAGGTACTCATAGCCCTTGTCTGCTGGCTTTACCCTCTGGGTCTCCTGTGCATCTGCTGTCAGCCGGCTTTTCTCTTGATTTTCACTCCCATTTTCCCGCTTTTCTCCCGTCACGTGGCTTTCTCATTGTCTGGCCTCAGAGGGGCCCAGGAGCAGCATCTTTGCTCTTCCTTAGAGAGAGTTTCCCTGTCCTTGTTCCCGGCAAGCTGCGCGGGTGGGAGCTGGGAGTCGGCGGTGAGGGGAAGCCATCCCCAGCTCTTGGTGGAGGACCCAGCACGTGTGTTTTGCTACCTGAATGGCTGTCCATGGGTGATGCTCAGCTTTCCTTTCTGCCCCGTTGCCAGGGCTGGAGGGGAGGGCTGGGTGGAGGGGTCTCGCTGCCCTTCTGTCACCCTGCAGGCCTGCGCCACCCCGGCCTCAGTAAGTGGAATGGGGTGTCCCGGCCACCGGGTGTGAAGGTCCCCGGTGGGCAGCCACCCCTCTGCTGAGCTCAGGGGACAGGTGCCCTGCCCCCTCAGCCCTCAGGCAGCCGGCTCCTGTCACGCCACAGCTTTCTCAGGTCTTTAGAATCTGGTTTTAGCGACATGTGGGGTTTGGTTCCACCTGGTAGTGGCAGGAGGTTTCCACATCTCCCTGCCCCTTTCTGTACGGCCAGCCGTCTCTGGGGAAGGGCAGCTGTTCTCACCCCGGGGACCCTCAGAGGGACCGGGGCCCGGTGGGGAGGGTGGCCGGGAGTGGCATGTGCATGGCCTCGGGTGTCTGTGGCTGAGGCCACATCAGCACCTGCCTGGCGGGCTGCTCTATGGCCAGGTGGGACCTGCGTGTGGACGCGGGGGCAGTTCCTCCATAGCTCCTGGCGTCCCTGAACTCGGGTGAGCGGGCCCCCTCTGCCAGGGGCCATGTGATGAGGGTCCTGGGAAGCCCAGGGTGGGGCTCGGGCGTGGGAGGGGCTCCTTGGCACTGACTGGTGAAGGGTGCCCACCTCATCCAGGGGAATTGGCTCAGTGGACACCACTGGTGTCCTGTAGGGCCAGAGCAAGGGGGCAGCAGTGCTGACTGCGGGGTCGCCCTGGGCTGCCCAAGGGACGGACTCCCCAAACAGGGAAGGCCCTTGTGGGCCTGGCCTCCCTGTGACCCCCTGATTGCTTCCCTCCAGGGGTAGCAGTGGGCCCACCACCCTCCCAACCTGCAGGCCCCTCCAAGCAAGACTGCAGGATCCCCAGGCCCCCTTGCTGGTGAGGGGCCCTTTCCAGGCCATCCCCTCCACCCCTCCAGCCTCTCCTGCTGCCACTGCATCCGGCTAGGGTCTGTGAACCCCGGTGACCAGGGTGCAGGTCAGGCGGCAGCTCAAGGTGTGAAGTTTGAGCAAGCTTTGCAAACAGTGCACTGAGCCAGTAACACACAGTTGTGACAAAGAGGAGTGACAGAGGCAGAGAGAGACAGAGACAGAGACAGAGACAGAGATAGACAGACAGAGACAGAGAGACAGACAGACGGAGGGACAGACAGAGATGGAGAGACAAGAGACAGACAGAGACGGAGGGAGAGACCGAGAGACAGAGAGACAGCACACACGCTGTGAGCTGGTCTGGGGATGGTCCTGGGCAGACCTGCAGGCGGCAGAGGCACAGGATGTTTCCAGACGGTGGACAGGAGAGGGGTGAGCAGGGACTCCTGTGGGGCCAGATTTCCTTCGTTTCACCCTGGTCAGTAGGCTGAAGCTGCCTGGCCTGCCAGTGCGTCTTAGCTTCCCTTTGCCTCGGTCCTCCTGCAGCCTGCTGGATTTGTGTGGCAGACGTGTGTTTGAACATGTGCACGCATTCCGGGTGTTGAGGGTGACGGAGGGAGGATTTTCTTATTTGGTGGGGATGTGCTGTCTGCCTGCCAGGCTGCTGCTTGCCGGTTTTCATGTGAGAGAGTGAATCCCCCGAGTCCCCTCCCTTAACACAGGCGACACCCCTCCGTCTCCTGCCGGCTTGGCTGCAGGGCTGTGGGCAGCAGCTGGAGGGGGTCTGGGCAGCGCGAGGTTCCAGCTGGGCTGCTGGGCAGAGACCAGGGGGACTGCAGGGGTGCCGGGGCCACAGGCCTGTTTCCTGGGGCAGGTGGGGGCGCAGATGAAGGCAGCGTGCCATCAGAAGTGACTCCCTGGGCAATGGGCAGCTGGTGGGTGGTGGTGGGCTCCTGAGATTAGAGCTCCGGGGAAGGTGTGGGGAGCCAGGCCTTCGTGGGTTTTGGGCTGAAGGTTCTGGTGGGGATACACTGGCTGTTCTTGTTGAGGGGGCAGGTACAGGGTGAGCTGCAAAGGCAGGGCCATTCAGACACCTGGACCAATTGGATGGGATCGGGGGGTTCTCAGATGTTGCCAGGTGTCCACTGTGGGTGGTAATAGTGGGGGCAGGGGGGCAGGGAGCAGGTCTGGTGCAGGCAGAGGGGCGGGATGGGCATGGTTCCTGCCCCAGGTGGGGGTACTGGATGAGCATGGGTCCTGCCCAGGTGTGGAGACAGGACCGGATGGTACATGTGAGTGCTTCCCCTTCACACCTCGCAGACGCCTTCCTGACATGTCTTTGCCTGGCTGTCGGGTGACCCTGCCCTCGTCTATCTGCAGGTCCGAGTTCAGCGACACCATCCTGTCCGTGCATCCCTCTGACGTGCTGGACATGCCCGTGGACCCGAACGAGCCCACCTACTGCCTGTGCCACCAGGTGTCCTATGGGGAGATGATTGGCTGTGACAACCCGGACGTGAGTGTCAGGCCGCCAGGCCGCGGGTAGTGTTGCACGGGGCGGGTGGGCGTCCATGGAGCGTGCAGCGTGCTGACGGCCCCCCCCTTCGCCTTGCAGTGTCCCATTGAGTGGTTTCACTTTGCCTGTGTGGACCTGACCACGAAGCCCAAGGGAAAATGGTCAGTATGGGTGCCAGCGGGGTGGGTCCTGCTTCCCGGGGGACCTCGCCTATCTCACCGGGGGTTGCCTCTTTAATGTTTGCATAACATGGTTGACCCTGGAACAACACGGTTTGACCTGTGCAAGTCCACTCGTGCGGGTCCTGTCTGGTGAACGTGGTACTTACTCCATGATCCGCAGGGGTGAGTCTGTGGATGTGGAACATGGACACAGAGGACCCGTGGGTGTGGTGGACGGCTGACTGCGAGTCATACAGGGGGTGGTGCCCCAGCCCGCGTGGTTCAGGGTCGCTGTGCTTCCACGTGTGCTCCCTTGAACGAGGGCCGCTCCGACTTGAGGGAGGGAGAGGTTGTCTCACATACAAGTGAGGAGCGAGGGGTTCCTCCCCCGGGAGACTGGAGAGGGACAAAGAAGAGGAGCAGGGGTCTCACCCAGGAGTGGGGGGGGGTCTCACCCAGGAGTGGGGGGGGGTCTCACCCAGGAGTGGGGGGGGTCTCACCCAGGAGTGGGGGGGGTCTCACCCACGCACAGGTCCCGCGTGCGCTGCTGAAGGGCTTTCCATTTGTTTTCTCCGTCCTTGCAGTCATGTTCCATGCACAGTGGCTGCTCTCATGTAAATAAATACCTGGGTTTGTTTGCCCAAGCTAAAGTGACATCCTGGAAACGCTGCCCTCTGTGTTTCTGTGTGGAGTGCCCAGTTTCCCTGTCACGAGGCTCATGTCGGGGCAGAGGGATGTTAGAAACCCTGAGGGGCAATCTGCGTTATCTGGGTTTTCAGTGGATGACAGGAGAGGCCAGGTGCTCGCCTGTTCTGGAGCCACGTGTGGTCTCAACCCCAAGGGTGCTCCCTCTGCACCAGGATGCCAGGGGCTTGCGGGGCGTGGCAGCTCAAGGGTTCCCCACGGCCGTGGGTGCAGGAACCCAGGGCAGGGTGCAGGTGGAGCTGGCAGCCCACGGGCAAGCTCAGACACCCCGAGAAGGGATGTGTGGGCTGGCTGGGCAGGAGGCAGGGAGGGTGTCCTTGGACACGGCAAGTTAAGAGTTCTTTGCAGGGCTTCTGGGTGGAAGACTCTGGCAGGCGTTGGAAAATGGTTTCTTTCTGGGACATGAGGGGCTGTGCAGGCGGGGCTCCTACCATGTGTGCTGAGGACAGGGCAGGTCATGCAGAGGGGAGCCAGCCTGGGGCGCCACCCCTGCCCCCACTCATGTTCATGGTGGTCCCTTCAGAGGCCACAGAGGGCAGGCTTTTCCCGAGGGTCTGAGCCCGTGCCTGGGGGCCTGCCTGTGGGCACTGCCAGGCAGCATCGCTCCCCCTGGGGCTGGCAGGGATGTGCTCACTCACTGGCCTGGGGCCTGGGCAGCTCCATCACATGTTGCCTCCTGCCCCATGCACTCGGGAGGGCAGAGGTGGAAAGCAGCAGGACGGCCCCTGTGTTCCTGGGGCTGCTGTGGCCCAGGAGTGACCAAGAGCAGCCCCTGCCTGTGTCTCAGACTCTGGAACCTGCTTGCCCAGGGTCACTGGGGAGCACTTGTTACCCTTGTTAATCGTGCTGACTCCAGGGCCCACTCAGCCGCTGCAGGGCTGGGCCGGAAGTCCGCACGCCAACCTGGTTAGGTGCCTGGCCACCCCCCACCATTACCTGGCCATCAGCACCTCCAGGGCACGGGCTGCACTGGCCCTGTCTCCTTTGATCAGGTAGCCATGTCATCGCGCAGGGGAGGCTGATGAACTTGGCCGAGAGGGATGCTTGTGAGCAACCCCATTTTGTTCATCGATTTGCGCCTTATCTACCACCTTCAGAACAGATGTGCCAGACAGAGCAACCGCACCAGAGACTTTCCCCGACGGGAGAGCCGCATTCCCTGTGTTTGTGGGCCTCTCTTCTGGTGTGGCTTCACCAGTGTCCAGCCATCCTGGGAGATGCCGGGGAAATGTCTGGTGGAGAGGACCCACCGCTATGCCTTTCTCGTCACAGGTTCTGCCCACGGTGCGTCCAGGAGAGGAGGAAGAAGAAGTAAGGGGGAGGCTGACATCCGGACCAGAAGAGCAAGTTAATATATTCCTTCATTCATGTTGCAATATTTTACCTTCGTTTTAAAACTACCTTATTTTGAATGATATTTAATAAGTCAGTGGCCAGTTGTAATTCCGGATATTTCCTGAAACAAACAAGAGTCCACCTGAGCCCTGTCTGCGCAGAGGAGCGATCTCATGGGACTTGCCACAGTGACTTCACTCTCGTAATTTTTTGTACAGACCCCCAGCACTGGGCATGACGGTGGCACCGGGCAGCCCTGGGCCTCATGTGGGCACGCAGGCCCGGGAACACTGCCATCATTTTGCAGCCGGAGCTGTGAGCCGCCCATCGTCCGTCTTGAGTCTCCTGGGGCCACTCTGCAGCAGCTCTGGCGCCCCCGCACACACACCTGACCCTCGCCCAGGCGCGGGCGTGTGGGATCCAGAAGCTGTGACCCGCCTGGGCAGGGCCGGCCCTCCTGGGTGGGGGTCTCCACCTCGCTGTGCACTGCCTTTCTGTCTGGACTCCCAGTTCCCTCCGTGAGGGGCTGACTTTCTGGAGTAAACGGCTCTTTGTTGGCACACGGGCTGTCGGTTACTATGACCAGTGCCGATAGGAGACAGCCTCACAGACGACTGACGTTCCATTTCTCTGGGAATTCCTGACGTTTTACTGTGAAGATGAAGTTATCGTGATTGCATGGAGGTAGAAGATAGTGGTCTGTGTGTGAAGTGAGTCCAGGCCGCTTGGAGCCAATTTGAAACCTGTTTACGTTGTGCGCCACATCAGCAGCCTAGAGCAAGGGACGGCGATTATGTGGTGTGATTTGTGAGTTTCTTGTGCCGTGGCAGCCGTTCTGGGGCGAAGCTGGGAAACTGGGGTGTACTTTCTTTCTAATCAGCATTCACCAAACCGAGTTTGAATGGTCTTTTTGCTCAGAGTTGGGGGAAATTGCATACATTTGGTGTGTTGAGATCCGTTTGTGATTGTACATAAAGAGTGACTTCTGAGCGTGTCCATGGACCCCGAGGCCCTCCAGCGGGGTCTGCAGAGGTGAGAAGCGAAACCCACCTTTGTCTTCATGCCAGAGGGAAGAGCGAAACCTACCTTTGTCTTCATGCCAGAGGCCACGAGATGGACTTGGGACTGAAATTCCCAACTGAGAACCTCATTTTTGTCATGAGGAGGGTGGTCTGGAAGGACACACCTGCCTCCTCCTGACAGTCTTGTTACTGTAGATTTTCCTCCTTTTTTCTAATATTTCACTAAGGAGAGGAAATAAAGCAGAGGGGAACCTGTGAAGCAAGCTGTATCCCCAGTGGGCTGCTCCCTGCAGAGCAGCTACTGTTTGGCCAGTGAGGGGGGCATCGCGGCAGCCCGGGTCTGCTGGAGTCTCGCCTGTGACAGTCCGGACTGCGGTCCTGCCCTGAGCGAGCTGACTGAGTGACCGGGGCAGGGTCAGTCATCTGTGTGGCCCCTCCAGCTGGGCTGGGTGGTTGGGTGGAGGGTCCCCAGGCCAGCTGCTTTCTCAGAACCAATGCCTCCCTGCTGCTCTGGAGAAGGGGGGCCTCAGCCGGAAACCTGGGGTGTTTGCGTTTAGTGACTTAGCATTTCTTAACACAGCTGTTTAAAGACTGTGGGGAATAAATTGTGGGAATAATCTTTCCTTCACTCGTTTACCAGTTTTTGTGGAGAAGATAGGTAAGTACAGCGAGTGTGTGATGATTCTTGAGAAGCTGAGTTAACATTTGCACATCACCTTTGAATGCTTCACACCCACTGCCATCGTGGGGAAACAACGGTGTTTGCTGGTGGGTGATTAAGTGCTGATTGTCACCTGGTTTCCATTGGTTGCTTCCCCAGGGACACTGGCCGACTTCTCTGTCCTCAGTTTTTGTTCAAAGTTCCACGGTGTCCTCCTGCTCATCACTGTGTCATGTCCCATGTGTGGACCTTTTTTTTTTTAAAGTTTCTGTGCTTATGTGTTTCTGGTGTTTACTTTGACAGTTACAATAACGTCACCAAAATAATAAGCGTATAGCTTTGGAGAAAACGTAAAACGTGAGCAGAATAGGAGTCCCTGGAGCGTCATTTGGACCAGGACCGAATGCCTTCCTCGACCACTAGTGCATCTGCGAGTCAGCAGGATGCTCACAAGAGGCTGTGTGGTCGTGAGATAGCGTCCTGCCACCTGGCCTGACCCCGGCTGGTGGGGTCAGCTGCAGCCCATGGTGACTGCACTGTCCGAGGATTGTGCCACCGGGCCCGGCCACCCTTGACCTGGGTGATTCAGCTCACACACTGAGCATGCTCGCTGGGCCCCAGATCTGACCCTGGGGGCGGTGCTGGAGCCTACCTATCCCCCATGGAGCTGATGGGAGGGCTGGGCCGGGCCCAGGGGATCACTCTCAGCCCCGCGGGGCCCTGGGTTTACTTGTAGGGGAAGACGTTTCTTGTGCAGGGGAGAAGCAGGATCCTTTTCCTTGTTCTCGATGCTGCCTTATCAGTCAGCAGTTTGAGAAACATCCTCTAGTTTCCCACAGGAAAACACATGCTGCACTAGTAAGACCAGCTTGTTAAACTGAGCCCCCACCTCTGTGGCTGTGCTGTCAGAGCTCTTGGTTGGGATGCACATACGGAGCTGTGTGATGCTCCCCACCCTGCAGGCTGGGCCCCAGGCAAGTGGACCTGAAACTGGTCCTGGGCAGAGCCATGGGAGCAGAGGCTTCCGGACTGCCCAGGGTGGCAAACCCTGGACGCCACCGCATGCACCAGTGACAGGGGGGGTTTGCAGGGATGTGTGGGACAACGGCCCACTGTGTTGGTCCTGTCGCAGATGGCCACGCTGCAGTCTGCCTCTTCACCGGCAGCCCTCGGCACAGACCGCTTCGAGCAATATCACTGTCCAAAGAGCAGCTTCCCCACGCGGCCACGGCCAGGGTCTGCCCATTGCGGGATGTGGACACTTATGTGGGATTTAAGGCTTTCCTCAATTTTTAGCGAAGAGTGGTTGGTCTTCATTACCTGTGCTGAGAGGAGTTTTAAAATGGGAAGCCTAGGAAAAATGTTCTCGTTCAGGAGAGAGTTCTGTGAAGTTTCTTTCTTCCTCCATATGCATTTGTGGTGTTCACCTTACCACGTTTCATCCAAAAAGATGATGCAGCTTTAACATGAATGTTACATTTTATTTTCAAGGAATTATTATCTATGTCCTCTTTGTAAAGGAAAGATAATATTGTAAATCTTTTTATTAAATAATGTAAAGATGTATATCTGTATTTTTGGATCATGTTATAGATGATGGATATATTGTTTTAATGAATAAAGTATTTTTTGGAACAAACATTCAAGAATGTTTTGTTTTGGGAAATGATACAACTTCAGTGGTGTGTCCAGAGAGGAGAAGCCTATCCCACGTTGAATTCCGAGGGGGAGACTTGTGTCACCGCCACGGGCCTGGGCAGGACCCCGGGCCTCACCTCGGACAGGTGACAGCTCTGGGCCTCAGATATGTCATGGCCTTAGAAGCTGGTCCCCAAGCTCACAAGAAAGATGTGTGCTTAGAGAGGGCTTGGTTGCTTTATAGAGACATAAGTGGCTTTCTCTGGGGCAGAAGCTTGCCCTGCAGGCTGTGTAGGTGCCAAGGTCCCTGTGGGGACTAAATAGTTCTCAGGACGGTTCCTTGAGGAGTGTTAAACAGTCAGGGTCCAGGAACCCAACTTGGTCCCCACAGTGAGAGGCACAGCCTGCACCGATTTTCCAGGTGAAGATGGGTTCGCTGCCCCGAGTTCTTGCTGGGCTGTGATTCTGGAGGAAGGACAGTGATGCTGCCCCCGTGTCTTCCTCTGAGCGCTCCAGGGGTGACAGCCGCCATTTGTTGGGGTGACTGGGAGTAGGAGACACCAGCCTTTTGGGGGGCAGGGTGGTAATTTGCATTGGTTCTGAATTGTTGCTAACCCCCAGAGGCCCAGGATGCCGCTGGTCTACAGGTCAGCGTGAGGGCCTGCAGCGATCAGGTGTGATTAGGCAACATTTGTCTGCAAGGCTCCACGGGCCCCTCCGCGGTTTCCTTCTCAGTGCCTGACTGTGTCACTGAAATGGGCAGACTGGACAGCTGGCAGGATGCCCACGGTAGACTGAGGAACAAGGCTATCCCAAAAGGAAGGGCCGAGTGGATGTCTCCGCAGCATCCTCTCCCTGCCAGCACAGTCATCCCAAGGCAAAACGCATCCTTGACAGGAAGATGCAGCAGTGTGTTTTCTGACACAGCACCGTTAATTCACCTGTGAAAAAGGTGGGTATATCTTCAGGAACATGGTTTATTGAAGTGGAGGTGGTGCCTCCATTTGCGTTGCTGCTCCAGGTAAGGCAGTGTGACCAGAGCAAACCATGGTCTCTGGGTACGTGCCTGTAGCCACTGACTGGCCAGCACTGGTTCTCCTGTGCACTCGCTGTCCTACTTGGCAGAGCCACCAGCACACCTCTGTGGTCGAGACCAGGGTTCTCTACACACTGTTGCTCCCTGCAGTCCTCGGGGCCTGGATCTTCCTCATCTCAGCAACCCAAGAGGCATCCCTCCTGCCTGCCTCCCCGAGGACACATGGAATTTGAGCTGCCTCAGTGGGACATGTGGGAGCAGGGGGAAGGTGATTCTACTCTGGGTACCAGCTGCCTCCTCAGTCAGCAAAGTAGAAGACCCTGTTCATTATTGTAACTATGTAATTTAGCATATTTCAGCGCTGAAAAAGCAAAAAGGGAGCACTGAGCTAAAGGAATAATTGGAGGAAGCAGCTACCACCCCCAAGCCAGGGGATGGGGGCAACGGGAGGAAGTGGGAGTGGGCGGATTTCGATTTGGCAGCTTGGAGGAGGGGCAGTGCTTGGCATTCCGAGCTCTGAGGAGGGCTGGCGGCCTGGCCTCCTGGGAGCGGGTATAATGTCTCAGGCCCTGGGGGAAGGAGCTGCCCTATGGAGCTGGGCCTCCCCCGAGGGGCTGTGATGAGGCTGGGGTCAGGGCCACTGGTGAGGTGCACCATAGGAACGTCAGGCTGGAAGCTTCCTCGCTCCCCTTTGTCCCCCTCGGGTGCCGCAGGCTAGCAGAGCCTGACAGGCCCCATAGAGGACACGCTGGGGCTGAGGGGCGGCAGCCTGGCACTGGGCAGGCGCAAACCTGGAGGGGCTGAGGTGGCGCAGTCCTGACAGGCGGACTCTGCTCCCCTCCTGCTGTGGTTCTGTCCTGCCGCAGCCCCGCCCCGCAGCCCGGCCCAGCTCCTCTGAAGTCCCGGCACTTGAGACCCAGGACTGGGCTTTGTTCAAGAAAATAATCCGGCGGAGCCAGAGTCCCCTGGGGACCCCGCAGTAGGACGAAGGAGTGGGCAGTTACCGTCTGAAGCCAGGCGGGATGGACACGTGGGACCAGCGCTCGAGGAAGGGGTGGGAGGGTGTGCTGGGACCCCCGCTGGGCGGTACCAACTCCAACTGTCCAGCGGCGTAAGCTGGACCAAGCCGCGCCTCTGGGACTCAGGGGCTGCCCGGGGCCGGAGGCTGGGTGTGGGCGGAGCCCAAAGGTGGGTGTGGCCCGGGAGGGCTGGGGGCGGGGGCCGGAGGTCCTCCCGCGCGCAGGCGCAGCCCCGTCCGCCCCGCCCACCCTGGCTCCGGCGGCTTGAGGACTGCAGCGGGGACGCGGACGTGAGTGCGTGCGCGCGGCCGCCGGGGTCGTGGCTGAGGGGCTGAGGGGCTGAGGGGCTGAGGGGCTGAGGGGCTGAGGGGCTGAGGGGCTGAGGGGCTGAGGGGCTGCGGGCTGCGCGCTGGGGGCGGCGGGCGGGCCGGCCGGATCACGGGGTCCTCGGGGCCGACCTCGCGGGCTGACCCCGTCACGTGATCGCGCAGGCCGCGCGCCCCGGGCCCTCCGAGGGCGAGCCTGGGGTTCGCTCCGCGTCTCCTCCGGGATGAGCTGGGGCGACTGCAGTCATCCGTTGCTTCCCAGCGGGGGCGGCCCATCCCCACCCCCGACCCTGGTGGTTCCCCCGGGGACCCTCATCCCTAGTGGCTGGCCCGACGCTCCTGCTGCCGGGAGGGGTCCCGGGCAGGGTCCTGCCCTGAGCTGGCTCACCTGCCCTGCATACCCCTGACGGTGACGGTCACCGCTGGGGGGGGTCGTGTCATCCTCACCCCACCCGGGAGGCACGTGCTGCACCGAGGAGCGGTCGCAGGTCAGAAAGAGGCCCGTTCGTTCCCCAGGGCACACGGCGGTGTGAACCCACGCGAGGGCGCTGCCCCACTCTGGTTCCGGCGGGCCTAGCACCCGCCCCTACCCTACCCCGCCGTGGCTGTGGGGCCGCGCGGCTGTGTGCCAGCCCTGCCTCCACCCCGGCGGGCAGCCAGAAAACTGTCCCCCACGCTTTTTGTGTTTTGATTCTGATAACATATCCAAATTTACCATTTTTAAGTGTACAATTCAGTGACATCTGTCCCTTTCCCTTTTAGCACCTTAAATCCTAGTTTTGTTCTGAAGGAAGAAGGGCAGAAAGGGAAATGCAGATGTGAAAATCCAACACCCTGGAGTGGCCTCAGCCGGGAGGGGACAGCTCAGTGACTTCCCAGGAGGTGAACCCTGCAGGGTACCACACCGGGCGAGGGCGGAGGCCTCCTGTCCTGTGTCCCCTCCAGGCCACCTCTTCCATGGTCCCAGCCACACTCCATCACCCTGCCCACGACCATGGAAGGTGCCATCTGTTTTTGGACCTCGCCTGGACTTGGGCCTTGTTGAGGTTTCTCCCAGGGCAGATGCTGCCTTTTCATTGCTCCATAGTATTCCGGAGACATGGTCCGATCACTTGCTTTTTAGGGCGAGAGCGATGGTGCCCCTCCTGGTGCGCGGGCCTGCGTGGCTCTTCCAGTGGCGGGCGGCCTGCACTCTGGGAGCCTTTGTGCAGCAGAGGACCTGGGCAGGGGTGTCCAGGATCCCTGGGCTGGGCGGTCCCCTGGTTCAAAGGGGCAGCTCCTTGGCATCCTCGCGGGCTCCTGAGGTGGTGCTGACCCGGGAGCGCTACCCGGTGCGGCGGCTCCCGTTTGCCCAGGTGTCTGAGGATGACCTGGCTGCCCTCGAGCGCATCGTCCCCGGCAGGGTCATCACAGACCCGGAGGAGCTGGAAGCTCCCAATGTGGACTGGCTGAGGACCGTCCGAGGTGAGTGAGTGTCTGGTCACGCCTCATGCTTCGGAGGGTAGGAGGTGGGTTTGAGAAACAGCGTGAGCTGAGGGTTGGGTGGAGGAGCTCAGGGTCATGTCATATATGCCTTTCTGATGCCCAATAGAAGCTGCACTGCAGTGACTTTTCAGTGTTCCGAGAACACATTTGTGCATGTTTATCCATGGTGCACAGCATCTGCAGATTAAAAGGTGCAGCAGCCCCCTGGCTGCTCCGTGGGGTGCATGTGTTAGCTACCGTTTACGTCCTCTCAGTGCCTGTTCTGGGGCCGCGTGTGACAAAGAGCCACACACAGGGCTGGAGACAACAGAAGTTTATCCTCTCAGTTCTGAGACCAAGGCGTGGGCAGGGCTGTGCTCCGCCTGGAGCCTCTCCTAGCTCCTGGGACTCCCGGTTCCTTGGCTTGTGACAACATCCCTCCGGCCCCTGCCCCGTCGTCACACAGCCCGGGTCTCTGTGTCTCAGATCTCCCTCTATTCTCTTAGAGGGCACCTGGTTTGGATTCAGGGCCACCCTCATCCAAGATGATCTCATCTGAAGACCCTCAACTTTGTTACATCTGTAAAGACTCTTTATCCAAATAAGGTCGCATTCTCAAGTCCTGAGGGGTGGGATGTGGAGGTATCTTTTTGGGGGGCCTGTTCTCCCCACTGCAGTTTCCTGGGGCCAGATGCTGTCTGGGCACCCCTGCTTCCCCTCCTCCTTCCACACCTGTTCCCACTGCACACGTCTGTGCACCGGCTCCGTGGTTCTCAGCTGCCTAGACCCAGCAGGCCCTTCTGATAAAAGATTTTGTGATGTCCTGTGTTCTTTCCTGAACTGCTCTCAAAGATAATGTGACCCACTTACTTAGTTACAAAAAACCAACACGATATTTTTGCTATGGTGTTAAAGGGATCTAGAAGACAAGCAGTTTACAACAAACGGACGCGCTGAAAACTGTAACTCGGGGACACGCTGCGCAGCCAGGTCCTTGGCTTGGGCCTGGACTCAGAGCACTTGGGGCAGAAGAGGAGCAGCGAGGGGTGCAGTGGTGCTCACTCAGACCCTGGGGCCGGGGGCCTTGCTGTCGGCGGGAACAGGCCCCTTCACAGCCTGGAAACCTCACAGAGCCTTGAGCAATGGACCTGGGCCGTAGGCGCAGAGAACGAGGCGACTCTGCCCCGTGGGGAGGCCCTGCTTCTCGGCCAGGGTGCCCTCTGGTGGAAGCAGCCCCGCCCTGCCCACCATGCAAGGACCCCATAGGGGCGAAACCACCCTGTCAAGTGCCCACCCGGCACAGCCAGCCCTGTTCCTGGCCCTGGCTCGGTGCTGCTGCCTGGGCGGACCTGAGCAGGTGGACCTCGGCGCCCAGCCCCACATGTGGGCTGCCGCACACTTGCTGTTTCCCAAGGCTGGGTCCTCCTGCCCACTGGGCTTCCGAGGCAGGGGAAGCTGTAACTGGGCAGGGGCTGCTGTCTCCTGGGGCTCTTCCCAGGAGCTCAGTGGGGCGGCGCTGGGCTAGCTCAGCTCTGAATCCACAGGGCTCCTGGCCCAGTGTCTGCTCAGTGGGCGTCAGTTGGGGCATTTGTCAAATTTTTGTTGAAATACCCCTTTATGTGGCTTTCTTTAGGAGAGAAAGCATGTCTAAGCTTCTGATCATTTAAAAGTTTAATCTCAGAGTTATCTAGAAAGCATGAGCAAGGAAAAGCTCGTTAGGACCTTACAGTTTTTCTGAATAAGTGAGATTTTATCTGACATGGAAACTGTTAGTAAATGTCTCCTCCTTCAAAAATTAGACCACTTGCTCACGGGGAAAGCCCACACACTTTGCGCCTGCACCGAGTGGTGGACAGCAGGCTGACCCGCGGGGCAGTGGCTGGAGCAGGAGGAGAGATGGGTGTGCAACGGGCAGGTGCTGAGAGCTGGTCGGTTCCTGCCATGTTTGGAAGAGAGGCTGGCTGATGACTGGACTGGGGTGTGAAAGAAAGTGGGCAGGGATGCCGGGGCGTTTGGCCTGAACAGTCGCAAAAACTGGATTCCATTTGCTGAGCTGAGGAAGGTGACAGGTCTGCTGGGGGAAAACCAGGAGTTTGGGTCTGGACACGTCCAGATGGACATGTGAGAGGGCCTGTCAGGCCGTGGAGTAAGCTAGTCTGAGGTCCAGGGCAGGGTCCGTGTGGAGACAGGATGGGTGATGCCACTGCCCCAAGAAGGCTGGTGACTGCTGTGGTCAGTGGAGGGGAGGGGGCCGGCCAGTGGGGTGGTGGGGCCCAGGGGGAGTGTGTTCTAGAGCTGTGTGGGGAAAGGCGGGGAGGCAGGGTCTTGGGGTCAGATGCAGCTCAGGGACAGGCTAAGACGAGACCCAGGGTGTCCTCGGGGACGCAATGAAGGCGCCCCTGGGGTGGGAGGGGCTGAGGCAGGCAGGGAAGTGGGGGTGGTTCATGGGGACAGGGGTCAAGAGAAGATTTCTTTTCTAGTTTTAGGGTGGGAGCGCTTTTTCAGCAGGTTTGTGATGTTGACAGGAATGCTGAAGTAGAGAGGAAACAGTGGATGAGGCAGCAAAGAAGGGGGCTGGAGCGATGTCCCAGGGGAGTGGGCGGAGGGACCCGTGCCTGGCCGGGTCGGGGCACAGTCCCAGGGCAGATGCCGCTGGGGCAGCTTGTTCTGCCGGCCCCTGGGAGTGAAGAGGAGGATCTGAGCTGAAAGCCTGGTCTGATCTGAGTTGAAAATCTCCCCCCAGGCCAGCAGGCTCCTGCGGAGGGAGGGCGGGACAGGGAGGGTTTAGACTTGCCGGCCACGTGGCTACAGCTCTGCCCTCTGAAGTCACCAGGACTCAGCTAGGGGACAGGCCAGGGTCGTGTGTGCTGTGACAGCGGTGCGTGGAGGAGGCTGGGGCAAAGAGGGTGCCTTCTGCCCTCCAAGCCCAGCAACACCCCGAGTGAGGGGGAAGCCAGTGGCCTAGGGCGAAGTTGGCTGACCTGCTCTCCTCAGGGATGGGGGCTTGGAAAGGTGGGGCTGATTTGCACTTTTTGGTGCTGCTGGAAGGTGGTGGGCAGGACGCAGGCCATGCTGAGGTGGAGGGCCATCCCCCGTGAGGGTGTGCAGAGTGGGAGGGAGGCCATGGGCCGTGGGGGTTTCCTGACCCCATGCCCCTCGCTAGCCTGCACATCCTGGCCTCTCCAGGCTGGGCGCTTCGTTCCTTCAGTCCTGGGCAGTTTCCCCAAGTTGTCTCCGGTGATCCTCCCTCCTCTCTGCTCTGCTGTCTCTTTGTAGGGCTCCCCTGAGTAACATACGGGACCCTTTTCTCTTCCTTTCCCCTGTGAGAAAGTAAAGTTCAGGGAGTGGGAGCGCTTGTCTGTTTTTATTATCTGTGCCTGCAACCAGGCACCCGGGGTGGGGGCTCAAATGCTGCTGAGAAGTTATGCAGGCCTCCTGCAGGTTACTAGGGTCCCTGGACTGTGCTGTCCTAAAGCGACTGGGGCCACAGATCTGGACACTGGACATGGTTCATGTGATGAAAAGCAAATGAGAAAGAGTTTTCAGAATCAAAAAAAAAAAAAAAAAAAAAAAGATAAAAATGACAGCCTGATCTCAGAGCTTGGTAAAAGTCACTGACTTAGCACAGGCACAGCCTCTGTCTAGAGAGCTTTCCACAAAGTCAAAAGGGTGGAAAGAAGCTTGATTATCTTGGAGGCAGCAGTTGGGAACACTGACGGACAGGGCACACTAGGCACCACATAAATCATACCAGCAGGGAACTGTAGCCCGGCAAATAACGGAAGAACCCCTGAACCCGCAGTGGTGTGGTTTGTGGTTCATACGTTAACTCACAGGAGAGAAGGGAAGCTCCCCTCAGAGCCGAAGGCCGACTGATACATGCAGGTGGACGGATGGATGGAGAAAGTTACCTTTACAACCATCCTAAGAACTGATACAGGTGAGGGTGATGAACCGAAGCTGAAATTCACGGAGGACCACGTGCGGAGCAGCCACATAGATATTTGTGACGTCTCCAGTGTCTCCCCGCAAGACACGTGTCAATTACACAGGGAACACCAGTAACTTGCGTGGGGAAGCCAGGCAGACGCTGCTACCCTGGGGTCCAGCCGCCTGGCTCCCGGGGCCGCTTCTGTCCTGGAGGTTTGGAGGTTTGCAGGCCGCCTTCACCTGGAGGGAGGGAGGGAGGAGCGTGCCTGTGGGGAGCACTGCCCACCCCCCAGCGGGGTGACAGCGCTGCTCTCTCTCACAGGCTCCAGCAAGGTGCTGCTGAGGCCACGGACGTCCCAGGAGGTGGCTCACATCCTCAGGTAACGTGTGGTGGCAGCTCCCCGCCTGCCCTCACCTCCCCGCCTGCCCTCACCTCTGTGTGTTCCCCCGTGGTTTCCTTGCCTACGTGGGGCGTGGGACACGCAGACCCCGAGATGCAGCCAGTGACCTGGGCCCAGGAGGTGGGAGGGAAGTGCGGGTCCGGAATCTCGGACTCTTGGGGTGCCTGGTGGGCCTTGGATGGGGAGCGGCTGCAGACTCGGAGAAGGGCAGGGAAGGAAACAGACCTTTTCTTGAAAAACACGTTCTTGATTTTATATCAACACACTCTCACGTTTACTACAGAAAAATTGGAAAACATACAAAACCATGAAGAAAAAAATGCAAGAGCAACTGATAATTTCCCCTCCTAAGAAAACCCCTGATGACACTGGGTTTGTCTCTCAGGGCCCTTACTGCACACGTGTGACTTTTAAACGTTATCACGTGTGTAAGACATTGCAGTCTTTTTTTTCCTTTCCGTTTGGCAGCATCCATACCCTTTCTTGGTGCTAATTATTCTCCCAGACCTCTTTTAATGCCTGAAGGGTGTCCCCTCCACTAGTGCTCTGCACATGCTCTGTTCCAGCCACACTGGAGGCCGGCCGTCTGACGGTGGGCTGACCTGATGCGTGTGGATGCCCACTGCCCTAATCCTTACCACCAGGGCCCTCATCCCTTTAGGTCTTTGCAGAGGGGAGCCTGGTTGGGGATGAGGCAGGGCGAGACTTACAGGGGAGGGGACGTAGGGTGTGGGGTGGGAGGGAGCCCAGGTGCCTGGGAATTATGGCTCTTTAGGTGAATGGGAGGGGCTGCAGCTCCTGGGAGGAGCGGCCTCTGGGGTCATCCATGACCTGGGAAGAGGCCAGCCTCCAGCTGCCCGTGCAGTTTCGTGATGGACGTTTACCCCTTCAGCCTCCCATCCTGCGTGGGGGCCGAGGAGGCACCCCTTCGCAGCAGGGGCTGGAGGCGTCCTGCCTTGGTGGCGTGGTGGGGTTTGGGGGCCTCAACCCCGGGAGTGTCCCCACGGGTGGTGGCATGGGCGTGGGGAAGAGGGACCCTGATGCCCATCCTGTGCCGTCCCAGGTACTGTCACGAGAGGAACCTGGCCGTGAGCCCACAGGGGGGCAACACGGGCATGGTGGGGGGCAGCGTCCCCGTCTTCGATGAGATCATCCTGTCTACCACCCTGATGAACCAGGTCATGAGCTTCCACGACGTGTCCGGTAAGGCTGCACTGTGCGGCAGGGACTTCCCTCAGCTGCGGGCCAGGCGCTCTGGCTGTGTCTGCACTGTGGTGACTTACACCGCTGGCTTGAGCTGTCGCTGCGGCCCCTTTGGCTCTGACATTTCCTGGCCACGGCAGCCCTTTCTAGGGGCATACCGGGGGGGGGGGGGCTCCGTTCTCATGAAGCCCCAGGGCTTGTCAGCAGGGTGCAGGGGTGGATCCTCCTTGTGGTGGGGGCACTGGGCTCCGAGGTGCTGGGCAGCACCCCTGGCCTCCATCCCCTGGATGCCAGCAGCTCCCAACCCCAAACATCTCAAGACTTATCACGCGTCGCGGGGGCCAAATCACCCCCAGTTGAGGGCCACCGCCTGATAACAACCCTCTCTTGACTGCTCCTTCCCTCCCGTAAGCGCACACGTGTGTGTGTGTGTGGGGGGGCTTTCCTTCCTTTCTCCTGAAGACAACTTCCAGGGAGGGGCAGGAGGGGTGGGTGCTGTCCTCCTCTCCTTGCCCAGGCCCCTGGTGGGGAGGTGCTCTTTGTGGGGATCTGGCTCCTCCTGAGCTGGGGCGCCTGCGGTCACTGTTTGCCTGGCAGGGGTGCTGGTGTGCCAGGCGGGCTGCATCCTGGAGGAGCTGGGCCGGTACGTGGAGGAGCGGGGCTTCCTCATGCCCCTGGACTTGGGGGCGAAGGGCAGCTGTCACATCGGGGGCAACGTGGCGACCAATGCGGGTGGCCTGCGGTTCCTTCGATACGGCTCGCTGCGTGGGACCGTCCTGGGCCTGGAAGTGGTGAGCCGGGGGCACCACTGCGGCCGTGCGTCCGAGCACTCGCCCCACTTCCAGGACGTCTGGCCTGGCTTCCTCTGGTCCGTGGGTCAGTCCCAGGGTGGCCGCTCTTCCAGCCCTTCGAGTGGTCTGTTGCAGAGTCTCCAGATGAGACCCCCCCACAACATCCCCCGGCTCGGCCCCATCGGGTCCACACTTCCTCCTGTGCATGGACACCTGGGCTGTCCTCTTGGGCCCCAGGTGGCGCGGGTACAGGAAGCCACCTTGGGGGTGGGGGGACCACGTCCCAGACTGGAGATCCCGGCTCCCATGGTAACAGTGCCTGGTGTCTGCTCGGTCCCACCGGATGTGTGGGTTACACACAGCACCCCGCTCAGGGCGGCTGCTCTCTGCTGCTCTCATGTCCACGTGAGGAGCAGCTGTGGGAACTGTCACCTTGAGCAGGTTCCTGGACCAGCGACGTTCCCCTGCCTGGGCTTCCGGAGGGCTTATGCACAGAGAAGGAGCTGGATCACACCACCCTCGCTGCCCCCAGGGTCATTTCATCCTGCAGCGAACCTCAGGGTTCTCTAAGGTGTGAGGCCCCCATCTATTACTCAAGGGTGGAAGGAGCTCAAAGCCCACGTTGGACTTCCATCTGCTAAATCACAAGCTTCCTGTAGCTTTGTTTTCTGGCTGCAGGTTATTTTTATTGTAAGTCACTTCCTCACTTTTATGAGCTGTTTCACTAAGCTTCTGACTAAATGCACAAACGAGACAGACAGGCTTACAGAGCACGACCGAGGTGCTTTAGATGAGGAGTGCAGGGGTGTGTGAGCTGATGCACTGCCATTCTCTGCCTTCTCTTAGCTGCATCCCAGGTGTGCCCTCTTGCACCCCAGGTGCCCCTGCTCCACCCCAGGTGCTCCCTCCCCCACCCCCAGGTGCTCTTGCTTCACCCGAGGTGCACCCACCCCCACCCCCAGGTGTGCCCTCCTGTAGCCCCAGTGCTCCTGTTCCACCCCAGGTGCGCCCTCCTCTACCCTAGGTGTGCCCTCCTCCACCCCTAGGTGTGCCCTGCCGCAGCCCTAGTGTGCGCTGCTTCAGGCCAGCTTCCCTGGAGAACTGGGCCCTGAGCTTCTGGTTGTGGTGGTGGTGGGAGATCTTCGTTTGCATCTGGGAAGAGCAGTCCTTCCTTCAGCCTGATGGGTCGACTTCAAGCCTGCTGCCACTCCAGGGCCCCCTGTATTCCTGGGCCAAACTGGAGTGGGGGGCTCACAACTGGCCTGGCTTTCTTGGGGTGCCCTGGGCTGGGTCAGCCTCCCCCGAGGTTGGTGGCCGGAGCCGGGTGTCTGTCGGAACTGTGGGTCGAGGCAGGAACACCGCTTCTCTGCTCTCCTGCAGGTGCTCGCGGACGGCACGATCCTGAACTGCCTCACGTCCCTGCGGAAGGACAACACGGGCTATGACCTGAAGCAGCTCTTTATTGGGTCGGAGGGCACCCTGGGAGTCATTACTGCTGTGTCCATCCTGTGTCCGCCCAAGCCCAGTGCCGTGAACGTGGCCTTCCTTGGTAGGCGCCCCCATCTGCCTCTCAGGCAGGTTCTCCAGCTGCGCTGCTGTGTGTGAGGGAGGGGACGCAAGTGGCCTCCAGGGACAGCGGACCTTGTGGGTCTGGGGCCAGCCTCCTGCCCCTGGGCAGAGCACACTTCATTCTGTAGCAGAACTGGGGCTCCGTGCTTCTCACCCCTCGGTGTTGTTTAAGTGGCTTATACTGTAAGATTTGCAAGGAAATAGTGTCACTGGTGTAAGGTCAGGGACACACCCTGTTCATCACCGGGGGTGACGAGGGCACCCCTGTACGGCCAGCTAGGTGCCCCCTCCCCAGGGCCAGCCCTCCGCCCATGCAAGCCGCCCTGCCTCCCTTCAGCCTCGTTAGGTCTGTCCCTGCTCCTGCTCCTCTGCTGGCTCAGGCATTGTGCGCAGACCCTTATCGAGGGGTCGCCACAGGCGGCCAGCTCCCCGGGGATGTGCCCAGCTGCCGGACAGACTCAGGGACCCAGGGGCTTCCACGACCCCGTGTCTTGTAGTCGTGAGCCCTAATTCCATCTTGACTTCTCAGTCTCTCTAGTCGTGGTTATTACTACGTCACAAACGTTCATTTTCTTTGCCTGGCGTTCTTTCCTGCATCAAACCCTGCCTGGGGGTCATGCCCCTTGTCCGCACCCTGTCACTTCCTGGAATGCCACTGCTGCTGTGAGTCCCCACTCTCAGTCACCCCATCCTGGAGACCCTCCTGCTCGTGCAGGCGGACGCTGGTTCTCTTTCATCCTGTGGAATATTCACGGCCCCCACGTGGCTCCCCTGCTGTTGGTGGGAACCTAGCGGTCCCTGCTGCCACTGCTGTCAGAGTCCGCCTCTCTCTTTGGCTGATTTAAAGATTTTCTCTCTTTCTGGATTTCCTGAACTTCCGAAACCTGAGGCTTGGTGTCCCCACTTCCAGAAGCCCCCCGCCGTCCCCTCCTCAGGGGCCACCCCTGTTTTCCTTCCTCCCAGATCTGTGGTTAAATGCATGGAGAATTTCTCAGTCCTCCACGTCTCCACCTCTCCCACGTTCCAGTCTTTCTCATGCTGTGTTGGTTCTGGCTAGTTTCTTCCCACCTGTTTCCAGTTCACCCATGGTCCCTTGATTCAGATACTGCCAGACCTGTGTGTCCAGCCCTGCACCTGGCCATGGCCTCTTGTGTTCCTGGGACCTGCAGAGTTGGGGTCATTCATGGCATCTTCTGCGGGCCTCCCTGACCTCCACGTGACCTCTCAGTGCCTCCTGCCTCTGCCCTGAAAGGCCACGTGCACCCACCCTCCCCCCTGGCGTCTTCTGGCCCTTCCCACTTGCTGACGCTTGACAGTCAGCTTCTGGGCACTGGGCTCCGAACAAACGTGTGGTGAATGTGCCTTGAATGACTTACTGAGAACAGTGCAAACCTGAGTGCGGGTTGTAGTCAGAGAAATACAATTCAGCTGCTACCAAAGGCGACCCATCCTGGCCCTGCATTTGCAGACTTCTCAGCACCGTGGGGCTCTCAGGCAGCATTTTATCTTACTCTTGATATCTGTGACCTGCATGGTGGCCGACCCGTGGGTGGCTGCCCGGCTTGCTCCTGGGAAGTCGGGTTGGCGTTGCTGCTTTAAAGGGGGCCCTGGGGGGGTCAGCGGGTGAGGCCCTGTGTACGCGTGACCAGCTGGCCTGTCCTTGTGCTGTGCCTGCCGCAGGCTGTCCTGGCTTCGCAGAGGTGTTGCAGACCTTCAGCACCTGTAGGCAGAAGCTGGGCGAGATCCTGTCTGCATTCGAGTTCATGGATGCTGAGTGCATGAAGCTGGTGGAGCTGCACCTCCGGCTTGCCAGCCCCGTGCGAGGTACCGGCCCCACCTGCGGGGGTGGGTGGTCAGCCTTCGTTTGTCCACAGAGTAGAAGGTGGCAAGGAGCATGGCCGACCCCCACAGGTCAGCTGTCCCACAGTGTTCAGTGCAGGATTCTCTCTTAAATTCGTTTTAAATGGCCCCTGGAGTTCATTGGGTCAAATGCTGTCTGGGCATGTAGCCCTGGGGCCTTGGAACAGCCAGACACGCTCAAGGAGCCTTCCCGTCTCCTCAAGCAGGAGACATGCTCACCTTTGGAGATAGGCCCTTCTTTCTGATTTAGCGGATGAACTCGGCACTGCAGTCCTGCAGTCACTGCGGCGTGAGTCCACACGGTGTCTCAGAAAGCAGTTGGGCGCCAGCACCTTGACGTTAAAGACGTTCAGCTGTAGGCCTTGGTGTTTTACTCCCAGATGCGCCCGGAGGAAGTGACCAGTGTCCCACCTGACTGCCCCACCAGAATGCCACACTCTTCAACAAAGCAGATTTGTTTCTCACAGTTCTGGGGCTGGGAGTCTGGCTCCAGGCTCCACTGGGCTTGGTGTCGGGTGAGGCCTGCGTCCTGGCTGCAGGCGGCCGCTTGCTCACCGCGTCCTCACGTGGCCTCTTCTGAGTGTAGGGAGCGGACTCTCTGGGGTCGCTGCTTCTTCCTATGAAGGCATCAGCCCCATAAGTTCAGCCCCACTCTTACGACCTCACCTAACCTTAATTACCTCCCTAAAGGCCCGATTTCCAAATACAGCCCCTTGGGAGTGGATTAGGGCTTCACCACGGGAAGTGGAGGCAGCACAGTTCAGTCCATAACAGTCACGAACACGGAAAGGTCTTTATGCTCTAAATTTTTAATGAGATGGTTCTTCAGTACGATAAAATAGGAAGCAACTTCAAGGTCCAGCCGTGAGGAAATAAGACATGATGCAACCATTCGAAAGATGGAGGGTCCCTAGACTGGTGGACAGAGGGTTCCTGGGGGATGGAGGGTCCCTGGATGGACAGATGGTCCCTGGGGTGACAGAAGATCCCTTGGCGGAGAACATGTGGCCATGGGGCATCATGTGTGAGGGAGCGGCTCTGAACTTCGTATTTAGGGCAAAGGACAAGGCCACCTGCTGTGTGAGGGAGGTCAGTGACTGTGTTCGTCTCCTTGACTGCTTAGAAGAAAGACAGGAAGGAACTGTGTTGAAACATCAGTGGTGGCTATGTTTGGCAAGCTGGGAGATTTTTTCTTTTTCATTTCTACTTTTGTTTTCCAAATTTCCTTTTACAAGCATTCTTTATTTTTATCATGGGAAAAAAGGCCAAAAAAAGTTTAAAAGCCCCCGGTGTTCTGTGACCCACGATCAGTTTAAGAGCAGAATTTTCATCCCAGCATGGAGAAGTGCCAGTGTCTGAAAAGCACTCGTTCTCTTTGTAAAAGAATGAACTTGCAGTATTTTTCTGGAAGAAACTGAATGCAGGGTTGAAAGAACAGTGCATTCAGTGTGTTCTCATTTATTGATGTCAATGACATAAAAAAAATCACAGTAGCCTTGGGGAAAATAAAGCTTAAAATTTTTCTAAATAAGTTAGTAATGCACATTTTTAAAAAACTTCGAAAAGGAGACACTTTGGGTAAAAAGCACGGGCCTGTTGCAGGAGCGCTCTCTTTAGCTGTGGGGCGGGGGTGGGGTAAGAGTAGCCCTCGGGCGCCCTGCCCCACCCAGCACCAAGATGTACAGCTTCTCCGAGGGCCCTCCAGGGAGCACGGTCTGTTCCAGTGAAAGACCTGTTTTTAAACCGTCTGAAATTCAGCCTGAGTGGCCAGTGCCTGTTCTGTGGGCAGCACCAGAGCCGTTGGGGGTACTGCAGCTGCTGGCCAGAGCTGTCCTGACTCTCGGCCGACCCTGCTGCCTCCGCTCACCCTGCCTTCTGCCCCTTCCAGAAAGTCCGTTCTATGTCCTCATCGAGACCTCAGGCTCTGGAGCGGGACATGATGCCGAGAAGCTGAGCGACTTTCTGGAGCAGGTCCTGGGCTCCGGGCTGGTGACTGATGGGACCCTGGCCACCGATCAGAGGAGAATCAAGGTATGTGCTGCGAGCCCCGCCTTCCCCTGCTTCAGCTCATCCTGGCATCTGAAGGTTAGAGAGTGAGGGCGGTGGCTGAACGTGAGCGGGTGTCCTTGACCTGATCAAGTCTTCTCTTTGGAAACCACTCTTGGTGCCTGGATAACTTTCATTAGTGTTTCAGACAGATAGGACGAGCTCGAGGGGCTGTGGGTGGGTTGGTGGGAAGCCAGGCCAGTTTTCCCAGGAAACAGTGTTGATGTTGGCACCAGAGAGTGACTCGGAGGCCAAAGGAAGGAGGGGCGGGTCTAGGGCAGTGGGGGCCAGCAGCCCCCATTTTCTGTGGTGGCCTCTGGGCTGCAGGGTGGAGAGTGGCCAGCAGGGGGCGGCAGGTGCAGGACTGGGAAGGCAGAGAGGAGCTGGGGGCCAGTGGGGAGCAGGATCTCGGCCTCACTGACCTTCTTTGGCTCCTTTATCTTCACACTTGATAGGTATGTTCACTAAATATTACCTGTGAGGGGTTGTTCGCCGGTGCCTTGTCCAGGCGAGGTGGCCTGAGCACGGCCCCGGGCTGTGCGCTGGGAAGGCCCTGACCTCTGAGCCCTGATTTCGGACCCCCGGCCCTGGCCTGTCATCTTGGGGGCCTTCACCACCTTTCCGTCTCAGTGCTCCCTCCCTTCCCGTCCTTTGGCAGTTTCCTTGCTCCGAGTAAACCGGGCTGGGCGTCCCGGGCTGTGTCCTGGGGTGTGCTCACTGGAGGAACGGGGGTGACTCGTCCACACTCAGGACCCCCAAGTGCCCTCCTCTGTCCTCAAGAAGCAGAGCGTGCCGGGGTTTCCTTTCCAGTCTCCCGCTGTTTGCTGGGAGGAAGGTCCAGGCCTCAGGGACTGCATTGCAGAGGCTCCTGCTCCCTCCATGCACATGGTGGCGCCTGCGAGCAGCGGTGGCTCTGGTCCCCTCTCCTGAGTCTTCTGATCTGGGGACCAGCCCTGACCAGCAGCCCTGTCTCCACCATTGCATTGTTTTCTTGGTGGAAAGAAGGCAGGGGCTGGGGGGACACTGTGTGCTCGGGCTTCTGCTCAGGGCAGCAGATGGCTCTGCGTAAAGCTCATCAGATGGGGCGAGTGGCCTGAGCTGTCTGCTGGCCTCTGGGTGGGGCACCCCTCTCACAGGCGGGCAGTGCAGCCTGCCTCTGTGCTCGGTGCTGGCCAGGTGACATGGGAGAGGCTGGGCCGGGTGACACGGGAGGGGCTGGGCTGGGTGACATGGGAGGGGCTGGGCCGGGTGACACAGGAGGGGATGGGCCGGCTTCCCTCCGAGGTGGGGGCCCGGGGGGCAGTCAGGAGGACGTCCCTGAAGGGGCATTTGAGCACAGAGGGGTTGGAGGTGGGAGCGAGGAGCCCTGTGCAGGAGCACAGAGGCCCTGAGGGGCTGGTGCCTCCTGTATTCCAGAACATTCTGGAGACTGAGTGAGGGTGGGCCAGGGTGGGGCACACTGCTTGGCTGCTGTAGGACACCATGGACCTGGGTGGATGTCTCAGGGCCTGCGGGGACTCAGTCCAGCCCTACAGGGATGTTTCTGGGCTCTGGGTATGTGAGGAGTTCAGGCCAGTAGGAGCTGCTGATGGTCAGGGTTCTGAGTGTGGGGGCAGGGCGCAGAGTGACCACAACTTGTAAAAATCCATGAGCTGTTTGGGGAAATCTGGACACTGGCTGGATATTCCGTGGTGGTGAGGAATTACTGTCGTTTTTCAGAGGTGATCATTGCACTGTGGGTATGTTAAAAAGAGAAGGGAGTTTTCACCTTGTAAAAAAATTGCCTTGCTGTGAGGTTTCCCCAAATGGGGGAGGTGGGTATATGGGGGCAGGACAGGGACAGGCCCAGGTGGGACACTCCGTGTGCTCGTCCCGGCTCTGAATGTCCACAGGACAGCTGCATCTTCGGAGGCT
The DNA here is from genome assembly GCF_009834535.1 of Camelus ferus. NCBI lineage: Eukaryota > Metazoa > Chordata > Mammalia > Artiodactyla > Camelidae > Camelus > Camelus ferus. The sequence continues at coordinate 97,455,504 of NC_045700.1, forward strand.
AGGAGGACGCAGACTGGCTTTTCAGGGGGCAGCGTTGCCTGTGAGGCCACCCGGCCTCGCTCCCTGCTCCAGCCGCCCCCTGCTCCAGCCACCGCACCCCTGGTCCCCGAGTCCCGCTCTGACCCCTGACCCCGACCTTGCTGAGGGCCTGCATCACGGGGTCAGCCCATGTGCTTGGAGTGTCCCCTCCATCTCAAGGGGCCCTGGGACTGAGTGCTGGGCTCTGCATGCTTTTGGGGGCCAGCCTACATTGGCGCTGGTCCCGACAGTGCGTTTCTGTCACCTCCCCAGCCGCCCCACGGTGGGCTCCCCGAGTGCTGTCACCACAGACGCCCCTGCCTGACACGGTTTGACTGTGCCTGTTCCCCCTCGGTTCCAGATGCTGTGGTCCCTGAGGGAGAGGATCACAGAGGCCCTGAGCCGGGATGGCTACGTGTACAAGTATGACCTCTCCTTGCCTGTGGAGCGGCTCTATGACCTTGTGTCGGATCTGCGCGCCCGCCTCGGCCCGCGGGCGAAGCACGTGGTGGGCTATGGCCACCTGGGTGAGCACCCCAGTCTGTGGACGCCTGTGGCTGCTCCACACCCTCCCCTGCGCTGGAGGGGACCCTCATTACTTCACCGTTCTCCAGGGTGTTTTGGGAAAGACTGCCAAGGTCTGGTCTCGGTGGCATGCTTGTGGGTCTGGCTGGGATGTGGAAAGAGGGGGACCCTTAACCCGGGCATCCCGTGTCCCTCCGGGGGCCACGTCACTGTCCCAACGTTTGATAAAGAGCTCTCACTCCTCTGCATCTCTTCACATGGAGAGATTTTAAAGCTGGTTTGGTTAATTTTTTTTTGCAGAAAAATTATGCTTTATAAGTTATTAACTCACGGGAAGGAAATTCTTTGTTCCCCTCAATTCCTGGCAGCCTGTGGAACAGGCATCTCAAAGCCCCTTTCACAGGGCAGGTGTGGTAGGGGGTAGGGCGAGGGTCTGGCCCAGGGACATGGGGTGTCACCTGCCTGGAGTCTCCCTCCGCCCCACCCTGTCTACACCATGAGGTCCAGGTACCACCTCCTGGGGTTGTGGGAGGATTTGAGGAAGTAGGGCGAGGGGTGCTGTGAAGGCTTGCCCTGCCCGGCATGGCTCCGACTGCTTGGTGTGGAGGAACTGTCTTAGGACGGGGTTCGGGGGCGCATGTCCCTCGCTCGTGATCATACCAGCTGAGAGGTTCAGGAGCTCGCCCGAATTGCCAGCCTGGTGAACGCCTTGTCCAGAGTGTTTGATGGACAACAGGAGATAACCTGCACTATTGAAACAAAAACAGATTCAGCGTTGGCAGCAGCACCCCCAAGTGGGGGTGGGGTGGGGAGTGGGCGTCTCCCTGGGGCCCTGAGCTGGGGCAGCGGCAGACAGGTGAGCCCCTGAGACCTGCCAGTGGCTCGGGGTGGCCGCTTCCGTGGGAGAAAGGCCAGCTGGTGAGGCGCACCTGTGAAGGACAACACCTGAAACCTGGGGGAAGGAAACACAGGTGAATGTCTGTGTGACCTAGCGGTGTCTTCACAGAACACAGGAGCTATAACCCTGCACTTAATCAGACTGAGAACCTGAGCTCGTTGGCAGTAAATGTTTGTGTTCTTCCAACAACCTTGGTGGGAATGTCAGCAGGCAGAGGGTTTTGAGGGAGGCCTGGGAGGTGTGGTTAGGACCTGGGGTGGGCTTGTGGGGCGGCTGGGAGCCCTGGCCCAGGGTCTGGAAGGTGACACCTGAGCGGGAGGTGGGTGTGGGCAGGAGGGCCCCTGCACCGGGAGGCGGCCCGTGGGCGCGGCCAGCAGCTGGGCAGGCTGGAGGTGCCTGGCTCCCCAGGGTGCTGACTCCAACCTCTCCACCCCTGAGAAGAAGCCATCTCTGTTAGAGATGGAAGGAGGGCTCCCACTGTAAGTCGAGGATGAAGGTTGAACTTGTCAAACGCTTTCTCTGCGTCTGCTGAGTGGCTGGAGCTTGTTTTCCTTTGATCAGCCTCCCAGGTGACTCCAGACCCTCTGGGGCAAGTGGCTTTGTGTCTTGGAATAAGCCCAGCGTGGCCGTGATCCTTTCTGTGTCTTGTCTGATTCCGTTTATTTATCCTGTGTAGGGTTTTCTCCATTCTGTCTTGTGAGGCTCCCTTCTTCTGTCCAGGTTGGTTGTCGGCCTCAAAATCACAAAATGGTTTAGGGATCGTCTCTGGAAGAGTCTGGGTCAGGCTGAAGTGACCTCCTCCTTGAATGTGTGGTAGAACCTGCAAACGAAGGCACTTGTGGGTATTGGGGCGGGGGTGGCGGCTTGACTACAGACCAACTTACTTAGTAGCTGCAGGACTACCCCAGCTCTCCTTTTCTTCTGAATTGGTTTTGCCATTTTTTTCCTGGGAATTTGCCCATCTCTCGTAAGATGTGGAGTGTGTCAGCATGCTGTTGTTAACAGTATTCCCTCGTTTCCTTTGTGCCGTGTGTGGCATTGGGGGGAGCTGTGTGACTCCTGATTTGGTTCATTTCTTGTCTCTGTCAACTGAAGAAAAGTGCGCAACCTCAGAGTGGTGAGTTGTTTTATTTGGGGCATTACTGAGACTTCAGCCAGGGAGGCAGTCTCAGTAGCTCGAAGGGACTGTTCCAGAGAGGTAAGGGAGGGGCCGGGGTATAAAGGAGTTTTTTGCTGGGAAAAAAACCCCCATGTATTCAAACATCAAAAAATCACCACTAATTATAAAAAGCAGACACCTCGAGTTAACGATTTTAGTTCATTTCTATGTATGGGAAGATTCAAGAGTCTCGGCCCACTGACACCATTCCTTAGACGTGCACCTCAGCCTCCGGGGACAGGATGCAGGGCACACGTGCTCCTGCTCTTCTGCCTGCATCCGACTTCCCCTTCGGGCGCTGGGCCTGACCCTTGTTTCCTGGAACAGCGGCCACACTCCCTGCGCCTGCTCTGTCTTACCTTTCCTGCTGTTGCCTTGGCCCTTTCCCTCCCTCCTCCACTCAGGCGTGCACACCTGCTTCCCTAGCCTCATCCGTTAAGTGCTTAGCTCACTGATTTTCAGCCTTCTTGCTTCTCTGTGTAGGTGTTTAAGTTTTCCTCCGCCTGGTCCCCCTGGTGTTGGTTTTCAAGCAGTGAGTCTGTTTCTTACTTGTCAGGCTCCACAGGTTCTCTGATGTGCCCAGAGCGATCACTGGGGTCACACTTGGCTCAGGAATCCCGGTTGTCTGGCGCCAGGGCAGCGCCCCGTGTGTGGCTGACACTGCTGGGCTCCTGGTGCCGGCGGGGCGGGGCCCGGAGGCCCCGGGGTTCTCCCTGAGCTGTGCTTGTCTCAGCTGCTGAAGTGGCTGTGGTCTGTGGTAGAGCCCACCCGTTTTTGTTTTTGTTTTCATTTTTCAGTTTTATTAGGTAAAATTGATACAATGTGACTGCACGCTACAATATATTGCATGTAAATGCATATATACTGCACATATCTTTAAAAATTTACATATATGTATTGTTCATTGTTTCTAAGAACAGCTTAGAGCTTTAGCTTTTTAAACTTACGTAGTTGTCAAAGGAATAAAGCCAACCACAGAATAAGAATGAACAGAATGTGGTAATCCAGTCATAAAGGACAGTCACATGTGCCTACACATATTCAATTAGTCAGTCATTCAAGGTACAGATAGTAAGTAGTTCATTTGTGTCCCTTTTTTAGATTCCGCATGTGTGCGACAGCATGTGGCATTTTTCCTTCTCTTTCTGGCTCACCAGTTCCCACCCGTGTGCCAGCATTCTCATTATCTCTCAGTCCTGAACATTTCCTAATTTCTGTGGTCATTGCTTCTTTGACCCACGAGGTAGGCAGAATTGTGTTTTAAATTTCCAGACATATGGGAGTTTTCTAGCCATTTTAAAGTTTATTGACTTGTTAATTGCACTGGGGCAGAGACTTGGGTCTAACACAGCAGTTGTTGACACTCAGTCCCCAGCTCAGGATGTGGTCAGTATTCAGGACTCTTTGGTGGGTGCTCAAGAGGGCTGTGCCCCCTGCAGTCGGGGGACCCATGTTTGTGCAGGTCCTCCAGGTAAAACATGTATGCTGTGCTGCCAAATCATCTGGAGCCTGCTGGCCGTCAGCGGCTGACTGTGACCATGGGCTCCTCTGTTCCTCCTGGTAGAATGTGGGGGATTAGGACTGACACCTCATTCTGGCAAATTAACTCTTGTCATTCTGGACTGACTTTTTATCTCTCGAGTTGCTTTTGCCATGGTACTTTGATATTATACAGTAACACTAGCTCCCTTTTATATAGTGTTTCCCTGACATGTTTTTCTTCCTGTTACTTTCAACTTTTTTCTGTTCTTGTGATTTAGACATGTCCCTTGTAGACAGCACACAGCTGGGATTTTTGTCTTTTAACTAGAGTGATTAGCTTTTTTTATGTAGGGAAGGGAAAGCTTAATTTTTTCCCTCTGCCCTCTTAGGTTCTTTGTCTGGGCCGTGGTAAATTAGACAGCAAAAGACAGATTAACAAGAGAAGAACACATGCATTCATTCATGTGCATCGTACCTGCACAAGGGAGGCTGAGGGGGATTTTAGGACTTGGGCTTCTGGAGCATTTTAGCAAAGAACAGTGCACTTTGGAGATGCACAGACAAGGAGGGGCTTCCAGGGGGGCAGCTGTGGGAAGGTGAAGCGCACATGGGAAGCTGAGGGCAGGAGGCTGCTGCCCTAGTTCCTCTGGTCCAGGCTGAGCCGGTGACTCTGTCTCTGTCCTTCTTGGAGTGCGGGGACAAGGAGCCTTTTATGCATTCACGCCCTGCTTAGTGGTGACTGGCAGGGTCAGGGGCAGAGAACTTTCCTTGTGTCAGTTTCTTCTCAGTTGCCTTCAGCTCAAAATAAATGTTACGCCAACGTGGCCCATTTTGGGGTGGCATGTCCGCTGCCCCTCATTTAGATACGCCGCGGATCCTCAGTGACCTGGATTCGTCTGACTTTGGGCCTTCTATCTGTCCCTCATTTCTTCTTTACTTCTTTTTCTCTAACTTAATTAACTTCGTTTGGTTGATGTGTTTTCTCGTTTACTTTGTTTCCACGTCCTAGTTGAGGAATCGTGCGTGTCTGTCTGTCCTTTAGGTAGTAGCCTTCAAATTGTAGCTTAGCTTATCAGGCTCTAAGCTAATCAGTATCAGTTTCCTCCTCCCAAACAGTGTGATGGTTAATTTTAAGTGCCAGCTTGGTGAAGTGTGGTGCCCAGATGCTTGGTCAGATGCCCATCTAAATGTTGCCGTTAAGGTGTCTGTAAGATGTGACCAGAGTTTAAATCCACGGACTTGGAGTAGAGCAGCTGACCCGCCGGAACATGAGGGCCTCACCCAAGCTGAAGGCCTCGAGAGAAGAGACTGGGGCCCCTGAGGAAGAGGGGTTCTTCCGCCTGATGGCCTGACTCCCTTGCACCGTCAGCCCGTCCTGGGTCTCCAGCTGCGGGGCTGCCTGCAGATTTCTGACTTGCCAGCCCTGCAATTTTGGGACCAGCTCCTTAAGATCAACCTCTCTGTCTCTCTGTCCCCCACCCCACGTGTTGTAATGCACCTGCACGTGTCCTGCCCATTTTTTGATTGAGTTGCTTGTTTTTGTATGTTTGTTTGTTTTTACTATTAAGCTGTATGAGCTGTTTGTATATTTTGGAGATTACTCCCTTGTTGGTCTCATCATTTGCAAATATTTTCTCCCATTCAGTAGGTTGACTTCTCATTTTGTTGATGATTTCCTTATCTGTGCAAAAGCTTTGAGGTTTAATTAGGTCCCATTTGTTTATTTTTGCTTTTGTTTCCATTACTCTAGGAGATGGATCCAAAAAAATATTGCTGCGATTTATGTCAAAGAGTGTTCTGCCTCTGTTTTCCTCTATGAGTTTCATAGTATCTGGTCTTACATTTAGATCTTTAATCCATTTTGAGTTTATTTTGGCATATGGTGCTAGAGAATGTTACAGTTTCATTCTTTTACATGTACCTGTTCAGTTTCCCCAGCACCACTTATGGAAGAGACTGTCTTCTCCATTGTATATTTTTGACTCCTTTGGGCTTTATCTGTGGGAATTTTTTGAGGCCTGGGTGGAGGTGATTTGCTCGTGCCAGGTATGGGGAGGGTGAGGGTGGGGCGGACCCCCCCACCTCCAGCCTGGATGTCTTTCATCTTCATGTTCTTAGCTCAGTGTCTCTGGGACCAGGAGGCAGTGTGAATTCTGCTGCAGGTCTCTACCAGCTGGTTGATGCTGTGAACATTCAGGAATCAGTGGAGATGACTTTCTTTCCACAATTTTCCTTGGGAAAGTCCCTCGATAGGGGTGTTTCCAGAGTCTTCCCGCGATTGTATCAGTGGTGACCACTTTTGGTTTGCTTCCTGTGTTTCACAAATGTGCATGGAGGGAGGGGCCATACGAGTCACCTGTCAGAGTCCCCAGGTCATCTGGTCAGAGGCCCCCAGCTCACCTGGTCAGAGTCCCCAGGTCATCTGGTCAGAGGCCCCCAGGTCACCTGGTCAGAGTCCCCAGGTCATCTGGTCAGAGGCCCCCAGGTCACCTGTTAGAGGCCCCCAGCTCACCTGGTCAGAGTCCCCAGGTCATCTGGTCAGAGGCCCCCAGGTCACCTGGTCAGAGTCCCCAGGTCATCTGGTCAGAGGCCCCCAGGTCACCTGTTAGAGGTCCCCAGCTCACCTGGTCAGAGTCCCCAGGTCATCTGGTCAGAGGCCCCCAGGTCACCTGTTAGAGGCCCCCAGCTCACCTGGTCAGAGTCCCCAGGTCATCTGGTCAGAGGCCCCCAGGTCACCTGGTCAGAGTCCCCAGGTCATCTGGTCAGAGGCCCCCAGGTCACCTGTTAGAGGTCCCCAGCTCACCTGGTCAGAGTCCCCAGGTCATCTGGTCAGAGGCCCCCAGGTCACCTGTTAGAGGCCCCCAGCTCACCTGGTCAGAGTCCCCAGGTCATCTGGTCAGAGGCCCCCAGCTCACCTGGTCAGAGTCCCCAGGTCATCTGGTCACAAGCCCCATGCCTGCTCCCCTTGGCCCCCATGTTGCCTCTTTGCTTTTGTTTCAGCCTCTGGGAGCCCTTCTCTGGCCTCCAAGGCTCCCTGCCCCTCAGCATAGCAGCATCCCTCCCTGGGCCTCCCCCACTGGCCCCTGAGTGGACGTGGGGCCTCCCTCTGTCCCTTACCAGCTCTCATGGTGGCTTTGTCTGCTGTTCACTCTGACAACTCCTGGGTGTTCACCTCCCAGGCTGTGCTGCCTGCCTCCAGCCCCCAGGCCGTGGTGACCCCACATCTGTTGTCCTCTTCTGTCCTCTCCCTGGTGGGCATGGGCCCACCCTGGCCCTTCTCCGGCCAGAGTCCAGCCAGCTCCTGGCCCCAACCCTGGCCTGTTACCCGCGTTGACTTGATTAACCCTGTGCTTCTTGCCATTGCTTTCGGGCCCATGGGCGGTGAGCCAGGCCATACCCAGGACCACTGGACAGTTGAGGGGGGCCTGAAGGCCAGAGGGTGGGGTGGGTGGCTGAGCAGACCAAAAAGGAGGCATCTGGGGAGCCAGGACTTTGTGGTGGGCGTTGTCTGGGCAGCCTTGGAAGTGGTGTCCTGGAGGTAGAGGACCCCCCTGGCATCCGTGAGGGGCGTCTGCAGTGTGGGAATGCCCTGGGTGCCCGGAGACCCCGTCTGGTGGCCGCATCGGTGGTCTGGCCCTGGCTCGCAGCCGGGTTGGTGTTCGGTCACTCAGCCTGGAGCCCTCAGGGGGCCATGTGGGTCGGGCGGGTGGGGAGAACATGAAGAGGAAAGTGTGTGAAAGCCAAGGGAGCTGTGACCCCCAAAAGAAGGGTGGTCACCAGCAGGCCGCTGTGTCACTCAGGTCAGTGGCCAGTGGCCCGAGGGGCTGGTGCCAGACTGTGAGGACAGACAGAGGCGGGGGTGGGACCGGACTGGGCCCTTCCAGGAGGGCTGGGGGCTCTGGAGGAGGGGCGGGCCAGCCTGACCTGCCTGTCCCTGTCCCTGTCCCTCCAGGGGACGGCAACCTGCACCTCAACGTGACGGCCGAGGCCTTCGACGTGTCGCTACTGGGCGCCCTGGAGCCCTATGTGTACGAGTGGACAGCCAGGCAGCGGGGCAGTGTCAGTGCCGAGCACGGCCTGGGCTTCAAGAAGAGGGATGTCCTCTGCTACAGCAAGCCACCTGAGGCCCTGCAGCTCATGCAGCAGCTCAAGGCCCTGCTGGACCCCAAGGGTATCCTGAACCCCTACAAGACGCTGCCCGCCCGTGCCTGACTGCCCCTGGGGTTGGTGGGAGCCTCTGGAGGGGCTGTGATCCTGACTTGGATTTGCCCATGGGTGGGCCTGCAGGCCCGGCGTGGGCTCGGAGGGCTTCCCTCCAGTGGAGCCAACAGCTGGGGGGAATTGGCCTCCTGGTCGGAGGGGCTGGGAACGGCCCTGCGGAGCCTGGGACACAGGGCTTGGGGCAGGACTCTTTGGGGTCTGCTGGTTCTGGGGTCGCTGAGCGGAGATCCGCCCAATCTGCTCTGCCTGTCCTCTGGGCGGGCACTCCATCCCTTCGCAGGTCCTGAACAGGCCGGGAGGGAGAGCAGTTCTGTCCGCTCAGAGTAGACCAGGCCGCCCCTTCCTTGCCTGTGGCCCCCGGAATTCTGCCTCATGGGGTGCAGCCCTAGGAGGGGGCATGGGGGTCCTTCTGCTGGTCCCACACTGTGCGAACCTCCCAGGGGCCTGGGCAGAGGTGATGAACTCCATGTGGGCAGTGGAGCGCTGGGAGGCTGGTCCATCTGAGGCTCTGACCACCAGAGCCTGGATCTTCGGCATTATAAGGACGACTGGGGACCGGTGACTGCTGGTCATGTTTGAGGCAGAGTGACAGGAATGCCCCCACCCTGGAAGGTATCATCTCCCCCGTTTTCTAGAAGGCCCATCAGTTGGCAAGACCGTTGTCAGAAGCCAGGCATTTATTTCTCGCACTTGGTGGTTTGCTGTGTTGTGTTCACGGAGATGAGTGTTTCTGGTTCTGCTTTTACCATGATTGTCAGTGGTGTCAGGTGAGAAGCCCTGCCAGGCACAAGCAAGGCATCTGCGACAGAGCGGTTTCCAGACACGACGTCACTTACCCTCATGGGTCCTCCCTGTTGACTTGGTCCCTGGGGCAGCTGCTTGGGCTGTGGAGACAGTCTGGGAGGTTGGACATATGTTTTCTCTTCCTGGCTGCCATGAACTTCCAGTAAAAATGGGAATTGGTCATGACACTCTCCTTTCTTCTGTCACTAGGAACATAATGTCATAATAGCCCACGTGAAGTGCCTGTGTACCATGTTCCTAAAGCACCCGAACATCAGGGCTGACAGAGTGACCTGGGGCTGGATCCTGTTCCTGTCCCCACCCCTGTCCCCACGCTGTGTCCCTTGTGCCCATGCCCCACTGTGTGACGCAGCCCTGTCTTGTCCGGCCCCTGGGGCATGGTCTCTGTTTCCTGAAGCTCAGAGGCGGGTCAGTTCTTGTTGGTGATGTGCAGGGAGGGGCTTTGTGGTACAGAGTGACTTTCCATAAAAAGCTTTAGGGCTAAGTATGTTTCTTTTGGAGAATGAAAATAATGCATGAATTATTAAAAGGCTTTAAAAAGTGGGGCCTTTTAGCTGGAGTAGGGGTGGGGCTTTGAGATAGTGGCCTAGTGACCTGGGTGGAAGGGAGGAAGTAGCAGGAGGAACTCTGTTTCCGGGAAGGATGAGTTGGCCCCCAAGATGCCTAAAAGTGAAGTAGGAACTGTTTTCCTGCAGTTCACTCCTGGGGTTCACCCCGAGAATCCACCTGTGCACAGGTGCACATGCAGACACAGTGCACACACACAGGCACACGTGCACACTTGCACTTGCACACGTTGGTGTGCCCCTGGGACGTGCACGGAGCACTGTCTGTAGGTGGTCAGTCACTGGCCAGGCCATCCAGGTGCCTGTTGAGAAGGAGGCGGGTGTGTGCCTCAAGCCCCTGGACAGAGGGCCAGGGAGAAGAGAGGTGGCGGGTAGCTCACCTCCTGCTTCTGAGAAGGGATGTTGACTCTCGGAAGCTAGGTCACTGCAGTTGGGGCTCACGTTGGGGAGGGTTCCTGGAGCTTGGGGTCAGGTGGGGAAGAGATGTTACTTTTTGTATTTTTTGGATGATTTGGGCTTATGTGTTTATTTTGCCAAGCACGTGTACACTTTTATAAAGCAGGCGCACGCTGATTCAGAGATCTCGTGGGAGCCGGCTGCTGCTGGGCTGCATGGGTGTGGCCGGTCATGGGCTGCATCCTCCGTCCCCTCCCCGTTACCCAAACAGAGCCTGCTCTGAAGGGACCCCAAGCCCCTGCTGGCCCAGCTGGCCCCTGATGCTGCCTCCCTGGCCAGGGTCTTCTGGCTGTGGATGAACCACACCCTGGTGGAGGTGGGTGTTCTCCTGGGGGGTTTCTTGGGCCCAGCACAATTTCAGGGCATGGGTCAGGGGTCCATCTCAAGGCCCCGTGCTGGCCCAGCAGGTATGCTTGTCAGGACACCTGTAACTGCCTCCCTAGTCCAGGTGGCCCTCTTGTCTCTGTCCTCAACTGGTCCCTCCTGCTCTCTGCAAGGATTTAAAACAAGGGTCCTCTCCCCACCGGTTGCCAGCTGTCCATGACCTCGCCTGTTCCAGGGCCTGACTGGGCCTGTCACTGTGGGCCACTGCTGGCTGCAGGGCCGCCATTGGGACTCCTGTGGGCCCCAGCCTCACCGGCCCTGAGAGCTGGCTCTGTCCTCACGGCCATGGCCACTATTCCACTGTCCCTGGCTGGGCACTCAGCATGATGGAGCTGCCCAAGGCTCATGGCAGCTCGCCTCTCTGCCTCCACCCTGCCGAGGCCAGCAGGTGTTCTGGTGCTCAGCATCTGACCCCCTGGAAGCCCCCAGTTTTGAGGCTGCGTTTCCCCAGCTGCTTGTGAGCTGGAGACTCGGGCTGCCCCATCCAGTGGCCTGGGTGGAGGAGGTGGTGGTGATGGGCCGTGGAAGGTAGGCACGTGCCAGGCATTTCCTGCCAGTGGGACCTTGAGGGCAGTGGGCTCTCAAACAGGGGTGGGATCCACCAGCCACCGACCCTTGTCCTGGGACTCACAGTGGCAGGGGTGCGGATGCCGTTTCCTGTGCTTCCCTCAGCCCGTGATGGCTCACTTCTGCCTCTCACACCCCCTCCCCTGCTTGTCTCTGTGCCATCTTAGTGGACGGTGTCTTGGAATCAGTGAACCGCAACACAGCCTGGTAGAGTGGACACGGGACAGAAGCCCGCGGGTGTGAGGAAGGACAGGGAGGTCTGGAGTTTTCACACCTCCAGAAAAACCTGCTGGAGCAGCAGGAAAACCAGAGGAAACCCATCGCATCCTGGCAGGCGGGGCTGTCAGAACCTGTGGATGCAGACTGGACAACACCACAGACCCCCGGTGCCCGCGGAGAACACGGCTATCCTGAGCGCACTTCAAAGCAGAACCCAGTGAAACACCCCTGCTCACTGTCCAGAACCCCCAGGCCAAGGGGTTGCACAAAACATCCCAGGAAAAGACAGGGAGAGGGGCAGGCCGGACTGCCAACAAAGAAGCTGAACCCGTTCCGGACCCCACGGGGGTAGGGGTGCGGGAGAGACCACCCTACTCCTCCTGAGGCCCCCTCCGCGCCGGTACCAGGAGGCTCCCCAGAGTAATCTCCCAATGTTCCTGCAGGTGGTGAGGAGGGAGGGGAGGGTCCTATTGTGTCTGGTTTAGGAAAAGCTTACGATTTTCACCTTAAAACCTCTACGCCCTGCAGCCTGAGAAGAGGTCATGTAACAGGAGTGCTCACAGCAGAGGCCCGCAGAGGGCGTCAGGTGAGCAACTGCACCTGGAGGGGCCGGGAGTGGCGGGGAAGGGGCTGCATCAGCCTCGGTCTGCAGGGCGGGAGGGAGCCCCAGACAGGTGTGGGAGCAGACTGTAGGGATCCTGGGGGGAGCCAGGAGGCCACCCCTACCTCGGTGCCTAGGGTGGAATGTGGCTGCGGGTGGCGGCCCCGGCCAGGCCTGCAGGGAACAGAGTCCCAGGACAGAAGCCGTGAGCTGGGCGCAGGGGGTGCTTGGGCAGCTGTGCCCCTGCCCCTGGGTCGGACTTGGCTCCTTAAGTTGGGGCAGAAAGAAGCCAGGGCCCCCGGGGATGTTGCCTCTGTGGACTCTGGCGGGCGGTCAGTGGCAGAGGCCTGACACTGGCTCCCCTGAACCCTGGGCTGGCCAAGGGGGTGCAATCCCCTGTCCCTGGATGGGAGGAGGCCTGCCTTCCTATTAAGGCCGGGCAGAGCCCAGGGAAAGAGGAAGCTGTGCTCTCTCGCCTCCCCTCCCTCCTGGGGCCTGACCCGCCCAGGGCTGTGCAAGACCCTGCCATATACCACAGAAGCGGGAGTGTGAGCAGGGCGGGGCTGCACACGTGAAACTGCCCCTCACACGAAGGGGACAGGCAGGAGGGGTAGGCATGCTCAGGGGTGACCCTCAGGCCCCCCAAGTATGGCTCTGTCTGCAGGGCACCTCGCCTGCTCCCAGATTTTGCTCGAATCTTTTTTTTTTTAATTTTTTTTTCCCGGGGGAGGTAATTAGATTTATTTATTTTCTTAGTGGAGGTGCTGGGGATTGAACCCAGGACCTAATGCATGCTAGGCATTCACTCTACCACTGAGCTCTACCCTTCCCCTGGCTCCAATCTTCTTGATGTTCCATCTGCCCTGGGGCCCTGCTGGGGTGAGCCAGAGCCCTCCAGACCCTGGTCTCATGGGGGCTCCAGCCGGGACCCAGGGTCACAATTGGCCCCCTCCCTCTGTGCCTCCACCTGCCTGGGGCTGGGGCCATCTATGCTGCAGGTCCCGTTGCTTTGTCCTGTTCTGTCCCTCAGCCCTGATCTGAGCCGGGGGTGCAGCGGACGGCCCCTGGGCCGCCCACCTTGGGCTGCTCTTCCTGCCCAGATCTGGTTGCTGGGACCCTAAGTGGAGTGTGGAGCCTCTGGAAATTCAGGGATTGGGGAGGGAACTCCCAGACCTCCCGCCAGGTGGAAAGGGACTGTTGCCTTGAAAGGTGGGGCAAGGCACTCCGTGACTTCAGGAGGGAGGAATGCAGAGGATGCTGGGAGTGCCCACTGCCTGCCGGCAGCACCATGACCCCCAGACGCAGGTGGAGGTGAGCAGGGAAGGGAGGCAGCAGGGCTTCTGGCGAGGGGTAGGGGAGCTGTGGCCACTGGGCCAAGGGTCTCTGATGCTAGTGAGGCCATGTGGTGGGCGACATGGCTGTCCTCTGTCCAGGCCGTCCTCAGAAGGGATGCCGGGGCCGGGGGGCATTGCAGATGAGTGGGAGCAGGCCTCCCTCTTAGACTGGCCATCCCTGCTCTGGCTGCTGGGCGGCCCCTGGGTCCGGCCTGCAGGGTCACTGGCCACAGGGCAGAGGCATAGGGAGACGTCTGCCCACATGGGGGCCTCTGTGGCTGCTGGATAAGAGCCCCCATGTCAGCAGGGGTGTCCCAGGTCAAGGCTGCCCGAGGACCCCCAACCCACCATCTTGAGCCCACTGAAGCCCCCAGCTGCGGGAAGGAGTGGGGAAGAGGTGGGGCTTACCGGGTCTGAGATGGGCTCTCCAGGAGGGGGGTGGGGGGTGGAGGATGGAGGGGTGGGGCCAGGAAGGGGAAGGCAGATTGCTCCTTTCCCTGACACGGAGCCCGGGGCCTCATGAGGCCTTGCTGACTTGGAGGAATGGTGCTGTTTGCCGTGGCTTATCCGCCCCCCTCGGTCCAGGAAGGAGGACCCTGAGAAAGCTAAGGAAACCCTCCTCCCTGCCTGATGGGGAGGACCAACCGTCTCTGGACCGGGCTTGGTTACCAGAGCAAACCTGAGGCTCACTCTGCAGGGAGGGGACTGGACCAGGGGACCCCGGGGACAGAGGGGAGGAGCACCCCCCTACTGCTTCGGGCCTGGGGCCATGGGAGGGTCAGTGACCACTTCTCTCACGGGGCTGGGACTGGTCAGCACCTCAGACCCAGCAGCTTCTTGGAGTAGCCACACCGTCAGGCCAGTGTGCATCTGAAATCCTCCACAGGGCGTCCCCTGTGCCAGACTCCCCACGGGAGAGCTACCGGGTGGGCAGTGACTTGGAGGTGGCTGATGCCCTGGGCTTCGTCGGCCAGTGAGGTGTGAGGGGTAGCGAGGAGCAGGTGAGATGTGCTCTTGTCCGCCGCGTGTCCCGGTGCTGGCCAGGCCCAGAGCACACGCCCTGCAGGGGCGAGGATGTCAGTGCCCCAGGGACCTGGTGAGGGTTGGAGTGGTGCATGCAGAACTTCTGTCTGTGTGTCTGGATTCTTTTTCTCACCCCCCCACCATAGAAGAGAAATACATGGTGCTGGCCTCCAGCTCCCCAAAGACCCTCCTGGAACCCCCACCAAGGATGGAGACAGGGCCTTAGCCTTCTCTTCCACTCTTTCAGTTGAGGGTTTTGAGAATACAGTCTCCCTGCATTCCAAGATGCAGCCCCTGCCCCCGGGTTCCTGCAAGGCGAAGTGTGGCCTGCAGAAGCGCCAGCCTCTCAGAAAGGGGTGGGAAGGTCCTGAGCCTTTCCTAGGTGCCATTAGGCCCGCTACACCAGTCACTGGTGGGGGGCTCAGACCAGGCTGGGTCAGCTGGCATGGAGAGGGTCCTGTGGGAAGGGTCCCCAAAGCCATGGTGAAGCCCAGAGGGGCAGGGGGTTGTGACTCCCTGCTCGAGGCTGGCCTGGGGGTGGCCACCCCCCATGCCGTGGGGACTTTGTCTTCCCTTATGGACTTAACACTTATAAAAATGCTGCACACATTTCCCTCAGTCTGTTTTCTAATATATTTATTTCTCTAAGGAAGAGATGTCCTTTCATGGAGTAAAATCTACTCAATTTTTTGTTTATTTTCTACTGAGGGAGCAGGACCCTGTGGCTCTGTTAGGCAGTTAGATAGAAATGAACACTGGGCAGGGGGAGAGGAAGGGGTAAGGAACAACCCAGAAAATAACAGTATATCTGCTCTCAGGATAAGGGACTCCAGAAACTTTTACTTTCTCAAAATGAGGGCCAGCAAAAGAAGCCAGTTAAAGTCAAAACGCTGCAGCTGCGTATAAGAGAAGGACCCGGCATAACTTGACCCAATGTTCATTGTAATGTAATTAACATTACAGTTTGAGCCCCTTCCCTTAGGTTTCTCTGTGTGCTTTATGGGTGAGAACCTGCCCAAAATGGGATGGGTGTGCCAGAGCACAAGGAACCTGAGCTGTCAATCAGCTTGATCACTCAAAGAAACTGAGCCTTTAATCAATCACAAAAATGCCCCTAAGCCAGGACATAAGACGGAAAAACAAAGGAGTGGTGCCATTTTTCCCTCTCTTCGATTGGCCCGCTCCCAGTTCTCTGGAGGGTACTGTCTTTTACTACCTTTTCACTTTACTAATAAAAATCTTGCTTATATCACACTTTCTGTCTCTCATTAAAAGTTCTTTTTTTCTGAAAACAAACAACCCAATCCGAAAATGGGTAGAAGACCTAAACAAGCAATTCTCCAAGGAAGACATACAAATGATCAATAAGAACATGAAAAAATGCTCAGTATCACTAATTATCAGAGAAATGCAAATCAAAACTACGATGAGGTATCACCTCACACCAGCCAGAATGGCCATCATTCCAAAGTCCACAAATGACAAATGCTGGAGAGGCTGTGGAGAAAGGGGAACCCTCC
Source organism: Camelus ferus (assembly GCF_009834535.1). Taxonomy (NCBI): domain Eukaryota; kingdom Metazoa; phylum Chordata; class Mammalia; order Artiodactyla; family Camelidae; genus Camelus; species Camelus ferus. The sequence goes on from NC_045700.1 coordinate 97,471,281, forward strand.
CACACTGCTGGTGGGAATGCAGTTTGGTGCAGCCACTGTGGAAAACCGTATGGAGATTCCTCAAAAGACTAGGAACAGACTTACCATATGACCCAGGAATCCCACTCCTGGGCATATATCCAGAAGGAACCCTACTTCAAAATGACACCTGCACCCCAATGTTCATAGCAGCACTATTTACAATAGCCAAGACATGGAAACAGCTTAAATGTCCATAGACAGATGACTGGATAAAGAAGAAGTGGTATATTTACACAATGGAGTACTATTCAGCCATAAAACCTGACAACACAACGCCATTTGCAGCAACATGGATGTTCCTGGGGAATGTCATTCTAAGTGAAGTAAGCCAGAAAGAGAAAGAAAAATACCATATGAGATCGCTCATATGCAGAATCTGAAAAAAAAAAAAAACCATAAATACAAAACAGAAATAGACTCATAGACATAGAATACAAACTTGTGGTTGCCAGGGGGATGGGGAAGGGAAAGGACAGACTGGGATTTCAAAATGTAGAATGGATAAACAAGATTGTACTGTGTAGCACGGGGAAATATATACAAGATCTTGTGGTAGCTCACAGCAAAAGAGAATGTGACAATGTATGTATGTTCATGTGTAACTGAAAAATTGTGCTCTACACTGGAATTTGACACAACATTGCAAAATGACTATAACTCAATAAAAAAAAGTTAAAAAATATTTAAAAACTGGAAACAAGCTAAGCATAAAAAAGAAATTCTTTTTTTTTGTTTGACTAAGAACCGAGGTAATTCTTACTTCCCTTTTCCCAGTAACAGCACCCCCAACTCCGGCCTCTTGTTTATAGAGAAGCTGGCCTCCCTGAGTCTTAGAAGAGAGGCCCCAGCAGTTGGTGAGGACAAGCCTGTGGGCACTAGGGGATGTTGATGACTGACACCTACCTCAGCGATGAACAGAGATTGCTCCCCCATTTCTCTTTAAAATGTTCATGGCTGAACAGAATCTTTGGAGACGTTTTTTTTCGGGGGAAATTCTGGGTCCACCAGATTGGAGTCATTCTAGTTAAAAGCAACTTTCCTTTTTGTTACCAGCTGTTGCCCCCAGGATCATAACCCCTGCGCCTCCCTCGACTAGAAACCAATGACTCTTTTCTAAGAATCCGGAGGCAGCTGTGGAGAAGAAACCAGAAATGATTAGAACCAACACTCAGGACAGTGGAGGATCCACGTCCAGTGGACCTGAGCCTTATTATGCAATCACTGTAATATATTAGCATGCTGAGTGACACACCCACCAGCAAGCGCCATGATGGTTGACAGTCGCTGTGACAACAGTGGGAAAAGCCCACACAAGGACTGAAAAACTCGAACAAGGACTGACTGGCTCCACCACCCCAGAAAGGAGGACATGGTGGCACAAGCCTCCCTAGAAGTCCACGTGGCCCCGCCTGGCTGGCGCGGCCCATCTTCGCTGACGGCTCCCCACTTGATTACCTCTTCCTTTTTCCTCTTTTGAGAAATGAAAGCAGTTTTCGCCCTGTCCCACTGCCTCAGCTGTCAATTCTCTCCAGCCAGCAGGCGAGGACCCACACTTGGGCAGGTCTCCTAATGAGATGGGGGGGGGGAAGGGGGCAGGGCATGGCCATTCAAGAAATAACAGCAGGGGGAGGGTGTAGCTCAGTGGTAGAGTGCATGCCTACCATGCATGAGGTCCTGGGTTCAATCCCCAGTACCTCCATTAAGTAAATAAGTAAACAAACAAATAAACCAACCTAATTACCCTCCCCCCTCAAAAGACCCCAAAACATTTTTAAAAAAAGAGAAGAAATAACAGTGGGTAACAGCGAGGTGGGGAAGATTCAACTCCCCACAGGCCTTGAGGCCCCAGATGGCGGGAGGCTCGACTCCCAGTGACCTTGAGCTGCATTATATGCTCCTTGTAATACATCAGCCTGGTAAATGGCACCTCCACCCAGTGACAGTCCCGAGGCTGACCATCAAAGGTCAAAGAGTGGGCAATGGCCCTGTTCCTGGGTATCCCAGCCACTTCCCCAGGGCAGCTGGAATGATCCTCCCACTTGTTAGTACATAATTAGTACATAACGTACCGAGCCCATAAAAACTAAAAACCCTGCCCTCGTGGCTGCTCTCCCTTCTGAGTGAGATGCACACACTCTGCCTAAGGAGTGTGTGCCTACTGAGCACCCAACCCCACACCTTGTGGCCTTTCTCTTGCCTTCTGAGACAGCCTGCACTCTGTCTATGGAGTTTGTATCTCTGAATAAATCTGCCTTTACTCAGCTGTGGCTCCCTCTTGAATTCTTTCCTGCATGAAGCCAGGGACCCACACTTGGCAGGACTCAACCGAGACCTGGGACATGGCCGTCCTCTCACCCCACATTCATTCTCCTGTGTCGTTTTAGGGGTCTCACTGTTGGCTAGTAGTGGTGTCCTCTTTTAAAAGTTCTTTTCCAGCCCAAGGAGTGAAAAATAGCTAAATTTTCTACTAAGATGAAGCAACATCTTAAGAAGAAGGAAAAGGAGAAGGGCTCCCAAGTCCATCCCAGAGCTGTTGACAGACCCAACCTGCACCTCACACCGAATCTTTGCATCTTGTCCTGAGTTCTGAACCCAGGGACCCTCTGTGTGCCCACAGCTTCCTCTGAGCCCATCCCTGGCCGACTGACTCCTGGGCTGAGGCTGGTGGGACAGGTGGCAGCCCCACAGAGCAAGCCCTCCTGGGACCCTGGCTTTCCACTGTGAACCAGGAGGGGAGGCCCGTGGAAGGGCCAGTGCCCACCCTGGCACCAGCTGGGCCCCAGGGAAGGTCTGGTTCTTTCTGAGAATCCAATGTTAAGCCCTCAGATTGGGGTGAGGGTGGAGGGCGTGGCCTCACACTTGAGCAGGCAGGTGAGCTTCTCTGGGAGTCAGGTGTGTACTTAGCACAGCGCCCCACCCAGTCCGGTGCCTGTGCCCTGGGGCTGCCAGCCGGTGTAGGGCAGCAGGTCTAGCCTGGGCCACCCGCCACCTGCCCGCTGCCTGCCTTCCTGCAGGCCCCGCCAGCATGCTGTCTGCTCCGGGCAGCTTGCAGAGGTAAGGGTGGTGGGGGCGCTGGGTCAGCGCAGGCAGGCAAAGCACTTCTTTAATCCTGGGATGTCGAGAACCTGGCGGAAAGAGTCATTCTGGGGATGTCTTTAAAAGGAACTTGCTGTGGATTTGGGGATATTCCCTACCAGCACTTCCCTGAATTCACCCTCCTTGGGCTTCCTTTCAGACAGCGAGAACACTTCCTGGTCCTTCCAGGCCCGGGTCTCTTTGGTCTTGGGGGTTGGGGTGGCGTGTGGGCTGGGCCGAGGAGGAGGAGGAGGAAGGAGAAGGCGATTTGGTGTCTGGGCTTAAGGCCTGGGTGTGTGGCTGCTAAGGGCCGCGACCTGTTGGCCTCGGTCTTGTGGTCGCTGTCCTGTGGCCAGGTCCCTGTGTCCGCAGCAGTCCTGGGGTGCTTCCCAGCCTCGGCCGAGTCCCCAGCCCGAGCCCTGGACACTGCAGGGCCAGTTATCTGTGCATGCATTTTAGGATGTTGGCTGGGGGGCCTGAACCACTTAGATGGAGTTCCCCTCAAGGGGTCTGGGCGCCAGTTCCTGTCAGCTCTGGGTGATAAACAGTGCGGTTCACCCCTGTTACAGAGGGGGTTTCTCCACATGGTTGGGAGGGAAGGTGAGTGTGGTCTGGAAGTACCTTCATTTTACTTCCTTGGCTCACCCCACGTGCTTTTGGGAGATGCCAGGGCCTCTAGGTGCCCTCCCTCCCCTCGCCCCTTTGTCACCCTCCCTGCGGGCCGGGGGTTGCGCCTGACCAGCCCCTTTGAAGACATGACTCCCCTTTCTCCGGTGAAGGCAGGGGATCCCTGGAGGGCCGGCAGAGAAGGGAGACATGACAGCTGGGGCTGTCATCCATTATTGCTGGCTGCCCCAGCCTCCTGTTCACATGGCAGGCATGGCTTGCCCTGCAGAGAACTGGACGGGTTTGTGGTCAGTCCCGTAGATGGTTGTTAGGACACAAGGACAGGGCAGGGGCCACTCTGAGGGTCCCAGGCTCATGGGTTCAGCTCAAAGCCCTTGAAGGAAGGGAAGGGGCTTCTTGAGTCACTTCAGCTGCACAAAATCACTGTTCCCACAGCTCTAAACGGCACTGACCGTCCAGAACATTTTATTTGTTTTCCTCAAATTGTGGAAACATCTGGAGGCTCATCTTTTTGGTCCAGCACACTTGGCTTGTTGACCAGCAGAAGGCCCCTCAGCCCTGGGGACAGAGGGACCCCCACAGGCAGGCTCGGCCTGGAGTGGGGACAGAGAGGGGACAACCGTGGGCCAGCCAGAGGAGCTGCCTGGAGCAGAGGCTAGCCTTTCTCCGCCGGGTGGGACGAGGGGTCTCCGTGAGTCTCCTGGCTTGTGATGGATTAAGACACAAACCTTCTTCAGCTGCCTCAGGGTTTGGGGCCACCCCTGACTTGGGGGAACCCCCACCAGGCTTCTGTTGCTGCTGGGGACCCCAGACCAAAGCTGTAGAGTTGCTGACTCTATAGCAGCCATTGGAATGGGCACCCAAATATCCCCAAGTCCCTACTTTGGGACACTGGCTCCAGGCCTCCTGAAAACCTGCACATCTGGTTATTTGAAGTCAGCTCTGTTTCTGGGGACAAACATCCCCTGAAGTGCTGAGACCTGAGGAGGAGTGCCTGTGGGGGGCTGTGTGACCCTATAGGGGGCTGTGTGACCCTATGGGGGCTGTGTGACCCAGTGAGGAACTGTGTGGATCTGTGGGGGTGCTGTGTGACCCTTTGGGAGCTGTGTGACCCCGTGGTGGGCTGTGTGACCCTATGGGGGCTGTGTGACCCAGTGAGGAACTGTGTGGATCTGTGGGGGTGCTGTGTGACCCTTTGGGAGCTGTGTGACCCCGTGGTGGGCTGTGTGACCCTATGGGGGCTGTGTGACCCAGTGAGGAACTGTGTGGATCTGTGGGGGTGCTGTGTGACCCTATAGGGGGCTGTGTGACCCTATGGGGGGCTGTGTGACCCCGTGGGGAGCTGTGTGACCCAGTGAGGAACTGTGTGGATTTGTGGGGGTGCTGTGTGACCCTTTGGGAGCTGTGTGACCCCGTGGTGGGCTGTGTGTCCCTGTCGGGGGGCTGTGTGACACTGTGGAGAGCTGTGTGGATCCATGGGGATCTGTGTGAATCTGGCTCCAGGTCCTTGGGCCAGCTTTGGGCGGGCAGTGTGTATGGGAAGGGAAGGGAAGGGACAGAGCAGGGGGACCTGGCAACAGTCTGCTGTTGCACAACTCTGGTGGCCACGTGTGGGCTGGGTGGGGAGGCTGGAGAGCCCAGAGGGAGGGTGTGGAGCTCAGACAGAGAGCCCAGCTGGGATCACTGGGACAGAGTTAGCTCTGTCAGGAGTCACTAGTGCTCTTGGGAAAAGCCTAGCTTATGCCTGAAACATGTCCTCACACCTGACACTCTGTCCCCATGCGGTCAGTGCTGTGAGTAGTGGACAGGTGTCCACAGAGTCAGCTGGCTGAGCCAAGGTGTCCCTGGGGGCTGGAGCTGCTGGGGCAGGGCTCCAGGGCTCATGCTGGAGGAGGGCTGTGCTGCGGGGCTGTAGGACTGGGGACACTGGACCTCACAGCTTCCCTGTCCACGAGTGGACCAAGGAATCCACTGGCTGAAAGACACACCCCCAGAGACACTTGGGCCCATGCCTCCCAGAAAGCACTGTCCGCATGACTGTGCAGCTCTGTGGCCTGGCCATCCCAGCCAGTGGGGCTGACTGCCCTGTTTGAGGCCTGTCCTGGAGGTCCAAAGTCTGCGAGTCTGCATGCTCCCTGTGCTGGCCTTGTGGCCTGGCCCCTCCTGAGGGCCAGGTCGGGTCTGCCCCAGGGCCACTGTCCCAGCCAAAGAAGTTTCCCGGAATGCACCCTGCGAGGACTCTGCCAGTTGCCTTGTGTCGTTCCCCCATCATGGGTCCCTGGAGAGAAGGGCACCAGAATGCCAGTCTCACCTTTGCCTCTGTGGCAAAGGCAGTGACCACTGGCCCTGCCTGAGATACACCTGGTAGTGGCCCACCCTGAGGGGCCAGAGGGCAGGGCTGTGGCCCCACCAGCGTCATGTTGCCCCAGCAAGGCAGGGCAGATGGTGGGCACAGGAGGCTGCTGTCTGTGGGGTCTAGGGAAGCAGGACCTGATGTGGCCTCTTTCCTGGGGGCTCACTTGAGGCTCTGAGGCAGCCTGAGTCCCGGGGATCATGCTGGGAGCTCCGGGGAGCCCAGGACATGGGGGCCTGCCCGCCCATCCTCCCCATGTCCCCCAGATGCTGGGAGGCTGTGTCAGCACCACGTTTACACCCCTGTTGTGGCGGCTCTCCCCTTGGGCAGCTCCAGGCGCTTCAAGTCCTGAGTCTGGATGCTGTCACCTCAGGGCCAGAGGAGGGGCCCCATGCCTCCAGCTCACGGCAACCCGGGGTGCACTGGCACCTGGAAGACTTTGGTCAAGGTCAGTGGCCACGTGATGCTGTCCCAAAGGAGGGGGTTTGGGGGCTGCAGAAGGGATGGGGCCTTCAGGGCTGCAGATGAGGAGGGGCGAGCAGGCCAGGGGGAGAGGCGTCCAGCTGTGTGGTGCTGAGACGGGAGGGCCTGTCACTGAGGGGCCCCTGCCCGCCTGCTGGGCTCTGGGCTCCAGGAGCAGGTGGCTCAGTGTGGGAGGCTCAGGCTGAGGAGGGATGGGGGCCTGAGGTGTGGCCTCCTTCTCAGGGTGAGAAGTCAAGGGTCTGGCATGGTCTGGGGGCCATCAGTCAGCACGAAGGGGGCTCACCGATGCGCGGACTCCTCCCCACAGCAGAGCACGCATGGTCCCCGTTGTGAGGCTGACAAGAGGCTGTGGACCTTTTTAAAAAGATTTACACACATCTCACAGGTGCAGAGGAAGATTTCGCAGTTCCAGGTTTCGAGTCAACGCTCCGTGAAAAAGGAAGGAAGAGAGTCCTTTTTCTTCTCTGCATCAAGGAGAATGAAACTTGTCTTTAAGACGTTTGTGTTTGTCCTGGCACAGACACGGCCAGCTGGTGCTGGAGGCGGGCAGGCAGGCGGGCAGGCGGGGGCTCCGGGTGGAGGTTTCCATGTCCCCCCAGAGGGAGGGGCTGTGGGGCAGGGGCAGGTGGCCTGCCCACATTCCACACTCTCTTCTCCTCCATGTTTAGTCCAGTCTGCTTACTGTTTCTACCCGGTGTCCAGGCCACATTTACTGTCTCTGTTCCAGCCCAGGGCAGCCCAGCCGCCTGTTTATCAGAGCCTCTTCTTTTGGTTCTGCTTTGTCCTGTCCTATGCTTACTCTGCTCTAGTCTATGAGTCTTGGCTGCAACCCTTGGCACTGATGGTGCGATCCCCTGAATTGACTTCATAGAAAATGCGGTGCAGCCCAGAGTTGAGAAAACACCACCCTAGGCTGTTGGGCCCAGAACAGTGGTGTTTGGGGGAAGGATTCAGAGGTCCCTGTTGGGTAGCAGGGACGTGGCCACCCTGGGCTCCCCTTGCATCAGCAACCTTGTAACAGCCCCCCAGAGATCCAGCCACGGGAAGAGATGTGTGCTGTTTATCAGGGTTCAGCAAGTATCTTGCCTGGCACAGCCCCCAGTGGCTGCATTCAGCTGGGCAGTTGTGGGGCTGGAAGGCCCTAGACGGCCTCTTGATCACTGGCCTCCACCCACCTGACCACACTGACAGCCCCGAGGAGACCTTGGGCAGCCCTGGGGGAACACCTGGCTCTGGCACCTCCCTGCCCTTTTCCAGTGGCTGAGCCAGGGAGGACGCAGCCTTTCCAGCCAAGTGCTTGTCTGTAGGAAGGGAGCCCTGGGTAACTGTTCGGTCTTATCCTCGGCCCTTGCTAACTAAATGCTCCCACGGCACCCACTCCCAGGCTTGTCCCCATGACCTTCAGGCCACTTGGGGCTCAACAAGAATAAGTTGAAGGGACAATGGGTGGATGAACAGGCAGTGACCACTGTGGGGGTGGCTTTATCTGACGACTTTGTTCCTACACAGGAGCCCTGTGCTGGGCCCTGGATCAGCCGAGGGAGAACTTGTTCTCAAAAACCCTATTTGGGTCCAGAGAGAGGCAGGTGGCCAGGTGTGGTGCTGGATACTTTGGGGGTGACTTGTAAGGCCCTGAGATTAGGTTTAGGATTGTTTTCTAGGTTTTGGCTAAAATTGACCAGTGAATGGTGGTCAGACATTTGATTCCATGCCCTCCTGCAGCCCCACTGAGGTGCCTAGACAGCTGGTCAGATGGAATTGCAGGGGTGAGGGTGTAATCCTGGCAATAAAAAGGCCATTTTCATAAAAACCCCAGTGAGTGTCCCTCATAGTAAACAAGCCACCAAAACAACAATTTCCCTGAGTTGGAGATGGGATGTCCTGAGACTGTTTATTACCCATAATTTTAGATCTTTATCCAGATGCTTAGGAATTCTCCCTGAAGGGTCCCACCTGGGGACACTCAGCGGTCAGCAGGCTGCTCACCAAGGCCTGGGCCTCGGGGGCCAGTGGCCTTGAGCTCTCCCCACTAGATGCCACCAGAAGGGGAGCAGAGCTGTGTCCAGGAGACCCCATCAGCCTGGCCACCCCAGGAAACCAGCCCCGTTCCTGAAGAGGGCCGGGGCCACCACGGGGATGCGGCCCAGAGCCCCCACCCTTGGGTTCCAGATACAGGGAGTTTGAGGTTCTTGAGTGTTTAACCGCTGAGTGATGCAGGCCAGCCCCAACGAAAGGGGAAACTGACGGAGAACCCTTTGTCTGTACGGCCAGGTCCTTGGGAATTGTACAAGGTCTTTCTGGCCAACAGCACTCGAGGCAAGGTTACGTGGTTTATAATTTTCAGCTGTGTTTAATTACTTTTTCCATAATTATTGGCTTTCAAAAAACTTTTAGCAGCTGAACCCTTTAAAAATATTTTTCTAATTACTTTTTAACTTTTAAAAAGTGCTGTGCTGAAGTGTCATTCACACACCAAATAGTTCCCTCAAAGTTGTGCCACCATTGGGCTCGCCTTAAGGAAGGGATGTCTGTGAGTAACCTCCGTGTGTGGGGCAGATGCAGGAGGCTGAGGGCCCCTGGGCACCCATCTCTCCACTGCCCAGAACACACTGCCCATGTGCATCCCGGAAGTGGCTCCCTGCCGGTCCCCGAGGTCCACTAAGTGTGTTGGCCCTGCTGGGCTGACCACCCGCCAGTCCAGCACCCATGACCCTGCTGACCTCATGGGTCTTGGGACTGAAGGGTCTTTTGCAAAGGAAGAGACTCTCTTTATGTAGTTATTACTATTATTTTAAATTCAAGTATTGTCAGTTACAACGTGTCCGTTTCTGGTGTACAGAAGAGCCTCTCTTTAGAAAGGAGGGATTTCTCTGAAGACTTTGTTGTTCCCGGACAGCTGTGGAGAACTTGTTGCCTTAAGGCCAAAGGGTTGTTGTAAATGTTAAAGCAGAAATTCTGAACAGGTGGCCAGCTTGTGCTAGAAGTTGTTAAACAACTCTGAAGGGGCAGGTAAAACGTGCCGCATTTGCGGAAGGGTTTTATGTGGCGGAACAGAGCGAGGCCTGGGTGAGATGGAGGGGTAAGGTCAGCCAAGCCTCATCCAGCAGGAGTTAAACGCTAACTACAGGAGGTCATAAAACCACCGCGGCCATGGTGCTCAGGTCCCAGGGGACACCGAGCTGCCTTCCCCAGGAGGGCCTCGTGAGTTCGGCAGAAGTGGCTTGACTGTAGCCCAGGAGCCCCGTGACCCCAGGACCACAGTGTGCACCTCTCTGTGGTTTGGGATCGGTTGTCCCTTCTACCCTGGTGTAGGCGACCAGGCCCCCGGAACCCCGCCCTCAGCCGGGACTGCTTTCTGTGCTGGCCATACCGTCTCCCTCTGTCTTTGCTGCTGCCCCCTGCCCCCCACCTGCAGCCCCCGGGGCAGCCAGCTAATTCAGACTGACTCGGGCAACCCTGCCCAACAGCCCCACCCTGGGTGTAAGCACGTCTGATGAGCTCCAGTCCACCGTGGTTCTAGTGCTCACTAGGGCTCAGCCAGTCTGTCTTCTGGCTCCTGGGAGTCTCTCTGAGGTGGATCCTGGGCTCTTTCCTTAGAAGAACAGGAGGGACCATTAAGGAGAGAATTACTTGTACCATGAAGGTGAGGTGGGGTGGGAAAAGCTTGCATAATGTCTGTATGACCTGGAAATGCAGATGGTGTAGGAGCTAAAACAGGTGGAGAGAGGGGACAGTGTGTGCCGACAAACAGCTTAACCTCGAGGGTATGCGTGTGAGGCATGGATGAAGCGAATGAGTGATGGTGGGGTGTTGTGGTTCTCCCGCGGGTGTCTTTGAGCTCACAGTCCTGTGGAAGGGAGGGGACAAAATGCAGTTGGAAGAGGTTCAATGAACAGCTGTAGCCTTGTATCGGAGCTGGGCGAGTGGGTGTGAACTCATGGGGATTTCCGTGTGCAGTTCCCAGCTCTGTTGACTGAGAAGGCCCAGAAACTATGACCTTCCCAGAGCAGCGAGCACCCCTAGACCCCAGGTTATGGTCCCTAAAGACCATCTCCTACCAGTAGGACCCAGGGCTTCTTGGAGATGTGGCTGGTCCCAGGCTGGCAAGTGTACAGGATGGGCTTGGAACACCCTGTCACACCAGACAGTAGGGACACCACCAAGAATTCCAGAATTTGGCCACAGGTGGGGCATAAAGTGGCGGAAGTGTCTGGATACAATGTACATGATACAAACAAACAGGCTTTCTGCTCCAGCGATAAGCACCAAGAAATGGCATGTGAATAAATACTTCATTTACTATGGCAACAAAAACTAGCAGATTGAAACAGATAGGAGAGGCACAGGACCTGTGTGTAAGGAAGACGACAAAATCGTGTCGAGCACTCTGACGCCCACAGTCTGACTGAAGAGAGTGCAGACCCCGGGCTTAGCGACCTGGTGCCTCCCAAGGGAAGGCCCCATTGTAACAAAGTCCTGTCTCCCCAGCTCTGCACAGCACACACTCTGGGTTTCTGGTGTGCACTTGAGTTCCCCTCCCTCGATGCTGCTGCTCTGTCCTGACCTGCTTCTTCCACTGGAAGTGTTCTGTGGGATGTGTCTTGGCTCTCCACGGCTGCTGGGTCTCCCACCCAGAGTGCGGGGGGTGAGGACCTGCTGCTTGCTTTGGGCTCGTGGCCAGGGGGCCAGAGGGGTCTGAGGGGGCAGGCTGCACCCTCCTACCCCTACCCAGGCAGGGCATGAACAGCCATTTTCTGCTTAGCAGTGGCCAATGTGAATCCACTTCTAAGTTTCAGTTTCGAGACAGTTTAGAGAGGTTCACTGAGGCCTGACTGTGGTCTCCCTGCTATCCGAGCATCACCCGCAACCCCAACAGAGGCACCAGGCTCTGCCTTTTCCTTCTCCCTCGTGCCTGTCCTTGGCTAGAATTCCTCTTCCTCCATTTGCCTGTCACACTCCTATGCACACTGTAAAGCCCTATGTAGAAGCCCCAGTCCAGTCGGGAAGCTCATTCCTGTGTCCACTGCAGATGCTAAGCTCTTTGAATCCAGGTGGGGCATCCGGTCCTCTCACACCTGTGACTTGACCTGCTGCGCTGAGAGGCTGTGAACCCATGTGGTGTAGCCCCCCTCCTCCTCTCCAGCCCCCACCATGCCCTCTGTTCCCCTGCCAGAGGCCTTCTTGATACCAGCTTCCCCTCTGCGTGCTGGAGCTGAGGGCTGGCTGCCCTGCCTGGCAGAGCCCGTGCGGAGACTCAGGCCCCAGACTTAGTTTCCAAGGGATCCCTCTCTCGTCCCTTCTCCTTCTCCTTTTGCAACATGGGAAAGTCTGAGGCTCACCCTCTGACTTCAGATCTGCCTAGAGAGCAGCTGGGAGCAGCTGGGTGGGGAAGGTGTTTTGGTGAGAAGGCTGTGAACCTTGGAACTGACCTGGGAAGGACAGTTGTGAAACCTTCCCAGGCGTGTCCGGGAACAGGAGATTGGCACCTGCCTGTCCTGGTGATGCCTGGTGACAGGGGCCTGGGCTGGGTGGCTTCTCCCAGGGTCACCTCTCAGAATCCAAGCTTCATGTTGTTATCGGCAGAGTCAAGGTGAAGACATGCAGGTCTGTGTGGGTGCCTCCTGTCTCCAAGAACTCAAGATGGGGAACTAACAGTGTGAATCAGTTTCCCTCTGAGTCATCAGTGCCACCTGTTGGTTGGATGGTGCGGCAGCGCAGGGCGTGGTGGGGGCAGGGAAGTGCAGAGGAGGCCGCAGGCTGTCTCAGGCAGAGGAAGACCCTGCCTCCCCGTCTGCAGGTGACAGGTGAGACTTGCAGGGGTAGTGCTGCCCCTCCCGAGTGAGGGGGTCTGGGTAGGTCTTCGCCCAGCAGCCACACAGCTGGTCTGCTCACTGGGAAATCAGGGCCAAGTACCCCGATGCAGATCGGTGCCCTTAGTGTACCTGGGCCACAGCAGGTGTTTATCAGTCAAATGCCAGGAGAACAGCTGCGGCCCTGAGGACGCTGGCTTTTCCAAAGCTCTGCAGCAGGCCCACAGGTGGTGAGCTGAGTCAGGTGGCACCGTGCTGCAGGTGGCTATGTCTGGGGCCAGCTAGCTTGTGATTCTTTGTGCAGAATCCAACATTGGGAAGTGCCTGCAGCCTGGGCACTGGGACCAAAGGGAGGCCTGACTTCTGGGTAGATCTGGGCTGTGAGGAACCCCTTGCTGCTGGCTGGGCCACCTGGGTCCTGGGCAACCAGTCAGGCCACATCTGAGATGGCCCTGTATTTCCTTCAGAGACGTGTCTGCCTCCACGGGCAAGCCCAGCTTGGGTCCAGGCTGCAGACCACCATTCTCATAGATTTGCATAAATATAGCTGAGGCCAACATCCACCACCTTCTCTCTGTGTCCTCCGCCCCCGCCCCACCTCAGAGGCTGTAAACACTAAACAGTGCTTTCTCAGCACCCTCTTGCAGCTACGGGTGACCATGTAACCTATTCTGACCAACAAGATGGAAGTGGACTTTTGCTAGAGTCTTCTAAAAGTCTCTTGGGTGCTTCATGTCTTGATGTCTGGAGCTTGGCAGCCATCTTGTGACTATGAGGCAACAAGTTTGGTGAGGGAGAGATGCCAATAACCTCAGTGGGGTGGGGCTGAGTCTGCCAGAACCAGCAGCTTCCCTCTCCAAACTTCTGGATTGGTGAGGAAAATCCACTGTTGTTTCTGATTAGGCCTGTGCTATGCATTTTTATGCTGATGTGCAAATGGGTGCCCTGCCCCAGCAACTCCCTGAGCTGCAGACTCCTCTTCCAGCCACTGCCTGGTCTCTCTTGAGGGGGTCTCAGGACAGTTCACACTCAATAGATTTGCTGCACCCACATCCAAACCTGTCTCGGCCCCTGCACCCCAAGCCAGCTCAAACTGGGAAGTCTGCAGTAGGGGAGGGAACTGGGGAGGGGACCGCTCTGGACCCTGGGTGAGAGCAGAGGCCCTGAGGCTGGAGGGTGCTAGGGGGAGGAGGCGGGTGGGGAGGGAGCTGCTGGGAAGACTTGCACTGTCCAGGGAGTGATGGGGAGGGTTTTAGCAGAGGAGACTTTTAAATTCAGGAGTTTAATCAAGGGTTTAATCAACCATGTTGGGCTTTCTCATAAGAGGGTCATTTGGGCTGCTGAGGGCGAGTGGACCACAGGGGCAGGGACACACGTGAGGAGGACCGGGCGGCTGTGGGCCAGGAGTGGAGAAGAAGGTGAGCAGATGTGGGTCAAGATAGACGATAGGCAGATGGACACTTTGTGGGGCCATGAGGCCAGAGCAGGTGGAAGGTGCTGTGTCTGCTGCAAGGGGTGGGTTTTGGGGCCTGTGGGGAACCATGGTCTGGACCTTGGCAATGGCAATGCCTTTGGACCCCCTGTGGGGATTTGGGGCAGCCCAGGTAGGGGATGTAAATTCGGGGCGGCCTGCACATGGGTGACATTTATGGCCAAGACTGCCTGGGGCTTCCTCTTCCTTTCCCAGGCCCACACCCCACAGTCCAAAGCGGCCCTCAGGGTAGAGAGGGGCAGGGGGGCCCCTCATGGCCGATCCACTGCAGCTTCTTCATCTAGGGGATGGCAGGACATGGGGGGATCCCTATTTCACTGTGTGGGGCACCACTTGTCCCAGCCCTGCCTTTTCCCTGATCTGGTCTCCGCATCTCCCTTGGGTGTCCCAACCCAGAGACCATGGCCTGCACCCCACCTGCTAAGCTCCTGGCACCCAGGCAGGCCCTCCAAGGCTCCCCTCTGGGGGGCCCCTCCTCTCCCCTCCTTAGATGTGCCTGCCCCCGGGGTGGAGCTCAGGGGTCCCAGTCACAGCGCAGTCTCCCAGGGGCCCTGTTCAGGGAGTTGCAGGCTCATGCCACCCCAGGTTTCGTCCCCTCACTGCAGGGTGCCCACGGGCCAGTGCACAGCCGCTGTTGGAGACAAGCTGTTCCATGGATGATGGGGAGGTGGAGCGGGTAGGGGTGGGTGGCTCTGGCTCCTCCCGGGCCTCTGACTCGGGGGCTGAAGGGCTCCTCCTACCCACAGGTGCTTCCAGGCCATACTCCTCCTGGCCCTGACTGTGTTCCTGCTGGCCATCTTCCTGAATGTGGACATCAGGCTGCTCATGTCGTGAGTCCTGCATTGGGTGATCTGAGATCTGGGCTCTGCCCCCTCCCAGGGCAGCTGCAGGACCCCAGCCTGCCCACCTCCCAGTGGCACCCAGCACTGGCTGTGACTGTGGCGGGCCTCACATCCCTTCTGGGCACCAGACTCCCGTCTATAAGAGGAGGGCTGGGCCCTTCCTTGTGGTCACCCAGCCTCCTGGGGGCCTCCTGGTGACTCCCATGGCAATAAGCTGCCCAGGCCTCAGGGGAAGGCAACCTGAGGATGGGACCTGGGCCCAGGCTAGGTTGGGTAGAGTTGCTGTGTGCAGAGGGTGACTGGGTGCTGGGAGGCAGGGGTGGGGAGGTCCAGACCTCTGCACCCCTACTGGTTGGTGGTATGTCATTTGTGAAGCCCAGGGTCCCTATGGATGGCCACCCAGGCCCAGTGCTTTAGCCTGCTTGCTGGGAGGGTCCTGGACCCCAGGTAACCTCCCCTACCCCTGGTTGGATCTCCACAGAAGAAGAGGGAATGCCAAAGCCCCCTGGTATCTCTGCCTGTCCCCGAGGGTCCCTGGGGCTGGTGCAGGCCTCTGGACCCCATCCCTCACCATCCTGGGTCTCTCTTACCAGCCCTGTTTTGGGGCCCTGCATCAGGGTAGGGAGGGGGCCTGTTGCTCCAGGTTGGAGTCCACAGCTGGGTAGGCATCACTCTGGAGTGGACACCTGTGGTCAGATCTGCCAGTCTTGGCATGAAGGGTCAGCCAAGAAACGCTGGACATGTGGCCCCAGTTACAAGGCCAGAGCTATGCTGGGTGCCCTGGGAGACTCAGTCATGAGGCAGAAGGGGTGCCAGGGCCTGGGATCCCAGCCTGCAGTGTGTGTGTGGCAGCTGGTGCCCCATGGAGGCCGCAGTGGGTCTGTGCCAGTGTCCTCCAGGTTGCCAGGCTGGTGTATCCAGGTTAAGGGGAGCACAGTGGCTGGGCTGAGGTTGGGTGTCACCAGTTCAGGGAGTGGGGGTTGGGGGATCTTGGATTAGGGGAGCATGGTGATGGGAGAAGGTTTGAGGGCCCCAGGTTTGGGGGTTGCTGGGTTGGGATCTCTCCAGGTGGGGAAGTGCAGAAGGGGGCTCCCTCACTGATGGAGGCTGTGCTCTCCCCCCAGTTTCCTTGGGGACAAGGCTGAGGGGCCCCCCATCACCAACGTCATGTTCCTCAAGACACACAAGACAGCCAGCAGCACGGTGCTCAATATCCTCTTCCGCTTCGCCGAGACAAACAACCTGTCAGTGGCACTGCCCGTGGGCTCCCAGTTCCACCTGGGCTACCCCTGGCTCTTCCTGGCACGCTACGTGGAGGGTGTGGAGCCCAGCGGCCCCAAGCAGCACTTCAACATCATGTGCAACCACCTGCGGTTCAACCTGCCGGAGGTGCGGGAGGGGTGGGGCTCAGCCCCAGCTACCCACAGCCCCTGGGCTTTGTGGTGTGACTGTGGCACAGAGGGATGGTGGCTGGCATGCTGGAGACGCTGGGTCATGGGGTGTGTGCATGCAGGGACCTGGCTGCGGCCTCGCACGGTGGCTGGCAGGGGCCTCCGCACAGCCCGAAGTACCCCATCCCTGCTGCAGGTCGCAGGTGTCAGAGGCCTGCTGCTCTTGGAGTCAGAGGCCTGCTGCTCTCTCCCTCTTCTCTGGCTTCTTCCTGGTTCCCAAAACTGCCAGTTCTTCCCACCTTAGGACCTTTGCACGTGCTGTCTCCTTTGGTAGGGAGGCTCCTCATAGCTCCTTCTCTGGGTCATTCGGGTCTCAACTTAGAGGTCATCTCCTCCCAGGGGCTTCTCTGATCTCCCTTACAAAGGCTTAGCTTGGGTGAGTGGGGGAAGGGTGAGGGTGTTGGGGGGTGGGGCATGGCCTGGTTCAGGTGTTTTGGGATCACTCTGGACACCGGTGGAGAGTGTCAGGCAGGGGAGCAAGGTGGCCTGGACTGGCTGCAGGAAGGTGATGGGGCAAGGGCAGTGGGCAGGTTCAGGTGTCCTGCTGGGTGGCGGCTGGGGGAGAAGACACCACCTGCCTCCTTGGCCGCCCAGAAGGAGCCCAGAGAGTCACCAGTTCTTCTTGTGTACAGGTGCAGAAGGTCATGCCCAAAGACACCTTCTACTTTTCCATCCTCAGAAACCCCGTCTTCCAGCTGGAGTCTTCCTTCGTTTATTACAAAGACCACACCCCTGCCTTCAGGGGCGTCACGAGCCTGGAAGCCTTCCTGGCCTCCCCGTGGACCTACTACAACTGGAGCCTGGGCCTGAGCAACATCTACGCCAGGAACAACATGTGGTTCGACCTGGGGTTCGACAACAACGCGCCGGCCGAGGAGGGCTATGTCCGCGCGAGCCTCGCTGCCGTGGAGCAGCGCTTCCAGCTGGTTCTCATAGCCGAGCACTTCGACGAATCCATGGTGCTGCTGCGGCGCCTGCTGCGCTGGCGGCTGGACGACGTGGTCTCCTTCAGTCTCAATTCCCGCAGCCGGCGTACCGTCACCAGCCTGACGCCCGAGGGCCAGGAGCGCGCGCAGCGCTGGTGCGCCCTGGACTGGCGCCTCTACCAGCACTTCAACCGCACCTTCTGGGCCAAGGTGCACGCGGAGCTGGGCCTGCAGCGGCTGCGCGCAGAGGTGGAGCTGCTGCGGGTGCGGAGGCGTGAGCTCGAGGCTCTGTGCCTGCAGGACGGTGGGCCCAAGAACCAGTTGCAGATCACTGACCGCCTGCTGCGCCCCTACCAGTCGGGCAAGGCTGACATCCTGGGCTACAACCTCAGGCTGGGCCTGGACAATCAGACACTGCAGATGTGTCGGAGAATGGTCATGCCCGAGCTCCAGTACATGGCCCACCTGTACACCCTGCAGTTCCCGGAAAAGCCCCCGAAGAAGATCCCCTTCCTGGAGGAGTAGAGGAATGGTACCGGAGAGGGGACCCCATGTGTCTCTGGCCCCTCTCCTGTCATCCCTGGGAGGCCATGGGCACTGCCTCAGGCTCGGAGGAGGCTTCTTGGGGCATCTGGGAGACCCAGGCCCTGCCAGACCACTGCTCCTCAGGGTGCAGATGCCGGTTGCCTGTGAAGAGATCACCCATGATCCATCCTCTCAGAGGTGGCCTATTTGGTGGGGGTCCCCAAATCTTGGACAGTAGGCACACCCGTTCTGACGATGTGAACCTATTCATCAAAAAAAAAGTAGTCTTACCAGGTTGGAAATGAGGGTATTTGATTACATGTCATCAGAGGAACAGGAACCAGGGAATCCGGGGAGCTTGGGCAGCAGGGCCATGGATCCCTGAGGAGCTGAGAGTAGCTCCCCTGAGTTTGCCAGCCATGGGGACATGGCGCTGGTCACTGAGACACTGTTTCAGCACCTGCAGAGCACTTTGAAGTTGGGCCTGGGGAGCTGAGACAAAGGAAAGGATCTGGAATGTCCAGCTTCCCACCTCTGGCTGTATGAGGCTTGTTTCCAACCGAAGAACAGTTTTAGATTGAGAAATGTTAGATTGGCTTATGAGAGAAATGGTTTAGCCAGAGCACAGTGAGGGTCAGTGCTGTGGCTCTGTGTTGGGATAGCCTCCTCCCCATCCCCAAATGTCCAGTGAAGGAGAAAACTTGCAGGAGAGCTTGGATGGGCCACTGCACCCTTGGTTGCCATGGAGACCACGTTGGATGCAACCCCAGAGGAGGGCAGCTTCCAGGCACCCTCTTTGTCATTTGTGGTGGGGGCCTGAGGATGCCCTGCCTGGCAGGATGTGATCCCTGGCTGCTTGGGGGCCCAGCGTTTAGAGTGGGGTGCACACACCCAGCACCATGTGCCCTGTGCCCTAAGAAAAGTCGGGTGCCTGGAGCACCCAAGAAACAGAGCCACCCATGCTCACACACTCAGCCCAGAGGCTCAGCCTGGCCTGTCCACCTGGCACTGGGGGTCCCCTTCCTTCCATGTAGGGCCCTCCACCCTGAACCCCAGCAGCTGAGCCTGGGCACCTGGGCCAGGGGCTCTTGCTTCTCAGGGTAAGACGCGTCCAAACGTCTCAGGGGAATCAGCATTTCAAAGAAGGAGGAGCCTCACTTATGACAGAACAGGCAGCAGCTCCCCTGGACACCAATTTAATGGAGGGACTTTAAAAAGAATGACTTTTCTGTGAGATTAGAAGACATATTGCTGCCAATTTGAGAATAAAAGAGTATTTGGAAAAGGAAAACATGACTTCCCAAAGAAATGGAATAGAGACCGTGAAGAATGAACGGACACTGCAGAGCCAGGGTCAGCCAGGAGACCCTCCAGAGGGTCTGTCATCCTCCACCTGGAGGAAAATGCCAAGAAAGAAATTCCAAGGGAGAGTGGAGAAGGGAAATCAGATCCAGGGTGAGCCACCTGCGACTGACGGGAGTCTTGGCAGCAGAGTAAGGCTCATAGATAAGAACCTAGAGTCAAACAAAAAATGGGGGAAATTACCCCATTTTAAAGAAAGACTCAATCAGTGCCCTGAACGTTAGGCAGCTCCCCCAACTCCCAAAGAAAACAAGGCCCCCAACTCAGCCAACGTGGGCAGGCACGTGAATCCGGGATAAACAGAAGATGCTGCTGCTTCTTACTACAGAGAGCGGGCAGTCGGGGGAGAGGGCGGTGGCGTCAGACCACCACCAGCGCCAGCAATGCTGCGACCACTGACCGAGGCTGTGCTCAGCCGCACAGTAACCAAGAACATGAAATTACCTGGGGAATTCAGTGGCGTTTGCTTTTGCCTTTGAGGTTGGCAGGAATGTGAACTGGTACCACCTTTTTGGAGGGAAATTTGGGGGTATTTATCACCATGTAAAGCACACGTGATTTGTAACAGAACTTCAGAACGGGTTGTCTATCCAAAAAAGGAATGCTTAGAATGCTAAGTCCTACACAGCCAATAAAACTGGGAGAACAGAGTGTGTAAATCTCCTTTTGGAAGGGGCATCCCCACGCCTTTGTGTGGCTGGGGTTGGGGATGGTGAGCCGTGCTGCCGGTGACCAGGATGGAATGTGCTTGTCCCAGCTAGTTGTGCCTAGGGAGTTGGGGAAGCTGGGGAGGCAGACAGTCTGATTTTTCAAGAGAGGCTGGAAATACAAGTTTTTATGTGAAATCTCCATGTTTATAAAAGCTGGCATTTAGCTAAAACATTAAGACCTCCAAGCAGAGGGAACGAGGCGTGTGTGGGGGCCGCCTCCTTCTGTGGCTCCATGTGCACCTGGTCAGATGGCCCTGCCTGGGCTGGGGGACTGTGTGCAGGTGATGTGGGGGTTCGAAGACTCGCCTTCCCCCAGCAGAGGGTTCTCAGCAGACCAGGCTGGGAAGTGGTGGACAGAGAAGGGAGGTGGACCCTCTCCTGTTCCTGCTTGCATGGGACTCCAGAGAGGCAGGAGGCTGCGTTAACTGTCCCTTCAGACCTGTCTTCCCCTTTCCCTCCATGGCAGACCCCTGCGGTTTGATCTGGGCAGAGGCTTCGGGCTGGGGATGTCCTGGAGCCCATGGAGGTGGACAGAAGTGACGTGTGCCAGGTCCGAGCCACCTCTGCAGAATGGCCGGGCACCACCGACCTCTCCCCACCCCTCCTTGGGCTGCTGGCGCTTGGCCAGGGGGAATGGCCGTCACCATGTGGAGGAGATGGTGGCCCCAGACGCAGGGGCAGGATGTGGGGCTGCGGCTGCTGAGGGCCAAAGGGCTGGCCTCCTGAGGCCCGAGGGAGAGGCAGGCAGGCACTGGGCTGTGCTGTGGAGGACCGCAGAGCGATCACACAGCTTCTTGTGGGCAGCGTCTCTGGAAGAGACCTGGAGGCCACTGACACCTTGTCCCCCATGTAGGTCAGCTGTGGCCCCTGGCAGCAGCCTGCCCCCGGCACAGCCTTGCTGGGGGGTGAGCCCCCAGGGTGGAGCCCTGTGTGGCCGCATCCTGATGCTGTCCCCGCCTCAGATGCCTGTCTGCACCCCTGCCCCTCTCTGTGCGGCACCAAGTCTCATGGCTGGCAGGAGGGCCCTGGGTCCTATCGAAGCCCTGGGGCGCGGCCAGCTCCCTGCTCCCGCCCACACAGTGGGCCCTTGTCTCAGCTTTGCTCACTGGGTCGAGAGGCAAGCACTCCTGCGGCTGCCCTGCTGTGCCTGGTGAGTCCCCCTGCCCCTCATCTGTACCCAGGACTTGCCCTCTTTGGGCGGAGGGTGATGGGCTTATGGACCAAGGGCCCTCCAGCCGGAAGTTCCACATGGACCCCCGTTCCTGCCATGGGACGACTTCCTGAAGGGCCCAGGGGAGATTTAGAGGGTGGGATGGATGCAGACTGGGTGTCAGGGCCCAAAGCTGGGGGCCCTGCCCCAGCATTTGCGATCAGGTGGGCCCCCAGGTGACGCTCCACCAGGTGGAGGGTCTGTAATTGAGTCTTTGCCCTGGATGGGACATAAGGCACTCAGCTCAGACTGGACTCAAGTGCAGATGGCCTGTACTCTCCATGTGTGAGCGTTTCACTGCAAAGCTGCAGGCTGTGCGTGCCTGACATCAACAGGCCCCCAGGCCAAAACCGTGCTGAGCCCGAGGGTGAGGCCCAGGTGACCTGTGCTGGCTTGTGCTCCAGGCTGGAGCCCGGACAGGACGAGCTGCAGGAGTGCGGGGTAGGCCCCCGCTGAGGCAGAATGGCCTTATGAACTTGCCCGGGTCTAGGGCCAGGGACCAGGCTGCCTTGGGGGTCCCGTCTCCTCCCCAGGCCTCAGCTTCCCCTTCTGTGACGCAGTGCCCCTGGAGAGGGGGGCCGGGCATGGAGACTTACAGGTGTTGACTCCACTTAACGCTGAAACTTGTTGAATTGGCCAAGCTGGACAGGGCCAGCTGCCTGGGAGCCCTGCTCCTCTGCTGAGATTGAGGGGCCTCCCTGCACCTCTGGGGCTCTGGAGAAACCCAAGGCCCTGGCTGGGCACAGGTGCTCCAAGCACCTGGCAGCTTACCCTGCTCTGTGCAGTGAGCAGAGTGACCAGATGGTCTCTGGAGCCTCCATCTCTGTTGCTCTGTCATGTGGCGGTGGTTTGGGGGGGGCTGGGCCTGAGCCCCCTGCTTCTGCTGGCACTGGCGCTCAGTGGTCCCAGGCCTTGTGGGGCCAGCCAAGTGGAGAGAATGCCCCACTTGTCTCCATTCAGCCTGGAGGGACACGTGGCACCTGCACCTGCTTCCTGCTGGGGCACAGTTGCTCTTTGGATGCAGAGCAGGGGAGGGGGCCCAAGGGATTCCCAGACACAGGAAGCTGCTCTCAGAAGCCCCAGAGGCACGGTGAAGCAGGGGCACCCTGGAGTTAGGCAGGGGCTCTGCTGGGCCCTGAGGGCAGTCAGGCAGGGCTGATGTGCTGGACCAGGCGGTCCTGGACCGAGGTGACTGTTCTGGGGACCTCAGGCCTGGTGGGGTGTGTGTGTGTGTTCATTGCAGTCACCCTACTCTCCATCCTGAGACCATGTCCTTGGATGTGCGCTGGCCTTGCTGTGGTCCTCCCCGCCCCCTCCCCTCAGTGCTGGGTCTAGTTCCTGCCATACGCCTGGCCCGTTGGCTCCGCTGCCCAAACACCTCCTATTACTGTCGCAGCACATGGGCCACCACTCTCAGAGGTGGGGGAGCATACTCACTCTTGCCCCTCCATGGGGGCTGGGCCAGTCCACGCTTGCCTTTGTGCAAATCAGAGGAGACCCCTGGTAGGGGGTCCGTCGGGACTGCGGCCCCCATGTGTGCCCCAAATGCACCCCAATCTGAGGCCCTGCCCCCGTGAGCCTCCCTCAGGTGCAGGCTCCCGGGAAGGAGGCTGCCCCCAGAAAGGCTGCCCCAGGCCACGCTCCGTCACCCTTGCAGAAGCCCTGGCCTGTGGGCAAGGGGGCCCGGGGCAGGGGCAGGTGGGGCCTGGGCTGTTGCCTCCCCTTTTGCCCCTCCCCTCTCAGCTCTCAGCTCTCAACTCTGGGAAGCCCATCGGCCTCCACCACACCCACCTCCAGCCTGGCTTCTCTCCATCGTGAACACCGCTCCTGGGGTCTCTGTCAGCGAGGTGCTCTGCTTCCTCTCCTCACTGTGTGGAAGCAGCTGCTTTTCAAGTTCAAACCTCAGCCCCCTCTGCCCTGCCCTCACACTTGGTTCCTTTCTGCCTGGAGGGGGCAGGAGCAGGGCAGGAGGGTGGTGAACTCTCTGGCCTCCTTGGGGGGTTTCCTCTCACTGCCCCACTGGCGTGTGCTGCTCTTAGCTCCCTTGCGGTACACGTGTGAGTGATTTGGGGTACTCTATGGGTAGGGGCGGCTCTGCTGGACTTCCCCATGCCCCTAGCCTTGCTCAGAAGCCCAAGGGGCAGGGTGGTGGGTCCCCTGCTCCCACAGATATTCCTCTGGGCCCTGGAGTTCAGGCCCCTTCTCCGCCAGAGACCTGCGGGGGTCCCCCTCTTGGGTCAGCTGGCTACCCCCTACGTTTCCTGGCTATTCCCCCGAATTCCCTGACACTGCTGCCCCACAGGTCTGAGAAGGGTGCCTCCCCCCAGGAAGACTTGGCTTGCGCACGCGGCATGTGCCTTTCTGGGCATCTCCCGTGTTGTCCGTGCTTCGTGCACGTCTTTCCATCTGTGTCCTTTTCGGTGTGCTCTGTCTCTGTGCTTCAAGGCTCCTCTGGTTGTGGGGCCCCTACCTGGGGACACTGAGCCCCTCCTCGTCCAAAGCCTTGGCCCTGATTGTCCACTTGGCGGGCTTCTACTGGTTAGGCTCTGTGATGACTGGGAGTCCCAAGCACGTGGGTGGACAAGGTCAAGGGGCTCTGACCAGGCTCCTGGGCTCCCAACAATGAACTCCCTCTCTGTGGGTGGTGTTCAGAGGAGGAAGGGGTCGATTCCAGACATTTGGGGTGCAGGTGTGGGGTGGGGACTGCCCTGGTCGGGGGGTGAGGGATCTGGGGACAGCACAGTCTCTGGCTGGGGTGGGCACAGGAAGGCGGATTGGAGGGGGAGGGGGGCCTGCTCCTGCAGAGCCCCTTCCCCAATCTGGACAGACGAGAAAGGAGCGGGCATGGCTCGCTGACCCTGGGGTCCTGGGGCCTGCACCTGCAGAGCATGGGGGCCCCGCGTATCCCTGTGCGGACCGTCCTCTTCCAGCGTGAAAGGACTGGCCTGACATACCGTGTGCCCGCACTGCTGCCCGTGCCCCCCGGGCCCACCCTGCTGGCCTTCGCAGAGCAGCGGCTCAGCCCTGATGACGCTCACGCCCACCGCCTGGTGCAGAGGATCGGCACACTGGTGGGGGGCTCCGTGCGGGTGAGCTCTGGGCTGCATCCATTTGGGGAGCGCGGGGTCGCGCCGCGCTGACGGGGAGACTGAGGCTGGGCCTCTCTGCCTGCAGTGGGGCGCCGCGCATGTGCTGGGGACGGCGGCCCTGAAGGAGCACCGCTCCATGAACCCCTGCCCTGTGCATGACACGCGCACAGCCACCATCTTTCTCTTCTTCATCGCTGTGCGCGGACGCACCTCCGAGGCCACGCAGATCGCTGCGGGCAGGAACGCTGCTCGCCTCTGCTGTGTGATGAGCCGAGATGCGGGGCACAGCTGGGGTGGTGTACGGGACCTCACAGCAGAGGCGGTGGGCGGCGCTGAGCAGGGTAGGTGGGCGCAGGGGCTGGATCTGCACGGGGAGGAGGGGTGAGGGTCCAAGCGCGCAGAGGGTGGGGTTCCGCACCGCGGGGGCGTCTGCACCCTGGGCGGTGACGGGGTCTGGCTGGAGGTCTCCCAGCTACCATCCTTGCCCCGCACCCAGCCTATGGGCTACCAACGCCATTTGTGGGGCTGTCCTCGTCCTGTCCTTGGAACCCCTCAGTCCTGCACTCAACGAGTTCTTTCATTCTCTGACCTTGTCTCTGTGTGAGCGCTGAGATCCCCCCAGTCCTAAATGCCAAGTAGGGCCCCTCTTCCCACTTTCTCCTCCTCCTCCTCCCCCGCCCCGAGCCCAGCCCAGGGCTGCAGCTGGGTAGGTCGGCTTGGCCCCGCAGCTTTCCCTCTATTCTTGCCACCCCTTCCCCAGGGGCCTGACCACCCGCTGCCCTCTGGGGCCACCTGACCCTGGCAGGTGGGAGCTAAACAGAGGAGTGGGGCAGGCTCTGAGACCTGGACAGGACACACAGCTGACATAGAGAGCTGTCTGGTGGTGTGGCCCCCTCCCCAGGGGACTTGGCCCATTGTCAGGAGGGGCTGCCCAGACCCTTCTGCCCTCAGCTGCCCCTCTGTCAGGGCAGCGCTGACACTGGGCACCATTGGAGGCCATCCACCTGCACTTGGGGACTGAGAACCTGGCCAAGCAGCCTGCCTGGGCTCCCGGCTCCTGGTGATGGCCTGAGAGGCTTGTCCAGCCTGGGAGGACTCAGAGCGGCTGAAGGGAGTGGAGGGTGGAGGCATTCGGCAGGTGGTGGCCTCCTCAGGAGCTGTCCCCTAATCCAAGGCACTGCCCCCACCCCTATCCCCCAGGACGGTGCTGCCTGGATGCAGCCATGGCTCCCCATCCTGGGGTAACCAGCAGCCCCTCCCCTCTGCAGACTGGGCCACGTTTGCTGTTGGCCCAGGCCATGGCATCCAGCTGCACTCGGGCCGCCTGCTGGTGCCGGCCTACGCCTACCGTGTGGATCGGCGAGAGTGCTTTGGCAAGATTTGCAGGACCAGCCCCCACTCCTTCGCCTTCTACAGTGATGACCATGGCCGCACCTGGCACCGCGGAGGCCTCGTGCCCAACCTGCGCTCAGGCGAGTGCCAGCTGGCTATGGTGGACAGTGAGCAGGCTAGCGGAGTCCTCTATTGCAACGCCCGGAGCCCCCAGGGCAGCCGTGTGCAAGCGATCAGTGTAGATGGGGGCGCCTCCTTCCTGCCTGGGGAGCTGGTGACCACCCTGACTGAGACTGCCTGGGGCTGCCAGGGCAGCATCGTGGGTTTTCTGGCCCCGCCTTCCAGCGGGCCAAGGGATGAGGGATGGTCAATGGGCACTAGGAATGCCCCCCACCTTCCACACCTCTGCCCCGGGGTCCAGGAGCCCCTAGAGGAGGGGGCTGGAGACACCCACGGAAGTCGGGGGCTGGGTGGGACAGAGGGATGTGGGGATGGTCCCTGGGAGCCTGGCCCGGGCTCTGGGCTCAGTGTGAACAGGGGGCCCTGGACCCTGAAGCTCCCTGGGCCCCCTGTGGCCTTGTCTCAGGGCCCTACATGGCTGCTCTACTCCCATCCCGTGGGGCACAGGGCCCGGCTCCACATGGGCATCCACCTGAGCAGGTCCCCCCTGGATCCCCACAGCTGGACGGGGCCCTGGGTCATCTATGAGGGCCCCAGTGGCTACTCGGACCTGGCATGCGTTGGGCCCACTTCCAAGGGGGTCCTGACCTTCGCCTGTTTATATGAGAGCGGGGCCAGGGCCTCCTACGAGGAGATCTCCTTCTGCCTGTTCTCCCTGCGTGAAGTCCTAGAGAATGTGCGGGCGGGCCGTGAGCTGTCTGGTCTCGGGGACAAGCCTCGACAGCGCTGCTGGCCCTCCTGATGGGCCTCTGGCCAGGCCTGGTCCCCGGGTGCCTGAGCTGGGGAGGGGAGCAGGGGTGGGGGATGCTGGGAGGTGGGGGAGGGGGGATGGCATTGGTGTGACCCCAGGCTGGGGTGGAGCTCTGGGGTGCCTTTGCTCCTTGGCTTCTCTGTGGAGAGTCGTGAGAGTGTCTTTGTGAAGGACCTTGTCAGATTGTACAGAAGGTCTGGTTTAATACTCTCCAACCAGCAGGGCTGGCCTTTAAGAAGGAGGCATGAGGCTGGAAGGGAGGGAGGTAGGGGGCAGGTTGGGCAGTGAATGAGCAGCTGACCCCGGTGACCCACACAGGTGGGGGGTGCTGGGAGGTATATGCGTTGGGGTGCCGGACCCTTAGGTTAGCCCAAGGTGCTTGGTGGTCCGTACCATTTTCCGCTTTAATCTTGCCCTGCTGACTACTTTCTGGCACATGAACAAGAAATAAACATCTTCTGGATGTCTGTCCAGCGGCATCTCTGCTCAGTTCTTTCCATGTCAGAGCCTGGGGCGGTCCCCACTGCTCTAGCCCCCAACCTCATTGTGGGGTCTGCCCCCCTTAGCCAAGCCCCCTAGGGCCGGGCCGCCAGTGGTGGGGCAGGAGGAGGGCAGGAAAGGCCCATCTCCTGTGTGGCGGCCCTATCTGTCTGGTCCATGCACTTCCTGCGGGGTTGCAGGTGTGTGGGCCAGCTGCCCTCCCTGGCTGGGTAACTTCCCAGGACCAGCCCCTGAGCCCTCACGGAAGCACAGTTTGCTTCTTCTCTGTTTTAAAGTCTTCACTTTAGGTTATAAAAATAAAATATGCTCATTGTAGGAAATTTGAGAAGTGTGTAAAACTATAAAGAAAAAAATGACCCCTTACAGATCCCTTGCCCCGCCACAACGATGATTATCTCTTTCATTTTTTTTTTCCCTGACTTCTTGAAAAAGCTCTGTTAAAAAGCTCTGACTTTGTTTTAGCACATTGTTTACCTCTCCCTCTCCAGGTCTCTTTACAGTGCCCAACGCACCAGGACGTAATTTCTTCACGAGATCCCTGCAGGGTGACCTTCTAGGGCTGCTCAGTTTTCCCGGCTATGAGGCGTGTGATGAGCACCTCTGAGGTGTCCCTGGGTGACCCTGGTTTCCATCATCTCCTTAGGCTGGATTCCAGGACAGCACGACCATCTGATACTGTCTCCCAGAGGGTTGGGGCAGCCACAAGCCCCTGAGCAGCGGGGGCCAGCAGGAACTGAGGACGCCAGTCCTCTGGGAGTGGGGAGATGCTCCCTGACTCACCTTCACTTTCAGCCACCCCTGCAGGGGTGGCCACCTTTTGGGGGTCACCACTGGGCTCCAAGGAGTGGCAGGATGGGGAGCCTGGTTCTGGGGCTCCTCGCAGCCCTGAGCACGCCCACCCAGGGGCCCCCACTTCAAGGCAGCCTCAGCCCCTGTGAGGCCGGCCCTTCTACCTGGGCCTTTTGGGCAGTGGCTTGAGTCTGCTTCTCTGTTTTCAAGTCTAAACCACAGAGAGCAGCCAGGATGGGCAGGTGGGGCTTTTTGAAGACACGGAACTCACAGGTGCGTGTGGCCGGTGCCCTGTTGCTCAGTTCTGGACTGGGTGACTAGTGTCCCCCCAGCTGCACCTGGAACCTCAGATTGTGACTTACTTGGAAATTAGATCTTTGCAGATGTAAGAATTAAGGTAAAGATTGAGATGAGACCATCCTGGATTAGGCTGGTTCTAAGTCTGACAGGAGTGTCCTTATAAGAGGTGAAAGAGGGCAGTCAGGGAGGCCACATGAACATGGGAGGGAAGCGGCCACAGGCCTGGGGATGCCTGGAGGCCCCCGAAGTGAGGAGGCAGGAAGGACCTTCCCCAGGAGCCTTGGGAGGGAGCACGGCTCTAGCACACCTCGACGTCAGATTTCTGGCTCCTGAACTGGGTGGGACACACTTGGGGAAAGCTTGGCTGTCCTGCCTGGGGCGGTCCTGGCTGTCACTGCTTGGCAGTGTACAGCAGGTGGAGGGACAGGCCTGATGTCAGATGGACCTCGGCTCGAGGCCCAGCCCAGTGTCCCAGCTGGGGCAGCAGGAGCGTCCTGGGTGGGCTCCTTCTTCCCTGCCCCCAGTGGCCTGGGGCGAGGCCCCTCCACTGCGCACCCCACGCAGGCCGGGCATAGAATCAGGTCTCCCAAGTGTCCAGGGCTGGGCCTGAGTAATTCGGCCTATCCCAGCAGTGTGGCTACCCCGGGGGGGGGGGGTCCAAGGCCCCACTCCTTGTGGTCTCAGAAGCTGCTGAGGGCTCGAGGCTAGGGTTTCCCCAGGAGTGACCTGCCTCGGGCAGGGAGGGAGGGTGTGGGGAGATATCCCTGGGCTCAGGGCGGCTTGGGCGCCTTCCTAAAGCCCTCTTCACCCACCCCCAAGGCCCGTTGCCACCTGCACCTGCTCTGGCTGGTCCGTGAGGGGCTCAGGGCATCTGGTGCTTGCTGGTGTCGGGGCAGCTGAGCCAGTGATCCCCTCACACGCCCCCACCAGCCCTAGATCCAGCTGCTGGTCTGCAGGGGTCACCCTTCCTGGGACCTCTGCCCCTGGCTTCCTTGGTTTGGTGTGGCTGTATCCTGGGGAGCGCCCAGCTGTCCAGTCCTGGCGCCACCAGTCCTCATGTGCACCTAGCCCAACCCCACGGGAGCTGCTTCTCTGCCTCCAAACACCACGGAATATCACGGTGAGGGAAACTATGTAAATTACATGTCCTCTGCTGCCTCCATCCCCAGACGGCTCTGACCCCCGGGGCCCTGCTGGGACGGCCCTCTGCTTCTCTGTCTCTGTCTCTCTGGGTCTCCCTCCTGACGCTCTTTCTGCCCCCTCTTTCTCTCTCTCCTTCCTTCTCTTTCTCTGTGAGCTTCAATTCTGTGCTCTGTGTGTGTGCACAGAGGGGAAGGGATAAAACATCTCTAGGAGGTGTTACAGGCTTTACATGTTTCATCCCATTTAATAAAGTCAAAGCCCCTGTGAGGTGGTGGGTACTGTGACCACCTTCCAGATGTGGAAATCAAGGCTCAGAGACTTGTGATGATTTCACAGGTTGGGGTAGAAACCAGCTTGCAATCCATTTGGTGGTTCCCAGATTGATTCTTTTAAATGTTTTCCACTGCCTGTGAAAACCAGAGCCATGCCATCCTGCCCCCAAAGGTAATGGCAGTCCACCCCTCTCCCAAGTCTCACATGAGAGAAAATAAGCATAGACGTACATGTAGGTATGTCCCTTTTCACCAGAGTGAAGTGGTCACATTACTGTCATCCTGCAGGTCACACCCTAACTGACAAGAGAAAAACAGAAACTGACCAATTCAAAAAAGGCAAGGAATGAGAGAAAATATACCTAGAATTGGTAAGACAAATAGAAAGCAAATATTAAGATAGCTGACTTGAATACAGACATTTCAGAATTACGTTAATGTAAATTGACCAATATTCCAAATAAAAGAAAAAACGGTTAAGCTAGCAAAAAACAAAACAACAAACCTCACCCCAAACCCAACTGTACCCCACTGACAGTACACATATATAAGACACAAAGATAAAGATAGGGCGAAAGTAAGAGGGAAAATAGACTGTGAAAGTAGACCTAAGACGGCTGGGGTCAGGCCAGGGATTGTATCAAAGATCTTATGGCTGAAGCACCACTGCTGCTAAAGGGAGACATTTCAGAATGGTAACAATTTTGATTCAACAGGAAATTATAACAGTTTAGAATCTGGATGTACCTAATATTACACCTCAAAATATGAAACAAAAATGGACAGATCTCTTGGGGTAAATTGATTCCCAGTTATAGTAGAAGGTTTAAAACAGTTTAGCAACACTAAACCCATGCTAAAAGAAATATTGACAGGTCTACTCTAAATAGAAAAGAAGCAGGATGCTACAAAAATGAGAAACTCATAACTGGAAAGGAGATTAACTGACATGAATTACAAAAAGAATAAACACAAAATTGTAAAAGAAGACATCTAAATCATTAAGAGTAGGAGAGGGAAGCAAGGAAAGCCACTGTGGAAAACAGTATGGAGATTCCTCAAAAGAATAGGAATAGACTTAGCATGTGACCCAGGAATCCCACTCCGGGGCATATATCCAGAAGGGAACCTACTTCAAAATGACACCTGCACCCCAATGTTCATAGCAGCACTATTTACAATAGCCAAGACATGGAAACAGCCTAAATGTCCATAGACAGATGACTGGATATGGAAGCTGTGGTATATTTATACAATGGAGTACTACTCAGCCGTAAAAACCGACAACATAACACCATTTGCAGCAACATGGATGCTCCTGGAGAATGTCCTTCTAAGTGAAGTAAGCCAGAAAGAGAAAGAAAAATACCATATGAGATTGCTCATATGTGGAATCTAAACAAACAAAGCATAAATACAAAACAGAAACAGACTCATAGACATAGAATACAAACTTGTGGTTGCCCAGGGGGCGGGGGTTGGGAAGGGACAGACTGGGATTTCAAAATGCAGAACAGATAAACAAGACTATACTGTACAGCACAGGGAAATATACACAAGATCTTGTGGTAGCTCACAGCAAAAAAAATATGTGACAATGAATATACATATGTTCATTTATAACTGAAAAATTGTGCTCTACACTGGAATTTGACACAACATTGTAAAATGACTATTCTCAATACAAAAAAATGTAAAAAAAAACTGGAAAAAGAAGAAGGTTTTGGATACAAGTCTTGGAGGAGCTGAAAGAGCAAACGAACAAAAGCAAAGCCAGTAAAGGACACGGGAGACCCGGCCAGAGCGCCGAACGAGCCTGACTTAGCACACCTGGAAGGCGGCACAAAACAACTGCCGAATGTCGTCTTTTCAGCTGTGCTCAGATACAAAGACTGACATTGTGTTGGACCATTGAGTCAAGTCTCCACAGAGTCAAAGGATTGAAAATGACAATGAAATTGAGCTGGAACTGAAAATGAAAGAAAATTTAAAATCTTCATAGCTTTGCAAATTAAGAAACACAACCCGAAGTTATGCTGGATTCAAAGAAGAAACCATGGTGGAAATTAGAAAAGATTTTGAAGTTAATTCTACCAACACTACACAAAACTTGTGGGACGAAGCCAAAGGCAGGATTAGAGGGAAACGTATAGCCTTAAAGTGCACTTTCTAGAACGAAGAAAGGCTGACAATAGTCAATCTCACAGTTAGGGAAAGGGCAGCAAACCGAGTCCAGAGAAAGTATAAGGAAGAGGATGAGCCCTTTTTAGAGGCTAAAAAACTAATGAGACAGGAAAGCCATGCAGCAGTGGGGAGGCCAGAAGTTGGTGTTTGGAAAAAACAACAACAATGAAATTGATAACCCTCCTGATGAGGCTGAGCATGAAAAACAGAAAGGAAACACGAGGTCCCATGGGCATGCGAGGGTTTCAGGAGGACACCAGGAGCAATTTTGTGCCGATAAACTTGAAAATTTAGATAAAATGGACAATTATTGGAAAACTGACACAAGAGGAAATAGAAAATCTGAAAAGTCCAAGTAAAGAGATTGAATCCATGATTTTAAATCTACACACCAGGAAAACTCCAGGTGTCCCTGGCTTTCCTACTGAGTTCTGTCAAACATTTAAATAGCACACAACCTGTGTCCCTGTAGGGAACCGACACTGCAGGGAAGCCCTGGGACCCCAGAGGCCCCCTCCTCCTTCCTAGGCCTCTTAGGAGGAGAAGCCACCAAAGAGCAGAAGAACATTAGGTTTGTTCAAAACGCACAGTAACACAACCCCAAAAGCACAATCCCTTAAAGAAAAACTTAGTAAGAAAATTTGATCCACCACTGTTAAAAGTAGCCGCAGACTGGGAGAAAATCTTTGCAAAACACTCATATCTGATGGTTTTACTTTGTAAGAAATTGCCCAAGTGTGTTCCAAAGTGGCTGTACAATGTGTATGTCTTCTGTTGGGAGGTGTCTGTTCAGATCTCTTGTGTACTTTTTAATTGGGTAACTTGTTTTCTCATTGTTAAGTTTTAAGAGTTATTTTTACATTTTGGCAAATAAGCACACAAAACCATATTCAACATCCTATGCCATCAGGGAAATGAAAATAAAACAAGATACCACTCCATACCTGTTGGAATGGCTGAAGTCCAGAACACTGACATCACTGAATGCTGGTGAGGACGTGGAGCCACAGGAATTCCCATCACTGCTGGTGGGAATGCAGGATGTTACAGCCACTTTGGGAGAGTTTAACATTTCTTACAAAATAAAACACAGTCTTACGATACAATCCAGCAATCACGCTCCCAGTATTTACCCAAAGGAGTTGAAAACTATGTCACAAAAAACCACACACATGGATGTTTATAGCAGCCTCATTCAGAATTGTCAAAACCTGGAAGTAACCAAGACGTCCTTCAGTAGGTGATGGATAAATAATCTGGTCCATCCAGACAGTGGAATATTACTCAACTCTAGAAAGAAATGAGCCATCAGCTGTGAAAAGACGTGGAGAAACCTTAAGTGCAAGTTAGTAGGTGAGAGAAGCCAGTCTGAAAAGGCTACAGATGGTACGATTCCAGCTCCACGACGATCTGGAAAGGGCAGAATTGCAGGATGAGATGAAGATCCACGCTGTCAGGGGTTGGCACAAGGGAGGGGTGAGGGGGTGGCTCAGAGGGTTTCAGGGCAGTGAAACTACTCTGAGAGACACTGTCATGGTGGACACGCGCCAACCTACATTTGTCCAAACCCGTAGGATGTGCAACTCCAGGACTGAACCGTGATGCAAACTATGGACTTTGGCTAATAATAATGGATTAGTACTGGTTCAGCGACTGTGACAAACGTTCCACACCAATGGGAGATATTAGAATGGGGGAGCTGTGTGTGTGCATGCCCACTTTCTGCTCAATTTTTCTGTACACCTAAAACTGCTTTTAAAATGTCTATTAATTAATTTAAAAAAAGAATAGTCAGAAAACTCTAACCGTAAGAAAAGAGAGAGAAGAAAGTGGACAACATGTGTACAATCTTGAGAACATCCAGCGGACTTGTGAAATGTCACCAGCCTCAGTGGTGATCAGGAAAGCGGAGCTGGGACCCCCCGAGACGTGCCTTCCCCCCCCGCCACCCCCCACCCCCCGCAGCGGGAGCCAGTGGTGGTGGGCGAGGGGACGCGGTGGCTCCTTGCGGAGACGGTTCTGCCCGGCCTGGCCCAGCGCTGATTCTGGCCTCAGGCCCTGCGCCAGTCCGCCTGGCTCACCTGGGCCTGCAGGTGCTGCGGGGCTTACTTTCACATGCCAGCTTGGCTGGGCCACCGTACCCCAGGATTTGGTCGTCAGTCTAGATGTTTCCGTGAAGGTGTTTTTGATTAGACTGACATTTAAATCAGCAGACCCTCCGTAATGCGGGGGCCTCATCCATGGTCGGAGGTTCCTGAGGAAGAGGGACTCGGACTCCTGAGGCCTCAGACTTTGGACAAGCTGCAGTGTCCGGTCGCCCCTGGGTCTCCAGCCTCCAACTTGCCACAGTTCTGTGAGCTAATTCCTCATAATAAATTTCTCTCTATAATGTGCATCCTGTTGGTTCTGTTTCAGTGGAGAACCCTGACCAGGGCAGGCACTGTTCCCCAGGCCTGCCTGCCCTGGTGTATGTCAGTGAGGGGTGCAGGCCCACACATGGGCCACCCCTCTGCTGTCCCTGGTCCGGGGACAGCCTCCCAAGGTGAAACAGGTGCCTCGATCGGTCTCTGTGGTTCAAGGGCTGACCTCCCAGCACCAAACGTCTTCATCTTCCCAAATGGAGTCTGTCTCCATTGAACTCCGACCCCCAACCCCTTGTCCCTGGCCGGAGGCTCCCTCCGTTCTACTTTCTGTCCTTAGGACTTTGACGCCACATGTAAGTGGAATCATCGGTGTCCATGCTTTTGTGTCTGGCTCATTTCACTGAACGTAATGCTCCCAAGGCTCATCCATGGAGTAACAGGTGTCAGAACTCCCTTTCTTTTTCCGGTGGAATAATACTCCAGTGTGTGGACAAACCACAACTGTGTGTCATTTGTCAGCTGATGGACACTTGGGTTGCTTCCACCATGTGGCCACTTATTAGCTACAGCTAATGGCGCTGTTGTGAACGTGAGTATACAGAATTTTAAAAATTTATTAATGTCTTCAATGGCTGAATAATAGTATTTGATAACTTATTTTTGGAATTCAGACTGAGATAAAAACAAAAAACAGTCACAGCTTCTGCCCCTGTGGGTTGGTGGGATGGTGGCACACTGTGCTGAGGCAGGCCCCGAGCTCCCCCGGACCATGCCCCCAGGCAGCCCCATTTTGCCTGAAGGACCAGAAGGAGCTGAGTCCAGGGGAGCTGTGGCCCGGCCGGGACCCCTGGCTGGGCTCTGTGCCTACTGGACAGGCCACCAGGGGTGGGTGACCCTCAGGGCGGGCCTCAGTGGGGGCCACTTGTCTGGACCTGTGGGCGCCTCCACCCACAGCCTCTTCCCAGTCGAGGGCCCGGCACCCGGAGCATCTTGTGACACTCACATACGGGGGGCCTGGGGGGCAGGGCTGTGGGGAGGTGACATGTCTTTCCATTCGGAGGTGCCCCTGACCTGCGGTGAGACCAGGGCACCCTGAACTGCAAGAGGCGAGGGTGGTGGGGATCCTCACATCCCCTGCCCACCCAAGTCAGTGGCTTCAGGAGACACAAACACAGGTCCCTTTAGCAGTGGGGCAGCCTGAATGGCTGGGGCACCAGGCCTCCAGCAAGGGTCCCCCTTGCACTGCCTTGATCACCCCAGGAGAGTCCTCACATCCTAAAGTCTCCAAACACTCAGGAGGCAAAGGGACACCCAGATGCAAAGGGTCGTCTCTCCACAGCAGACCACCGACCAGCCGTGCTGAGAGCTCAGCGCTCCCACAGCAGCCCTTCCCCCTCCCCAGCCCTATGCCAGCCCCCACCCAGGGCTCTCTCACCAGCCCCACTTCCCTGGCCCAGGGACAGGTTTCCTTTGAGGTCTGTGCCCTTCTCTTGCCCGGAGACCTTGGCCGCAGCCCCACCCCCTCCCACAGGCCCTGTGGGACCCTGGGCTCCTGTGCTAAGGTTTCCAGCCACCCCCACCCCCTAGCACTGCAGACCGGCACAGGTGCTGCTGGGCAGAGGGGCTGCCAGGGTGGGGCTTGGGCTGGGGGATGGGAACCCTGACACCCGGCACCCCCCCTACCCCGCCAGCCACAGCTCTGTGGGGTGCACAGATGGGGCGGCTCAGGGACGACCGGGCTGGAGTGGGCGTGGGCGAGACGCCCAGCCAGGGCCGGTGACACGCACGGCTGGGGCAGAGAAGGGGAACGGAAAAAGTGAGTGAGGCAGGCGGCGGGGCCGTGTTCCGGGAAGGCGGATGCGAAGTGCTGAGTGTGGCTCTCGCTCTCACTTCTTATCTGAGCCGCTGCCAGCGAGGCCGCACTGCCAGGCGCCCGCCCGCGGCCACTTCCTCCCCTCCCTGCTGCCCGTTCTCTCGGCTTTTAACACTTTTTTCCAGTATCAGTATGAACTCACACTCTTTTAGACTCACTATGTGTGAATCAATTAGCTTTGTAATTTTCATTTTGGTATTTTTGATGCTCAGGTTGCTCCCTTGACTTTTGATGGGACTCCAACCTGTTCCTTGCTTTGAGGCAGTGAGTGTCTCTGGCCCTTCTGCACCCACCCTGGGTGTCTGTCCTGGGTGCCAGTTCCCCCAGAGTTCCAGCTGGGACCCTTGATCCCACCATCCTGGGGCCTCCTCAGCCTTTGGCCAGAGCAGGTGAAGTGCAGTGAACCCCACAAGTTCCCTACTCCCCCGGCCGTGGGTGTTGCACATGTGGATGTGAGTCCTACGCTAACCACCCAACAGCACCCTGTTCTCCACCCTTTTGGGGTTTCCACCTGCGACGGCTGGAGGGGCCCGCTTCCCAGGGAACTTGCCAAGAGTGTTGCCAAACTCAAGAGTTTGTCAGTCGACAGGTGTGGTTGTGATCTGCATTTTCCTTGAGTAAAACTGAACTCCCTTCCCCTGTGTAAGGCACATGTGCATGTGTGTGTGTACGTATAACATGTGTGCGGTGTGTGCGTGAACTGTCTGTCTTATCCTGCTCACTTCCCCCTTGTGCCTTTGACCCTGCTCTTTCCCTGTTTATAGAAGATCTTTCTGTAACTGGAGTAATAGCCTCTTGCGCGATGTTGCAAATACTTTCCCCCTTGCGTGTGATGACTTTTTTTTGCCATGCTACAGGGTTTTCCCCAGGTCACACAGTTGAACGTCCCCGTTTCCTCTTTAATGGTACCTTGTTCCAGCCTGTGTTGGGAAGGCGTCCCTGCCCCTCCTCATGTCTTGTTGGGTTGGATTTACACAAGCATGAGGCAGGAGGTTTGAGCCCACCCTAATGCTTTCCAAATGGCTGTGTGGTCCCCACACCACTTGTCTGTCTCCCCACTGTAGCTCCATTCCTGTCTTTCCACGTGCTAGTGCCGCTGTGGCGACTACCACGAGGTTTAGCTCTCACAAAGCTGTATGTCTTTCACTTTCTTTTCCAGGTTTTCTTGGCTGTTACTTGCCTGTTTATGTTTCCCTATGAACTCTGCATTTGCAGAAACGTGGGTTTTTATTGGGATAGTGTTAAATTTGTAAATTAGAAAAAGTTGGCGTCTGGGTGGTGTCAGGTCACCCTCACCGAGAGCACCAGGCCCCCGGGGTGAGCGAGCTCTCGTCCCGCGGGTTTGCAGTTTTCTCATTAAATTTACACCTCGGGCACATTATCTCTTCTGTCGCTGTCGTGGACGGAATGTTCCCTACCACCTTTTCTTCTGGCTGGTCATCGTTTGCACGTGTGAGGCCGTTTACTCCTGGTGGTAGTTTTACAGCTGCTCCCGGACTCGAGGCTCTTGTTGCTTCAGCACTTGTCCCACAGAACCTCTTGGGCTTTCCAGGCAAGAGAGGCCGCATCCCTGCCCAGCCTGAGCCAGGCTTCCCTTCCCGCTCTCTCCACAGCCACGTGAGCAGGACCCAGGACCTTTCTTAGAGCTTTCTCATTCTTTAATTCCAACAGAACAGAACAGGGAAGTGTGGGTGGACCCCTCAGTGGGGCACGTGCCCCCAGGTCCCCCACAGCCAGCTGACCCCAGTCATGCTGTGCTGGATGATGTGTGGCGTAAAGGCCACGGGGAGTGGTGGGCTTGGCTGGAGGGTGTCTTATGGAGGGGACTCCTGCATCCTCCCCAGCACCCCAGAAGGAGCCCACTCGAGGACCCTTTAAGTAGCACCATGGATGGATGCCCAGAAGTGCGGGTAAATAGGGTGACGCCAGGGCCCCCAGGACGGCCTTGGTGGGGTGACTCCAGCTCTGCCACTCCCTCACTGCCTGACAGACCTGGGCACGTGGAGGGTGGAGGGGAAGCAGGCAGATCCGGGCCCCATCAGCTTTCCTCCAGGCCTACGGGAGCACCAGGCCCCAACCTGGTGCATTTCCCTGTGTGCCCCTCGAGGTGTGTGCGGAGTCCTCTGGCCTGCTCCAAGGCAGAGTCTCCAACCAGGACCTGGAGCCCCAAGTCCAGGCATCAGGCGCCCCTGGGAGGCAGTGGGCGCCTGGTGACTCTTGAAGCCTGACCCCCACCCACCTGCCCCCACGCCCAGAGGGAGGCCATGTGTAGGGGAGGGGTTCAGCCAGCTCAGCCCCAGCCTGGGCCTGGAGTCCTGGGTGAGGCTCTCCCCTTGCCCATAGGGACAGTGACACCTCCTGCCCCCAGGTCACTGCAAGCATTAAAATGAGAGCTAGGCGGGGCTGGCAGGTGCAGGGGCTGGTCACCCTGGGACAGAGCTCAGCCCCTGAGCCGCCCGAACTGCTCCTCCCTCCACTGCACCTTCCTCCAGGGAAGGCGCTGATCCCCGGCTCTTGGCGGAAGGTCTAAAGGACTCAGGTCAGCGGAGGAAGCCGGTCAGAGGGGCCAAGAGCAGTGTCCGTCCTCTGTCCTCAGAGACCGGGGCCCCTGCAGGCTGTCGGCTGATGCCCTGCGACCTGGGGAGCCTGGCCTGCCCGGGAAGACGATGGTGGCGTACTCGGTCTGTTCAGGTACACAGGGGGCAGAGGGCTCCGGGGTCTTCTCTCGCCACTGGAAGTCCAGCTCCCCGTAGTCCACGGTGAACACCGGGGCGGCAGTGGAGCCCTCCTTCTTGGGGAGAGGGGAAGGAGGGGTCACCGGTCTCCGAGTGGCCAACACGCGCGCGCGCGCTCGCACACACACACGCACACGCATAGCGGGGCAGGGCCAGCCACCCCGCCTCAAAAGGTGCCACCGCCGGTGGGGGCGTGGCTACTCTGGGGCCACTCAACCCGGCATTGTCGCCCCGCCCACCCGGCAGAGTGGCCCCCCTCTCCAGCGAGGTGCGGCGGGGCAACCTCGCGGCAAAGGGAACGACACTCACCCGAGGCTCGCTGTCTTCGCTCCTGCGGGTGCAGGCCCCTGCAGAGAAGCACACGAGTCAGGGAGCCTAGGAGGCCCCGCAGTCTTAGGGGTGGGGCCTCTGGGGTCCCTGCCCCCGACCTTCAGCCCAGGGAAGCGTACCTCGCCTTCCGCCCTCCCTGTCCGCCCCGAAGGTCCGGCTGGGACCTGCGTGGTCTGGGCCCTCGGCTGCGTGGGTCCACCTGGCTTGCAGTGCTCCCGGGGCCGAGCCCGCGGGCACCACACCCACCCACCGCCCGGTTGGTGCAATGAGAACTGCGGGGGTATGGCTGGGACCAGCACCCAGGGGCGCACAGCACGTTCTCAAAAATTGCGGGAGGAGTGCGTCATTTACCGGAGAGAAGACCTCCCAGGGCGGCCTGGCTGCAGCAGGTTAAGACCCGCCTGCGGTCAGCGCGGCCCCACCCCTCCATCCTCTCAGGCCGGCAGAACAACCGCGAAGAGGACCAGCGACCGGCGCTGGGGGCGCTGGCGGTCAGGGTGCCTGTGTGCTTTGGGGCGGCGTGTCCGCAGCCGTCCCCAGGTGGTCAGGCTGTGGCTGTCACCTCAGGCGCCCAGCGGTTAGAAGAGCCTTCCGTGTCCAGCAGCCTGAGGTGCAGCCTGAGGTTACTCAGCCTTGGGAGTCTGCCTTCCCAACTCCCCTCCCCTCTGACTCCTCCTTGAGAGCAGGCACAGGTGAGGGGCACGGTGAGGTCTCTGAGGGGACCCGGACTGAGGCCCAGCCCAGCCCCTCCCTGTGGAGGGGGAGAGCCAGCTGGAATGGGGAGGAGGGTGAAGGAGGGAGCCTGGTGGGGCAGTGTTGGGGGCTGGTGGGCACTACCTCGAGTGGCCCCGAGGAAGACGGCAGCCAGGACCCAGATCAGCAGCAGCAGCAGCAGGACCCCCAGCAGGACACTTGTGATGCCAATGACCAGGCCCTGTAACTGGCCTTCAGTCCTGGGTGGGGAGCTGGGGCGCTCTGTGGGACTCAGCTCCAGGACTCTCTCTGGGAGGGTGGTAAAAGGACAAGGACTTAGTTGGGGACCCTGGGCCCTGCTGTCTCCAGCTCCTAACCTGCACTGACCAGGCTGGCTCAGGCCTGCCCCTCCCTCAAGGACAAGTGCGTCTGGGGGTGCTTCCCATTGCAGAAGGCCGGGACCACGAGTCACCATGGTCCTGGTTGTGATAGAGCGCCCTCGAATGGCCACCCCTGCCCACTATGCCCCATAGTCAAGGCTGCTCCTGCCACCTGCCCGGACCCTTCCCTGCTAACACCTGCCCTCATGGACTCACTCCTGCCCTAGGATCACCCCTGCCCTGAGGGAATCCCACCTCAGCCCTTGGAGACTCACCCCAGCCCTGAGGGACCCACCCCTGCCCTGGGGGGCCACCCCTGCCTTGGGGTCTCCATGCCCGCACCTGTCACTGTGAGCTCTGCTGGGTGGCTCTCGTTGATCTGCGTCTTGGGGGGCAGGTAGATGGCCCCGCAGAAGTAGACACCGCTGTCGTTGCGCTGGGCAGCGATCACACTCATGTGGAAGTCTCGCCCGTTGGGCAGTGGCGTGACGCGGAAGCGTCTGTCCCGGGCAGGCTGGCTGCGGTCCTCGGGGAAGGCGGCCAGCTTGTCCGTCTGGTTGCTGGGGCTCATGCGATACCAGTTGAGGAGGAAGTGCTCAGGTTTGCTGGAAAAGCTGCAGGTGAAGGTGGCGTTTGCCCCCTCGGGCACGGTGAGCCGGGCTGGGGAGAAGGTGAGGGGGCTCCAGGGTCTGCTGGGGGAGTCTGAGGGGAGAGAGCGCAGCAGTGGGCGGTGAGGAGGGGGTGTGGGGGCAGCTCCCCCCTCCCCTCTCCTCCCACATCCCTGCAGCCTGCAGCCCTGTCTGAGAGGAAGGTTCTGCAGTGCCTCTGCCAGGGAGCCTGCCCCTCCTCCTTGCATGCCTCCCAGCTGGGGTGCTCACCTCTCACCCAGCAACTCCACAGTGGACTTTGTCCTTTGACTGCACCCGAGACCCAGAGCTGGGGCTGCACCTGGCTCCCATCCCCCAGCCCCTGGTTTCTCACTAGCAATGGTTGTAGGGGCCTTCACGCTTCCCTCCTTGAATCCCAGTGGCCAGCTCCTGCAGGCCTAACCCCAGCACTCCCAGCCCCAACATCCTTGGTCCTGCTGGCGCTGGGCTGGTAGATGGGAGGGTACCCAGGTGGCTGGGCTGGGCTGGTGGGGGCATCCTTGGAGAGCCCAGCCCCAGGCAGTCTCCATCTCAGGACAAGCTCCGAGCTGAGGCCTCTCTGGGCACTGATGATTGGGCAGCGTAAGTCCCACCCAGTCTTCTGCCCAGAATCTGTTGACTGGAGCTCAGAGGCCAGCAGGGCCTTCGCCCCTGATGTGGACAGGAATGGAGGCCCGGTCAAGCCTGGTTCTGCCCGCAGGCCCGCAAATGAGGCTGAACAGGACGGGCATACTTACACACTTGCATACAGCCATACTCATGCATGAGTGTGCATGCCCTCAGAGGCACCCCACATGCAGTCAAGTCCAGCTGAGGGCCACGCAGGCACCGGGACCCCACGTGTGGCCAGACACACCCTCGTGGGTTCTACCCCTGCGGCCAGCTCATGCTGGGAGCTTGTGCCATGGTCCCGGACTTGCACAATGGGAAACTGAGGCTCAGACAGAGGAAGCAACAGGCTTGAGGCTGACCTGTCTGGACCCCACACCGTATCTGCAGCCAGCTCCTCTCAGACCCCTGCTGTGTGGCCTGAGCCTGGGGCCTGTGGGCCCTCACCCAGCCCGCTGTCTGGTCCCCCAGGCTGGGGGTTCTGTGGCCCCTAGGGAGTGGGCCTCTCTGTGCAGGGCGAGTGGTGGTTCACATCTCTGCGGAGGGCCTGTCCCATTGGCGGGGAGGGGCAGGTGCATCTGGGAGGCCAAGGAGGCCTGGAGGGTGGCCGGTGCAGGAGGGGTCCTCCGGCCTCAGCAAGGCCTCCTGCCTGGTGGAGCCTGCATCTGCTCACCCCTCCACTTTCCTGGGGTGACACAAACTGGCGGGGCCCTTTTCTTATTTGTGATGGTGGGTGCAAACCACACAGATGGCACGCCATCCTGGGGTTCCCGTCGGCAGTGCCAACACGCACCTTCATACGTTATTCAAGAGGCACACACTTGTGTTTAGAGAAAGTGGGATGTGTGTAACAGTACAAGTTGGACACAGATTTTGCAGAAGTTGTGCGTCGGCACTGGTGCGCCAGACCAGAGAGTGCTGCTTCTCCCTGGCCTGGCCCGGCTCTGCACGTGGCCCCTTGGCCGGCGTGTGCCCGCGTCTGGGACAAGAGACCCAGGGCACCTCGCAAATATCCCAGGAGTCCCCCCGTCTGGGTGGCGCCGCCCCACCCCTCCACGTCCATGCCACCACCCGGGTCCAGCCTGCCAAGGCGTCATATGAGCCCTCCTTGACCCTAGAAGCTCCCTGGGGGGCCATGAGATGCAG
Source organism: Camelus ferus (assembly GCF_009834535.1). Classification (NCBI taxonomy): domain Eukaryota; kingdom Metazoa; phylum Chordata; class Mammalia; order Artiodactyla; family Camelidae; genus Camelus; species Camelus ferus. The sequence goes on from NC_045700.1 coordinate 97,513,485, forward strand.
CCCCCGAGTGGACAATTGCTGACAGACCCTGGAGCCCCGTCCTTGCCTTGCTTGGAGGGGCCCTGCTCGTCTTCAGTTCAGGACTCATCAGCCCCCCACCCCCAACCTAAATTTGTGACCTTTTGAGCCACTTGTTCATTTGCTCTTTTGGTGAAGTGCCTCTCACAGAATTTGAACTTGACCAGCAGGGACCCTGGGCTACCTGCATCCCTGACCCGGCCCTCTGCCTGGGTTTCCACACGGCCACCCTCTGTTCCTGCTCGGGCCCTGGTGACTCCAGGTCCCTCCCAGTGGCCCTGAAGCTCTGCTCCCTCTGGACCCCATGGCCTCCCTGCCCAGACCCCTCCTGAGACTCCTCCTCCCAGCACAGTCCCACCTCCATCTGGATGCCCGTCCCCTGCTCCAATCCGGTCCTCGCAGGGTGGTCAGGGGCAGGGGCTAGACTCGGCACATGTGGGGCCAGCCTGAGACACAGACACACGTCAAGGATAATGTCTGTGGGGCAGCATGAGAGGGCAGCCTCTCACCTTGCGGTCGCTGGGGATCAAACTGACCAGACAGCATCCTTCTCTGGGAAGCCACAGGGTGCCTGGCTGTCAGGGGCTCCTGGCCCATCCAGGGTGCAGAGCCACAGGGGGCACCCTCACAGGGCACCCAGCAGCCCTGGGATGGAGAAAGACGGGCTTCCTGGAACAGGAGCCGGAAACGCCGTGGGGAAGCCGGGGAAGAGCACAGGCCCAGAGACCTCGGGGCGAGGGTGCCGGTTGGGCCGGCTCTCTGCTTCCTGGAAGCAGGTGGGACAATCAGATGAGACCTGGGACCTGTCAGCCTTGGCCCGAGAGGTGTGACAACAGAGCTTCCTCCCGAGGCTGGGGACCAGGATCCCGCTTTATCTCTGTTGTATGAATGTCTGTGAATCTTTTCTTATGTTGTTTGTGTAATTGGAAGTTCAACTGTTGTCTATTTACCTCATAGTGGAATGTCAGTGAGGGTCCCAGGCCTTGCTTCTGTTTGAGGAGTGAGTTGAGGGCCCCGGCAGGGTCAGGAGGGAGAGACCCTGTGAGTATAAAGGCAGCGCCAGCCTGGCTCCCACGGCCTCAGAGTGGCCTCACAGACAGCGTTTCACAACTACCACCTACCACCTGATTTAGGCAAGACCCACCTGTGGGTGCTGGGAGCACCTCCCGGCGGGCTCTTCGGTCCCTACTGTGGGTCTCTTATTCAACACAAAGGGAAAGATCACTTCCTCTCCTTTGCAGGGGACCTAGAGGGAACGATCCCGTCAGGGAGACTTCCATGGGTGCTCCAAGAAGGACCAACACGTCTGTGACCTCCCATGAACAAATGCCAGACACACCAGATGGCAGGTGCCTGAACACCTGACCTGGATCCTTTGCGGATGCCAGGGCCGGCAACAAAAGCAAATGCAGACACGTGGGACCACATCTAACTAAACAGCTTCTGCTCTTCCAAGGACACCATCAGAAGATGAAAGGGCAGCCTAGTAAATGGGAGAAAATGTTTGCGAATCATATATATGATAAGGGGTTCATATCCAAAGATAATAGAAAATTCTTACAGATTAATAGCAAAACCCCCAAACAATCTGATTACAAAATGGGCAGAGGAACTGGAGAGACACTTTCCAAAGAAGACACCGACGGCCAAAAGGAACATGGAAAGATGTTCACCATCGCTAATCAGCAGGGAAACACAAATGAAAACCATTGGTCAGAATGGCTGTCCTCCTAAGGACCACAAATAACAAGCGTTGGTGGGGATCTGGAGAAAAGGGAACCGCTGGGCACTGTTTTGGGGAATGTCAATTGGTGCAGCCACTGTGGAAAACGGTATGGAGGTTTCTCAAAAACTAAAAATAGAGCTACACTATAATCCAGCAATTTCACTCCAAAGAAAATGAAAACACAAATTCGAAAAGATACATGCACCCCATGTTCATAGCAGCACTATTTACAGTAGCCAAGACATGGAAGCAACCTAAGTGTCTATCAACAGACGACTGGATGGCAGAAAGGTGGTATATGTGCACAGTAGAATGCTACTCAGCCATAAGATAGAATGAAGTTTTGCCTTTTGCAACAATATGGGTGGACTTGGAGGGCATCATGTGAAGTGAAATGTCAGAGAAAGACAAATACTGTGTGATATCACTTGTACGTGTAGAATCTGAAAACAAAACAAAACAAGACAAAAACCAAGCTCGTGGATGCAGAGAATAGACTGGCAATTACCAGAGGTGGGGGTAGGGGACATGGGTGGAGGTGGTCAAAGGCACAAATCTCCAGGTGTAAATGAATGCATACTCGGGGACAGAGCATGCAGCTCAGGGGCCCCGGTTCATCACACTGTGCTGCGTATTTGAAAGGAGCTAGGAGAGGGGATCTTGAAGGCTCTCATCACAAGGAAGTTTTGTGACTGTGTACGGTGATGGTATTAGTGGACTTATTACAGTGATCATTTTGGAACATATACAGATATCAACTCATTACACCCTATATCTGAACCTAATATGTCAATTTTACCTCAAAAAATCCTAATGCCAAGCCTTTCCATATCTAAAGTAAAACTGGGATTTGATTTAAAAATAAAAAGGAAGGCCGGGGCCAGCAAAGACAGAGGTGGGTCTGCTGCAGTTGAGGACAGTGACGTCTGAATGAGGCAGGGGGGCCTCGACTTGGCTCCAGTCAGGGAAGGACAGCCCAGCCTGCGGGCTGGCTTGGGACGCAGGGGCATCTGATCTCTGGGACTGTGTGAAAGCCACCGTCCGGGTGTTGGGAGAGCCATCTGTGAGTGACGCTCAAGGGACCAGAGAGGGAGGGCTGTGGCTGCACGTTCCACACGTTCAGCAGCACCCCAGAATGAGACCTACTTGGAAACAGGGTCTCTGCAGGTGTGGTTAGTTGAGATGAGGTAAGGAGTCTCTGGCTCCTTCATGACTGTCCTGTAAGAGGGACAAGTGGACGGGCCCACCTGCGGGGAGGACACTGCGTGAGGATGGATGGGGATGGGTGAGGGGTCCACACCGAGGAGCATGGGGCGTCACCACAGCCACCTGGAGCTGGGAGGGGACTGGGACAGCGGGACCCTGTGACCCCGAGGTCCAACTTCCAGCCTCCAGGCCTTGAGACAGCACACTTCCGGGGGCTAAGCCGCCTGAAGTGTGGGATTTGCTGAGGCAGCCCCGGAAAACTAACGCAGAAAGCCAGTGTGCCACTCTGCATGAATGGTGTTCACTGCTGGGGTTTTGTAACTTTTCTATATGTTTCCAGTATTTTTCAAGATTGTAAGGTGAAGAAAATAAACAAGACAAGTCTGACTTCAAGAAATGTGTCCTGGGCTATGCTGGACAGTTCTTATAAGTGATCTGATGGAATGCTCATGACCCCATAAGGCACTACTGTCCCCAGACTGCAGGTGGGGAAACCACTGCGCAGAGAGGTTAAGGGACCCGCCAGAGGCCACAGAGCTCACAATGGCATCGACTCCGAGTGGGCTCAGGGCCGCCCCTTTCACAGCCTCCTTTACCCGGACAGGGGTTGGCTCACTGCTGGGTTTGGGCTAACTCACAAAAACCTCACATACATAGGAGGGGCCAGTGTCCGTGGAATGACCGAAATAATAAACACAGTGAATAAATTAGGAAGGGAATGGAATCAAAGTCCCTGCAGCCGGGAGGGCCCGAGTCTGGGCAAGAGACTCGGCAGCGGGGAGAGCTCTGTGCAGGTGGGGCTGCCGCCGGTGCCCATGTTACAGGTGGGGAGACTGAGGCAGGAGGCTGAGCTGAAAATCTTGCCCTAGATGTGAGCTGGTGCGTCTGGAACCAAAAAGCACATTGCGGGGCCCCGTTCTCATCTTCCCTTCTCTGGGTGGGGGTCTTGGGGGAGTGGCAGCCGAGGGTGAGTCACACCCCCTGTGCTTTGGTTCCTCCTCCTGGGGTGACATGCACCCCGTCTCCTCATCTCCACACCCTGGGCCCTGCCTGGGCTCCCCAAGGCTTGCCATGGGGCACCTTTGGGCCACGGAACCTTGGACCACTGACCCCAGCCCTGAGTTTCCTCATCCAACCTGAGTGGCCCACAGGCCTTCCTGAGAGTGAGACCACGTGAGGAGGCAAAGCGGGGTGGCTGGGGTGCTCCCACCCCGCTGACTAGGCCCCAGGACAGGCAGAGATCGTGGGCACCAGGACTCCAGGGAGGGCAGCCCTGTGGGGGTCAGGGTGCCCCTACCTCGTCTTGGGCCTACTAGGGGCCCTCACACCCCTGAGCTCAGTGAGAGTCAGAGGCAAGGCCCTCGGTCTGGCTGGGGACCCACCTTCCCCAGTGTTACCAGCCGTGCAGTGCAGTGGGAGCGGCCAAGGGTGAGGGCAGCCAGGGGGAGCACCGCTGCTGACCACCAGACTTTGACCAAGGGCCTGCAGGGCCTGCCCAGTGGACTGCCTTCTGGGGGCCTGGGGCCAGGACCCTGTACCAGAACCCGCTGTGGACGCCCGCAGCCGTGCCCTGGCACTGTAAGCCAGGGAATCTCATCCAGAACCCCAACTGGGGCCTCTCCAGGTCTCGGGGTGGGGGATGGTGAACCCTCTTCACTGGAACTGTTACACTTTTGACAGAATTAGAGAAACATCTCCGGGCCATCCAGCCTGTGCCCTCATGGAGCCAGGCAGTCCCTTGTGTGGCTGGTTCCATCCCCAGGAAGACACAAGAGGGGATGAAGTCTGGGGCTCTGGTCAGCCTGGCCCTGTTGTCCTCAGAGAGGACACGAGCTTCTGGCCGTTGGGACTCCCAGGAGGAGCCAGGACGCCCCTGCCTACTCCTGAGTGAGCAAGGGACTCAGCACCAGGTGAAGTGCCAGGTGAGGAGCCAGAGTCCAGAGAGGGCACTTCACCTGCCCAAAGCCACACAGTGCCCTGCCAGGGGCAGTGCTGGGCCTCGGGGGCCTGGTCCCACCCGCCGGGGGATGGAGAATGGGAGCTTTCTCCTCAGCCCTGACCACGTACCTAGGAGCCATCCTGGCCGCCAGCCCAGCTGCAGCACCGCCCAGACGAGTGGCCACAGTGCCTGTGGGGTCCCCATGCCCGGAGCGCCAGCCCGCCCGGCATGCCGCTCGCCGCCGCCTCCTCTGCTCCGAAGAAGTGCGAGCGGAAAGGAAGCTGTCCCGGGTCAGGTTGGAGGGCCACGCCCCAAGCCCCCCCTCCCACCACGTGGGCGGGAGCCGGTGGGTGGAGAGAGTGCGCAAGGGGTGGGGAGGGGGAGGTGGAAATACTCGGTATGGGAGACAGACTGAGGGAGAAGAGGAGGGAGGGTGGGACAGAACTGAGAGAGAAACAGATGAGGCAGATGGGGGAGGAGGTGGGCTTGGCTGTCCCACCATCTCAGGCAATTCTTATCTCTTTATTTGTTGTTGCCTCTCCCTGAGGCTGGGATTTGGCTGGGACAGGGTGCAGGGTCTTCTCCCTTCCCCAGCCATCCCCCATCCTCTCAGGGCTCAGGTCCTGGGGCCACAGTGTCTGGACCACTGCACTTGGCCACTGCTGGGGGGCTGGCAGTGGGCAGTGGTCAGCACCGCCACCCACAGTGGGGCAGCAAGGGTCTGCCTAAGCCCCAAGGCCCACCAGAGACCCTGCCCCTCTGGTCCTGCCTGGGGTGCTGGGCTCCTCCCCGTAGGTGGCCTTCGTTTGCCCTGGCCCTGCTGGCCCCCTGCTGATGGACGTTGGTGGCCAGCACCCCCTCCCTTCAGGAAGCCTCTGGGGGCTTCCGGGGCCAGCTTTCAGGAGGCCCCAGGTCAGGGGCAGCCACGTTTCCGGATTTTCCACTGTCAGCAGTTCCCCGACCACCTCCAGTGCTGGGGCTTAACCTGTAATGCACACCTGTCCCTCCAGGCTTGGCTCTCTCACAAATCCCCCTGCCTGGTCCCCTCGGGCTGGGGGAGGTCCTGGGGTCTCCAGGGGGCCCTAGCCTGGCTGCACAGCCCTGGACACTGGTGGAGTGATGGGGTTATTCGCCGCATTTCGTTGTGAGCGTCGTGTTATGATGAATGGAAAACAGGAGTGATGAAACTGCTGATATTAGCGGTGCGATGCGTAAGTCTCACCAGCTAACATGACAGAGACAGAAACCGCCTGACAGCTGGCACTGCAGCCCCAGCTCCGAGAGACACTCAGCGTTCGCAGTGAAGGGAAAACATTAAAGAAACCTGAAACGGTGGAAAAAGAGCATCAAAGATGATGTCTGCAGGCAAGGCATCGGCGGAGGAGGCTCCGGCTCTGAGCGGAGGGCCACTCCCAGAGCCTTAGCCACGGAGGCCGCGTGGGCGGCAGGGAGGGTGGGAGGGGGTCCCTACTGGCCAGGTGGGCTCTGTGGGTCCGGGGAAGGTGGATTTGGGGCCTGTGCCCGCCCTCTGCCCCTGGGAAGTTGGCCAGAAGGTGGAGGTTGCTGGCCTGGGAGAGGGTGAGGACTGCAGCTGACCCACATGACACCCCACCCAGACAGGTGTCTCCTGGCAAACCCACCCCGTGCTGGTGTCTGGAGGTGGGTCGGGGCTCAGCCTGGGGCTGAGGAGATGGGTCGGGTCAGGCTGAAGGCCTCCAGGTGCCCAGCAAGTCACACCCTGCGTGGACCTCGGCACCCAGCCCTGGGCTAGGTGTTGGTCCCTGTCCGTGGGCGGCATGAGGTACATGGGGTACATGGCTGTCCTCTGAGGACCAGGGCTGGAAGGGGCTGCGGGGAGGGTAGGAATGTGCTGTCAGACCCGGAGGACCTCCTCCTCATTCCGTCAGCTTGATTCGGTCTGCAGGAGCTCAGAGGGGGTCCACAGAGCAGGAGGTGGGAGGAAGTCCGGGCTGCATGGCCCCTCCTTGCCCATCCACCTCCCTCCATCTCCCCTCTGTCCCTCCTGACCTTTCTTGTCCCCTCTCCCTCCACGACCCCTCTCAACCCCTTCCCTCCTTCCCTGCTCCTGATTTTCCCTCCCCTCCTGGCCTCCTACCCCTTTTACCCCTCCCTCCCGCTGACATCCTTTGGGGTGGTGGGCTGGTTGGGGACCCCAGACTCGAGGCTGAAAGGGACACTTGGGCCCTTCAGAGGGTCGGGCTTGGCAGGGGGACATGGGAGGTGATGAGGGGCACAGGGACTGTGGAGGCAGGGGATGGGGAGGGCTGTGCACCCACCCTGGGGTGGGCAGGCCCAGGGGGCTCAGAGCTTGGGGAGGGGCTCAGGCGAATGGGGGGAGGGGCAGAAGTCCCAGGGCCACCCAGGACCAGCTCCCACTGCTCATCTGCTCACTGTCCCCCCACATACATACTGTCCCCACCCCACACTGCCCCCCCAAACACACCCTGTCCCACCACACACACTGTCTCCTCCTGCCCCTCCCTCATCACCCTTCATCAAGGACAGGATGGGCTCCCTGGTTGGAGGGAGGAGGGCAGGTCCCTTTCCTGCGTCCCCTGCTGGTTGCCCCCCCCCCCCCCAGTTGTCTCTGCCTTGCATCCTGGTTTCACCCTTCAGGTTTGGAAGGTTCCAGTCGGAGTCACAGCCAGGGCTGCCTGTCCCCCATCCCCGCATCTGACCCTCTGATATAACAGGCCCTGGGCTGGGGCCGGCAGAGACAACACAGGCCTCCCAGCTCAGTGGAGTCTCCGGTAAGGAAGGGCACGAGTGCTGTCACTGATGTGACCTCAGATGTGCTGGCAGGTATGAGTAACAGATCCCGCCCTGCACATACGGCCCAGCTTCTTTCAGCGATGAGGCTTCGCACAACCACCAACGGTATCACCATCAGGCCGCTGACACGGGGATGACCCACCCATTGAGGCTAGAGGTCCTGTGTCGTTCACTCATCTAGGGTGTGCTTCGTACCGCACAATGCAGCCCTGCGGGGCCCTGTGTCCTGCACTCTGTGTCACCCGGGACCTCCTGGACCCAGCCCAGCTCCCTCCCATGCTCTCCCTGCGACCCGTGATCTGGCCCCACAAAGTACCAAAGTGGACAACCGCTGGCCTGCGGGCAGGCTCTCATGCTGCGACCCCGCCAACAGTCATGCACATGTGTGTGTCTCCCTGGGCTCTGTGCTGGTGACAGTCTGGCTGCTGTCTGTTGAGGTCCCCCTGCATGGATTCGGGTTTGGGTGGCCCTGCCTGAGGAACCAGTGGACAGGTCAGGGTGGACCCAGCTTTTGTCCCGGGGACCTGCCAGGTGCCGTGGTGTCTGTATTTGCGGGCAGTGTTTCCACCTGGTGAACTGGCCACCACCCCCCCCCACCGGACATCTGCTCCCTGCCGGAATGACTGGACAAAGAGCAGGGACCAGCCAGTGAAGGAAGCAAATAGGCCCAGAGGGTTCTCAGCAAGGTGGTCCCGAAGCCTTCCTGGAGCAGGTCTGGTTCTTGGGGCCTCCCAGCCGCCTGGTTTGAGAAGAGGGGTCTAGAGTTTCCCAGGTGTGGCCTGAGCTGACAGCACACAGCATGGTGTTGGGGGGCAGGGGGGAGGGGACCCCGCCCCCCCCCCCCGCTCTCCCAAGGCAGAGTCCAAGTCAGAGTCAGAGGGAAGTTTTCATTCTAGGGAGAAACACAGGAAGCAGAGGGATCATCACCCCAAACTGCTTCTGAGGGGGTGCTGGTGACCTCTGACCCAGGTGGGGAGGGGGTGGAAACGGTGGCCCAGAGCACAGGAGGCAGCGGCAGAGTCACAGCTATTCTGAGGTTGGAACAGGAAATGGTTAATAGTGTTTGCAAATAAAAACTTTCTGCTCTATCCTGTTTTTGAAGCATTTCCCAGAAGTTAAAAAAGAGCGCCTAAATTATCTGTCCAAATTAAGGATCACATTAAACAACGTGAATGAAATATTTTCCTTATTTATTATGCGTAAGAACTAGGAGAGTCGGGTTGCTTGCTTGCTGGGGTACTGGGTCCAGGAGATGCTCACTCCCCATTTCCCAACTTTCTAGAATGCTGTTGGTGGTTTCAGTGTGAATTTTTATCTCAAATTTCCAAATGTGTGTGTGTGTGCCTACTGTGTTCACGTGCAGGGATGTGTATGGTGTGAATTTTTGGGTGTATGTTCATGTGTGTGTAGGTATCTGTGTGTTTTATGTGTATACGTGTGTGTGGTGTGTTTGTGTGTGTAAGGTTACGTGTGTATATGTGTCAGTGTGTGTTGTGTATTTATGACTGTGTGTGTGTATATGTGTTCATCTGTGTGTCATGTTTGTGAGTCTGTGTATGTGTGTATATGTGTTCATATGGGCTTACGCGCTCGTATGCGTGTAGGGCTGTGTGTATGTGTGTGTGTGTGTGTGTGAACATGTCCCTGACCTCTCCCACTGGACACTATTCAGGCTTCTTGCTGGCCAGTCACCTAGACAGCTGAGATGGGCCCCAGTGGGTGGTGGAGCCAGACTGACCCGGTTAGACATGCAGGAGCCCTTGCCCTCTGGGAGAGCCATGCTCGCCTGTGGAGGGGCAAGTCCCCTCCTTCTGCTCCCATGCACACCTGCTGGCTCCCCCAGAAGGTGCCCCACCTGCTGCCCCGGCCCTGGTCCGTCTTTCCCCTTCTGGGGCTGGGGGAGGTGCTCCCTCGCTTGGCTGCAGCTGGGCGGGACGCTGGAGAGAGGAGCTAGGGACAATGGGGACAGCCTTTAGGAAGAGACCCGGCTGGACAGAGGCACAGCCCCAGCTACTGGCCAGGACCACCCTCCTCCCTTCCCTAGCCTGCCTGCAGCCCCTGGACACACCCCTGGACTGCATGCCGGGGATCAGTACCCCCAGGGGCCACAGGGCCGAGGTCTGGGGAGGCGCCCCAAGTTCCTGGAGCTGCACCCCTTCTGCCGAGGTTTTTGGGGCAGGAGTGAGCACAGCATATGCTCTCTAATTGTCTGTCTGTCCTTCTGTCTCAACCTCTCTCCTGCGCAGACACTCAAGGTGGGGTCCTGTTGATGCAGCAAAGCTGTCCAGTCAGCTGGCCGGCTTCGTGCTGGACCCTGCCACTCCCCCGCTGTGCCGTCCTGCCTCCCAGCCCAAAGCTGGGGGTTCCTGGCCCAGCGTCACAGGGAGGAGCTTGGGAGAAGCAGCTAGGCTGGGAGGGGCACCCACTCTGCAGGAGACAGTGGGCGTGGCTCACTCCTGGCAGTGGGGGCTCCCCCCTCCCCAAAGCTGGGCTCCGAGGGTGGAGAGTCAGGGGGTGAGTGTGAGTGAGCAGAGCCAGAGGAGGGGGTCCTCTGGGAGGGACGATTGTGATGACCTGGCCCTGACGCACATTCTCCAACCCCATCCCGCCCTGTCCTGAGTCATCAGTGCCTCAGGGAGGCTGGTCCTGGAGCTGAGGGCAGTGGGCGGAGGGAGGAACCCAGACAGAAGGAGTTACTAGAGCCTGTCCTTGGAGGCACCAGCATCCATGCCCCTGCTCTGAGGGAGGGCCCCTCCCAGCCCCACCTCCAGGCTGGACGTTCACACAGGGGACCCACAGCTCCGGGACACACGCACATTCCGGGAATCATGGAGCCGTGTGTGCCTTCTCCTTACCCAGCGTCTCGCTGGGGAAGAACAGGGGACATTTAATGGCTGACTGATGTGTTCACTGACCTTGTAGGTGGCTTTTGCAGGGGACTTGGTTCACGGGTTTGGGGAGCAGTTAGATGGGCAGATGGATGGAGGCTGACTTCCGTGCGGTCTGCACTGCCCTTTAGAGGGTCTTCCGGGATAGACTGGAGGACGTTCCCTAGTGAAGAAGCAGGGGTGACTGGCTCCTCGCATGTCGTAAGGGTCAGCATTGCCACCAGAGACTGTTTTTGGATGACGGCAGTGAGTCATAACTTCCAGGCGCTCCTGTAAAGTCAGAGACCAGGTAGCAGTCCCTGGAGCAGAGGGCCCTGCACGGTGGGCCTGGCCGACAGGGCTGTGGTCCAGCCTGGGCAGAGTGTGGGTTCCCACACCCAGCGTGGGGTGGGCACAGCTGGGGCTCCTGCGCCCGGAGTAGAGCTGGGAGAGGGAGAGCTCTGTGGGGGCTCCTTGGACTAGGGCAGCCATGTCCCCTCAGCACCTTGCAAGGGCACATGACAGGACCACATAGGCCCCCACACATGGGCCCCCCCACACGGCCCTGGACTGACCAGAAAATTCAAGGCCTTAGAATTGCTGCGATCGGCTGGGTGATAACCAACAGCTTCCCAGAAAATGGTACCCTAAGATAACAGTGGCAGCTACAGGCTTGTTTCACTCTTGAACAAAAAATCCAGTAGTGAAGACTACTGCCATGTCCTGCCTGCTGTCTCTTGCACACAGTGGGGTGTTGCGCTAGGACCTTGCTTCAGACAGATGTCCGTACCCCTGATGAACAAAATGGCCCAAGAGAACCCCCAGCTAGATCCTTTTATCTATGTGGATGATTCCAGCATGAACTCCTAGGATGATTCACAGATACCAGCTGTTCCTAAGAAGTGGAAGAAGCATCAAGAATGCACCTCATTCACCCAAACACAATGCAATGAGTTGGAGGCCCTGTTTAACTGCAACATGTCTCCAGAGAAAAACATCTTCAGAGAAAACCTGCTTTAAAACTTAACCTACTGAGCACAACAGTAAAGACGGGGTTCAGGGACTGGCAGTTCAAACAAGAAGCAGCAGCAACAGAAATCACTGAAGCCATCAGACCAGATCCTTCCAGCCAAGAATGTGCCAACAGCATAAGCAAACCCTCGTTTCCCCCCACAGTTTCAGATTTCTGTAGCTCCCTCTCACTTCAGCCCTTAGGCTCTTTCAGTTGGGCAGGGGACTCTATCCTCACTAAGGTTCCTACAAGTGATGTCCAAATCCAAGACCCTCAGTTGGAGAGGCTAGTGGCCTCCGTCCCTGCTTTGTACTCTGACGCCTATGACATAGCCCAAATCACAGAAATGTAGTTTTCCTGATGAAGAAGAGATAGCCAGCTCTTCTTTCCACTCTCAGAATCAGTATCACTCACCAGAAAGGCCCTGTTAGAATAGAATTCCTCTCTTAGCATCTTTGCTGGTCCAGCTGTAGGTTATCTCCTGGGCAAACGTGGTTCAGTCTGACAAGCTGGAGCTTTGCAGCCTACAGCCTACGAGAGAGCCTAGAATTCCAGAACCCCTCCAGTGGTATGGTGGACTTTGGATCTCTCTGATCAAAGCACTAATGAATGTCAGATAGTATAGAAAAACCAGCTTGCATCTTGTACATGCCCCTTCCCTTTGTCTGCTTCTTAAACCGAGTACCTGGCTTAGTGTCACTTTGATTTCCACGGAAATGTTGTAAAAAGTAGAGTTTTCTCCAAGTATAGCTCAGTACTACACAACCAGCCCCACAACTCTCCCTGGAAAAGGTCTTTCTAGTCCTTGGACAGCCGACAAGCCACCAAAATTCCCTCTTCCCAAAACTGTCTTTGACTTTCTGAAAGAAGGCCAGCAGCCTTGGGGTTCATGCACTTTTAATGGGAGCGGTTATAAACTCATATTTGATTTTCAGTCTTTAGGTCTGGGATTTTCTAAAGGGTATTTTCAGTCAAGATTTAAGGGAAAATCACCATCACTATCAGTTTCACTGCAGTGTGAGTGCACATGTAGCGAGGACTGTAAGAGCTAGCAGAGGAAGAGGCGAAGCAGACCTTTGAAGATGAGATGGTCGACAAGGAAAACCAACAAAACCGGCAGTCACACTTTTAGAATCACCGATAAGCACATTTTCCAGCTACATGAATAACCCACAAAATTAATAGCATTTTTCAAAACCGATAATAAAGAAACACATGATAAAATAAGTACTTATCATGAAAAATATAAAGTATCTAGGAATTAACTAAGAAAATTAAGATCTCTGTACAGAAAACTTTAAACCTTGAATAAAGTTTGTTTGTTTATTTGTTTGCTTAAAAAAAAAAAAAAAGAAAGAAATCCAGAGGGAGGAGAACTTGAAGTGGCACGGTGATTCCAACCCATCAAGGGTCCAGGGTCTCGCCTTGCTGCTTCCTCAGCACGAGGCTTCCAACCGCAAAGTTGCCTCGTGGTCTAAAGTGGCTGTGGGAGTGCCAGCCATCACCTCTGCACTGGTGAACAGAGAAGGCAAAAGTGGAATGGCAAGAGTAGGACTTTTCTCAGTTACCTGGTCCCACTTCTATGGACTCTTCCCCAAAGCACATCCCAATAATTTCCTGTCGTATCCCATTGTCATGCTGAGCTGCAAGGCAGAAAGATGTCACAAAGTTGAAAAGAGACAAAGGGAAGCGGAGACAGTAAGACTGACAGGATCCCTGTAGGCTGGACACAGACGAGGAGAGAACCAGGGAACGGGGAGAAGATGAGAAGAAGCTGTTCGGCCTGCAGTTTAGCAAGGCAGTCATGGGGACAGGAGGATCCGGGGAGGATGCTGGCGGTGTCTGTGTGGAGTCCACAGGGAGGTAAGACAGGCCACGGGCAGAGAGTTTGCTCCGTCCTTCTGAGAGGGCAATTCACTGTAGACGATGGTTACGCTAAGTTTACACGTTGGGATTTCTAGTGACTCGGGGCATGAATGGGCTGCAGGAAAGACCCTGAAGTCTGTTCCCAGCAGGGGCAGGAGCAGTGCTTCTAGAACCAGAGATGGCTGTCCAGCAGGTGCTGTGGCCCTCAGTCAGCAGGGGAACACAGAGCAGGCAGCCCGTCTGTGTGGGCCAGTGGGGCGGCTGGTCCACAGCCATCTGCCCAGGGGACTGGGGGGGCCCTGCCGCCCAAACGCACAGAGTCCATGACCCTCATTCCAGGAGGGGTGTTCCGGGTTAGGCTTGCTTTCTCCCAAGAGGCTGCCAGATGGCCTGGGGAGACCTACCTTGCCCACTGCCTGCGGGGCCATTTAGGCCATGGGCACTGGGCACTTGCTAGCCACTGGGCAGCTGTCCCTGCCGGCTTCCCTCAGCAGATGTCCTCGTTTCATTTGGTCAGAGTCTTTTCGTCCTGCCACACAAGCTGGCGTTTCATGGCCTGGGGCACATGAGGAGAAACCTACTTCCTGGGCATGCGAGCCGGCCAGTTCTGGGGCACTGTCTCAGAGCCGTGCTGCCCAGTGGATGGGGGTGCTGGGCACCACCTCTGGCCCTGGGGCTCCACGCGACCTGTCCTGATGGTCACCGGAAGGTGGCTCCTGTGGATGTCTGTATCCTGGGCCCCGCCCACTCTCCTCGGTTCTTTCCTCATCTTTCCCCGTCACCCCCAGCTGAGTCCTGGGGCCACGTGGTGAAGCCCACGTGAGGAAGACAGTGAGAGGACGCGGAAGGAGGGTCCCTTCTGTGGAAGGCCCAAAGCCACAAAACGGCTGGTTTCAGGTGGTGGAGCTCAGTGGTCCCAGGGGTCCCTGTCGGCCGCCTCTGTGGGGAGGACAGTGCTGCGGTGAGGGGGCTGTGGTGGGGCACAGACAGCTTGGGGTGGGGAACGGCTTCCTTCAGGTGCGGAGCTAAGACCTCACAGTAATTTGGGAAGCTGTGCATTTTGGTTTAGGCATGTTGTACATGTAAATGCTGTACATTACGAGCCAATAAAAAAGTTTGAAAAAGTAAAAACCATGGGAAAACGTGCAGTGAGACATGTTGAAGTTCCTCCCAGCTTTGTCTGTGATGGCACAGGATTAGCACCGCGCTGCTCAGGGTTAGGGGCAAGGCACACAGGCGATACCACAGCTGCAGACTGGAAAAAAATCAGATATTTACAAGGATGGGGGTCACCATCCATGCTGAGCTCTGGGTGAAAGAAACTACGAGACAATGTGTTTAATATGGTTTCTCATTAGTGAAACGTAATTATGAAAATTCATAGTACATATTAGCAGAAAAGCCTGTGAGTGTCAGCACCACGTTGACGACTGTGGACAATTTTTATCGTGTCGTATTTTGTTCTTTATATGTATCTGTTTGTTTTTAATTTTTTCCTAAAATAAAAATTGCCTGCTTGCGTAATAAAAAATGTTCAGAAGGATCAGGAAGACAGGCCTGTTTCTCATTTCTCTGAGACAAACCCGGTTGCCGTGGAGACTGGACGTTGTCAAGGCGGCGATTGGCCGGTTTGGGATGCGGTGGGAGCCTGCTGAGATCCCGGCTGGTGCAGCCGTCAGACTGCACTGCGGAGCACGGCACCAGCATGGACGGGGTGGACGTGTGGGCCAGCACCCTGGCCCAGCTGATGGCCAAGAGGAAGCCCCAGGACACCTGGGAGCTGGTCCCCGAGGAGAACCTGGCCTCTGGGCATGTGGACAGCCGCGGTTTCCAGTACCGACTGAGGGGGCTTTCGAGGTGCGGCTGACCAGGGCTCTCCTGCCTGCAGGGTGGGGTCCTGGGAAGGAAGGGCCCTGGCTGGGTGTGGCCTCCCCTTGGGAGAGGGAGGAGGGGCATGCATCTGCTGGCCCTGGCCCCAACAGGTGGGCGGGTGGGCCAGTGCTCCTTCTCCCTTCTGGGTAGTGGGGGTGTTGGGGGAGCAAAGTCTGTCCAGTGCCTTTCTGCCTGGCTGTGCTGGCCACCTCCAGCCCAATCCGGGCCCCGCCAAGGTGGAGGCTGGCGGGGTCACGGCCGCCACCGCGGGGAGGACTATGCTTGTTCACTGCAGCATCTCCTCGTTTCCATGGCAGCACTGATGGTGGGAGCCGGGTGGGCAGGTGCCGGTGGTCACTGCTTGGCCCTGCACTGGACAGGGCCTGAGGGGATGGGTGGAGGGGGCACGGGCCTAAGAGGAAGGAGGCTGTCCTGGCCTGGGCTGCGGCCAAGTAGGGGCCGAGTGAGGAATCCCAGGGACCAGAGGTCATCATGTCAGACTCACTCTTCCTCATCGTGACGA
Organism: Camelus ferus; assembly: GCF_009834535.1. Lineage (NCBI taxonomy): Eukaryota > Metazoa > Chordata > Mammalia > Artiodactyla > Camelidae > Camelus > Camelus ferus. The sequence goes on from NC_045700.1 coordinate 97,529,307, forward strand.
CAGATGGTGTCAGTGCTGCAGGGATGGGCCAGACCTGCAGGGGTCCCCCAGGGGCCAGCTGGGATGGGGCGCGGGGGGAGAGGGGGCCTCACAGACTGGTCACCGTGTGGACCTCTCAGGCAGCTGCCCTCTTACACGGACCCCCAGGGTGTCCAGGTGTGCACTGAGGTGCTGGCTCTCTTGGGTGTTAAGAAGTAGCCGCCCTCAGTGCATCTGAGAAGCACCTTCAGTCAAACTCTGCTGTTCCCACAGCGCCCTGAAGAGCTGCTCTGAACTGGCTGGACTGGGACCTTGAGCACTGGTTGGTTTTCCGTTTCCTCGAACATGGAAATACCAGCTGGTGGGATGGTCACGGTCACGTGGTGCAGACCTACCTCTCCACGTGCAGCCACTGGCCATGGGCAGTCTTCGACATGCTCATTAATGAAGTCAAACAAAGTAGGAAGTTCAGTTCCTAAGGCTCTGTGGGTGTCCAGGTGCTCCCTGGTCACTAGCAGCTGGAGGCTGCAGGCTGGCGGCACAGACGTCGAGCAATCCCAGCATCAGGGGACGTTCCACTGGACGGTGCTGGAGAGCTTTCCCAGGGAACGCTTGTGGACCCTCACACTTGGGGCTCCCTCACACACGTGTGTGCCACAGATGGTCACTCATCTCTGGCCTGAGAACCTGGGGGAGGGGTCCACTGCGTGGCTCCGGAGTGGTCCTGGCTCACCTGCTCTCAGACGGCGAGCAAGCCGCAGGCCCGTCATCCTGGGACCCCAGCCCCGCACGGCTCTCCCCATGCTTCTCCATCTGCCACGGTCTCCCCATCACCTCCGGCCCATGGGACGGGGTCCCCAGTTTCTTTCCCCGGTCCGCCCCCCCCTCACCGGCTGGCATCACAGGCGCTTTGCTCTTCCTCCCCTCACTGTCCTGATGACGTTTCCTCGGGTCACCAAGCAACAGATGAGCAGCAGACTTGTTAGCAAGCACACAGGCTCGTGCACACCAGGCCAGGCTGTGCCCTGACGGGTTTCGGTGCCAACTGATGAAAAGGTGTCTGCTCTGGGCTTTTTGGGTTATGGGTTGCAGCAAGTGGTGTGCACCTGCATTCTGTCCCTTAGCAGATGGGGCCAGCCTGGGGGAGGGCGTGGGGTACAGGCACAGGGGCCCCCGCCCTCGCTCACCCCCGCCCTCTCGCCTCTCCCCCCAGGCTCCAGTGTGGCCGCTGCCAGTGGGGCTGGTCCTCCGCCCACGTGCACATCCTCTTCCACCTGTGGTGGGACGAGGACAGCCGGCTGGGGCTGGTGAAGATGCGCCTCTGGGGCCAGCAGTGCAGGGTGTGCCCACCAGGCGGAGACACCTGCCAGGCGAGCCTCCTGAACGTGCGGCTCTTCCTCAACAAGCTGGTGCAGTTCATCGTGCAGAAGTGCTACGCGGAGGGCCCCGGCGCCGACCAGTGCCCCGAGATCTGTTTCGGGGAGCGCTGCGAGGCCTGCGACCTGGGGGTCTGCTTCTTCCAGAAGCCCCCAGACCCTGCCTGGGGGCCTGAGGTCAAGAGCCCCAGCGCGGGCAAGGGCAGCACGGCCAGCCCCGCCCCCCTCAACAGCCACCTCGCAGTCGAGCGCTCCAGGGGCTACTCGCCCCGTTCCATCACCGCCCACCTCTTGGAGGACAGCACCTTCTTCCACGAAGACGAGGACGTTGTCACCGTCCCCTTCTCCCTTGTGCGCAAGGACAAGGGGCCCACGGCTGAACACTCTGGGCAGGCCACCATCGGCAGGGGCTCCCTCTACCTGCCGGCCAGTTCCAAGACCACACCCAAGGGCAGAAGCCTTCTGGTGAACCTCAGAGCCCCCATCTTCCACGGCAAAGGCCCCCTCCTCAGCAGCATCAAGCCCCTGGAGACCACAAACTTCATCTACAAAGGCCGGGGCTGCATGCCCATCCCCGACGAGGATGAGGATGAGGACCCTGAGTGGTCTCTGGGGCACGGCCAGAGCCTCGCCCCTGATGGGGACAGCCCGCAACTCCTGCCCTATGTCGTCGGCCTCACGAACCACGGAGAGGGCTCCCTCACCTTCCCCTCAGCCTTGGCCGACCTCATCGAGGAGGAGGACGACCCCGCCATCCTTGATGGCTCCCTCACCTTCCCCTTCATCTTTGCCAACCAGAGCAAAGGTGGGCCTTCCTCTGCCTGCAGCACCAAAGGCAAAGGGGAGGATGGCGGCCGTGGCCCCCTTTCAGGGACCAGTGCCCGCGGCTCCCTTGCAACGAGCAGTGGCTCCATCACCATCCCCTACTCAGTCCTTGGCGTCATCCGGCACAAGGGCTCCGGCCCCGCGGCCGGTGGCCCTCAAAGTGGCTGTGACCAGAAGCGGAGGCAGCGCAGGTCTGTGCTGGGCAGGTGCCCCCGGGAGGAGGACTTCTGCTGCGTTGAAGGCTGCTGTGTGCCCCGCTTCGACCCCTATGAGGAGGTCTGGGTCTGGGTCTCCGTGGCCGCCTGCGTCCTCTGGATACTGTACCTGTACACCGTCAGCCCTGACAGCTCCCCGCGGGGGTGAAGCGTGACCCCCCTCCACAGGGCTGCCCAGGCAGCAGCAGAGCAAAGCCACCTCCCCGTTGCCGCCCTGGCCGCCCCCCAGCTGCCCCCTCCTCGCGCCCCTGCTTCCATGTTCTGTGTTCTGTGCTGCGTGTTCTTCTCTTGCTGTGAGTAGTGGTTTAATGACGCTCATGCTGGGATCATGCCCCACGCTGACCATGTGTGTTCCAGAAACTTTTCTGTATGAGTATCATGCTCCAATCAATAAAATAAAGTCAACAAGCAGCTACCGCGCAGCACTCTCAGGCCTTAAGACAGTGGGAGGTGGGAGGGTGAGGTCAGCACAAGTGCCGATCCCAGGGTTCCTGGTCCCGGCAGGAGCTTCTCCCCCCGATGGCTTTTGGATTCCTGGACAGGACACCCAGGCCTCCCGCTGCCTTTCCAGCAGAGGCTGTCAGGTGGGGACCAACACCACTGCCATGTGGCCCCTGGGGGTTTGCTGTGAGCCCACCCACTCTGGGAAAAGATGAAAGACCCTTGAGGTCTGGTTGGTAAGCCTCTCCTTCCCCCAGCCCTCCCAACTCCACATCCAACTTTGTGGAACACCCAGGAGCTGAGGAGACACTTTCCACGCAGAAAGGAGGCAGGGGGCCGTGGGAGGGGCAGGAGGCCACCAGCACTTTACCAGACTTTGCTCACAGCGCCCTGGAACACGTACTCAAGCACGGCACTGCTGTGGTTTAAGAAATGCCATCCGTGCTAGAAGTCAGAAAACCCTCCTGTCACTCAACAGCCACACCCTGGACTTCCACCTGAAAGGCCACGGTGTCTATTTCTAAAGGGCAGGGGTGTTGGGCCTCATGGGTCCCAGGCAGCTGGGGGCATGAGAGTGGGCCTGCTGGGTTCAGCCACCCTGTCCCTCCTCTCCAGGCTGAGCTGGCCCCAGAGACCCGGGGCCTGAGACTTGGGTCACCCGGGGTCGGACAGGTGGTTTGGGAAGGCGTGCCTATGGGGAGGGGGAGTGCATGGAGTCCTTCTGGCAGGGCCCTCTGTCTAGCTTGGCCAGGGTGTCTCTGGAAGATTCTTCCCTCAGGCCTGACCTCGAGGTGAGTGTGGAAGCCGGCGGGTGGTGGTTGGGGGTGGTTCCTGCACAGACACTGCTGCCTGTGACACGGAGGAGGAGGGCTTCAAGGGGCAGCACCAGGACCACACGTCCCAGCCTGCCTGGTCACGGGGACCTCACCCCACATGACACCAGAACCCCGGAATGTTCCATCCCACGGGGAAAGCCAGACCTGCCCCGAGACATGAGGCGGGAGCCCTCCCTGGACACCATGGGGCCAGGAAGACCCACGCCAGACCCACCAGGTACCCTCCACCCTGGGTGAGACTGTCACCCTTTGGACAGAATCCACTCTCCCACTCTCAGTGTTCTGTCTACACTGGCTGAGGCCTGTATCTGAGAGCAGGGCTGACTCTCCTACCTTGGTTTCTCGGGCTACACTGTAGTGTAAAAGACCTGGGTGGTGTCCATGGTGGGTCGGGAGTTTCTGAGTTAGAGCACAGTTCCAGTTCCTGCATGTGGCCACTGTGTGGACCGGGCAGGCGCCCTCTGCCGCACCTGGTCACACGTGGGAGGTTCCCCTGCACGGGGCCGGCGCCCTCCGACCTTCCCTGGAGTGGCCTTGTGGGGGCTGCTCCGACCTTCCCTGGAGTGGCCTTGTGGGGGCTGCCGGGCCCCTTTGGGCATCACCTCTGTCCCTGGCTGTGTTACCGTGTAACCCCTGACGGGGTGAGTATCTCCTTCCCAGCCCCCACCCATGCCCCAGAAATACTTCTTCGCTGTTTCCAACATCTAGATAAGCCGGAGAATCATTTCTCAGATGAAGGCTTTGCCTGGATAGTTTAGACTGGATGCTGCAATAGCGGAGAGTTTCGGTCTGGTCACTGTTCCTGCGGACACCAAACAGGTGTTCAATCCAGGAGCCTGACCTCAGCCGGCTCAGAGGGGCAGAGTCATTCTTGGTCCTCAGGTAGGTCTTGGGAATCTTCTCTGAGCCACCTGCACCAGCTCCTGGCCTCTGGGGATCCCCTGGAGGTCAGCTGGGCCACCCTAGACAGTGATCTGCCCCTCTCCCAACACCACCTGGCTAGGCTGTGGGGTGGGTGGTCCCGGGGCCTCTTGGCCTGGACTCACAGGAGGGTTCTGTGCCTCCCCAGGCCCTGGCGGGCACAGAACACCTTGATCTCACCTCCGCCCCTCCCACTGCCTTCCAGGCCCCCAATGGGCGCTGGGCCCCTGAGCACTGGGAGAGGGTCTGACCCACACCGCCCCTCTGGGTCTGCAGGACCACCCACCCTAGGAACCTGAGAGGAGCAGTGTCTCCGTAGGTGGGAGCACACAGGAGGACCCCGATTTGGTAAAAGCCAGCGGGAAGCCTGAAGTGTGGGCAGTGCCCAGGCCCTGGAATCAGGGAATGGGGGAAGGGCGCCACCTTGAATTGGCATGGGGAAGGGAGAGGGCACCACTGCAGTCCCTCTGAGCCCCTCCGTGTCCCGGGGACCTCAGCAGGCTCACAGCCCCCTCTCCACTCCCCTTCCCGACCCACCTCCCACCCCTGCAGGCCGTGCGGTCCCGGGATCAGGCCCACGCGGCCGCAGTGCCCACGCGGCTGCACTGCCCGGCGGGACTTCTGACCGAGGCCGCGGGGTCCCGGGGTGGGACCCGCCACTGGGCGGCTCAGACCCTCCGGCCGCCGTGGGCGCCGCTCTTCCCCGCCCCCGCCCTGGAGCACCCCCTCTCCCAGGGGCAGTAATCACAGCTACCCTCCCGCTGCGCAGGGACCCTGCCCCACCAGAACCGCCTTCGGAAGGTTGATATCTGGAGCAACGGAGTGGGGGTTCTCCAGCCAGGGGTCTCCTCTCATTGGGCGGGGTTGACGCCAGTCCGCTCCCACCTGGGGACCCCCGGGGGAGACGGCCGTGGGGAGAAGGTGGGGGATTGCCTGGTCCTACTACCCGCAGACCTCCTCGCCCCCCTTCCACCCCAGTCCAGTGGATCCCCTCCCCTACTCCCACCTTCGCCTCATCCCTCTGACCCTCCTGCAGCCTCGTTCTAGGGCGCCCCGGCCCCCTCCTCCAGCCCCCAGTCCCCGCCCCCAGCTCCCGGTCCCTCCTCCAGCTCCGGCCCAGCCGCCCTCATTGTGCTGCGGCGCCCTCGTGTGGCCTCGGCCTGGAAGCGCAGTCCTGCGATCTGGGCGCCGCTGCTGTGGACGGCTTCCTTAAAGTCCAGCAAACTACACTCGCCTTCGGCATCACTAGCATTGGTCTTCATGAATAATTAACTTTAATTTAATTGTCTAATAATTTGTTCATTTAGAATTAAGATTCAATAATAAGGTGAGAGCTAATGCAATATGCGCTCTTGATCCACCCCCAACCTCATCCAGGCACCTGGGCTGTTTGAGTCTGGGTCCACCTTCTAGTCCTGGGAGACTTCAGGCCTATGGACACACTGGTCAAAGCCTCGAAGGTGAGCCTGGGACCCCAGTCCAGGGCAGCCGGCCCCTGAGCCCCTGAGCCCCTGGTGGAGCCTGAATGACCAGGCTGGGCCTAATTAAATCAGTATCATGGCGCAACGGCTACTTTTGTCTGAAAAGTCCCAAAGAGGACTCAAGGAAGACATGTTTTAAATGTAACTACTCTCAGTTCAACCCAAGTTGGGGGACTCAGTATTAACAGCTTCCTAATTTCTTTTTTTCTTTCTCTGCTTTTTTTTTTTTTCCAGTTTTATCAGGTAGAACTGTTACAATTTGACTGCACATACACAATGGATTGCATGTAAATACATATACAGAATATACTGCACGTATTTTTAAAATTTACACATATGTACTGTTCATTGTTTCGAAGAACATTTAGAGATTTAGCTTTTTAAACTTACATAGTTATCAAAGGAATAAAGCCAACCACAAAATAAGAATTAATTCAAAAGATACATACACCCTGCTATTAACAGCAGCATTATTTATAATTGCCAAGATATGGAAGCATAGTAAGTGCACATCAATAGATGAATGGATAAAGAAGGTGCAGCATGTATATGTAATGGAACACAACTCACTCATAAGACAGAAGGATATTTTGCCATTTTCAGCCCTTTGTTCACTTTTTTCCCCCACTTCAAAACCCAGAATTTTATAACTGGTATAAACATTTCAATTGCATCAAAAAGAACAAAATACCTTGGAGGGTACCTATACTCTTAAAACTGTAAAGCATTGATGAAAGAAATTGAAGATGATACAAAGAAATAGAAAGATTTCTCGTGCTCTTGGATTGGAAGAGTCAACATTATCAAAACGGCCGTACTACCCAAAGCAATCTACAGATCCAATGCAACCCCTGTCAAAGTATGGCAGTTTTCACAGAACTAGAACAAATAATTCCGAAATTTATAAGGAACCATAAGACACCCCAAACTGCCAAAGTAATCTTTTATAAGTCTTCCCCACACTTTCTTCTTTTTGTTCTCTTTGCTTATGGTTGGTGACTAGAGAAGTTCCTTTAACATTTGCTGTAAAGCTGGTTTGGTGGTGCTTAATGCTTTTAGCTGTTGTTTATCTGTGAAGCTTTTGACTTCTCCATGAAATCTGAATGAGAGCCTTGCTGGATAGAGTAGTCTTGGTTGTCAGCTTCTTAATTTCTTACCCCCTTGGGAGTGGCCGCAGGGACTCAAGCAGGGGACACAATCCTCTCCTGTCCTCAAGCTGGAGGGAGGGGGCTCACCTGACTGTCAAGGTGCCTGCTTCCAGGGTGGGCTTCAGGGACACCACACACAGGGCAGGGGAGCTGGAGCTTGCCCTGGACTTAAACCATGCTGTAAACAGAGGCGGTCATCTGGGTTTTGTGATGCCACTTACAGAGCTCAGGCAGAGTGGATTTAGCCTCATTCTTGAAGGCCCTAGGACTTTCTGAATGGTCACTGAGCGCTGGCTTCAACTAAAAGTCACTGGCTGCATTAGCCCCTAACAAGAGAGGTGGCCTTCGAAGTTTGCAGCCAGGTGGAGACGTCTCCTGTCCAGCTGCAAAAGTCCTAGATGAAATCCTCTTCCAGTGGAAGGCTGTTTCGTCGACACTGGAAACCTGTTGTTCAGTCTGGCCTCTTCATGAACAACATGTGGGCCTCTGAAGAACTCACCGCAGCTTCTCCATCTACACGGGCTGCTTCCCCTGCACTTTAGTGTCCTAGAGAAGCTTCTCTCCTTTAGCCTCATGAATCAACAACCTTTGCTGCCTTCAGACTCTCCTTTTGCAGCCTCCTCACTGTCTCAGCCTTCACAGAATTGAGGAGAGTTGGGGCCTGGCTCTGGGTGAGACTTTGGCTCAGAGAATGTTGTGTGTGGTCTGATCTCTCAGACACTCAGACTTTCTCCAGATCAGCAATGAGGCTGTTTCTCCTTGTGATGCGTGTGTTCACTGGAGCAGCCCTTTTACTTTCCTTCAAGGACTTTCTCTTTGCAGTCACAGCATGGCTAACGATATGTTTGGTGAAGGAGGCCCGGCTTTCAACCTGTCTCAGCTTTCAATATGCCTTCCTCACTAAGCTTAATCGTTTCTAGCTTTTGATTTAAACTGAGAGATGTGTGATTCTTCCTTTCACTTGAACACTTGGAGCTCATTGTAGGGTTATTAATTGACCTAATTTCAATATTGTTGTGTCTCAGGGTCTAGGGAGGTGTGTCAAGGGAGCAGTCAGAAGACACACAACATTTATGGACTAATTTCGCCGTCTTACATGGTTTGTGATGCCCCAAGACAATTATAACATCGAAGCTCGCTGATCACAGATCACTGTAACACATAAAATAAGAATGAAAAAGTTTGAAGCATTGAGAATTATCAAAATACAACCCAGACACGAAGTGAGCAAATGCTGTTGGAAAGATGATGCCAACAGACTTGCTTGACACCGGGTCGCCACGGACCTTCCCTCTGTAAAAAGTCCAGCATTTGTGAAGCACAATGAAGCAGGTCTGCCTGTAGCTCGGGACACATTCATTCAACAGACAATGGAGGCCCACTCGCACTGCCCTGCGGTGGGCCTGGGATTCTGACTTTCCCGGTGACAGTGTGGCTGCCCGGCTGCAGGGACAGCACAGAAGGGTATGTCCTGTTTCCTTTAAACCCAAGAGAATCATGAAAGTGACACATGCTAGTGGTAGAGAAGGAGGAAAACGGGGAAGCAGATGGAGGGAATCGGGGTGATGACCCGGCTCCTTCCACTGCTTCCTGTGTGCAGCCTCAGGGTGTGGGGGCATGCACGGGGGAGGCCTCCCCCCGAGAAGCCCTCTGGGGACTCTGTGGAGTGTTAGCCCTGGGTGGGGCGTGCCTGGGTGGGGACACCGAGGATGGCTATGCATGTGACTGGTGGGGACACTGGGGGCTATGTGTGTGACTTGTGGGGACACTGGGGACGGCCACGCACGTATCTGGTGGGAGCACTGAGGATGGCCCTGTGTATGACTGGTGGGGACATTGGGGACAGCCACGCATGTACCTGGAGGGAGCACTGAGGATGGCTCTGTGTGTGACTGGTGGGGGCACTGGGGACAGCCACGCATGTATCTGGTGGGAACACTGGGGATGACCACGCATGTATCTGGTGGGAGCACTGAGGATGGCTCTGTGTGTGACTGGTGGGGACACTGGGGACTATGTGTGTGACTGGTGGGGAGACTGGGACGGCCACGCTTGTATCTGGTGGGAGCACTGGGGATGGCCCTGTGTGTGACTGGTGGTGACACTGGGGACAGCCACACATGTGACTGGTGGGGACACTGGGGACGGCCATGGATGTGGTGGCTACAACGTGTAGGGCTCATTTCCTTCCTGGGTGTGTAGGGGGCGGGTGCTGCCCTGCACACGGGGACCTGGGATTGACTCTGCTGGGGACTTTTGGCTCCGTCAGGCCCCCAGCGGGAGGAATGGAGTCGGGCCGCCCGGGAAGTGACCTACTTCACGTTCCTGGGCTGGAGCCCTGACCATGACCCGTAGCAGGGTCTGTTGGGTGCCCAGGCAGACAGGCTCTGCCGCTGTCCCAACCCGGAGTCTAGGTGGTCAGGAAGTCAACACCCCTGAGGCCACAGCTGAATCTTTTTGCCCTGGAGGCAGACTGGCCAGGGGCCGGGAGGCTGGAACTGGAGAACCACTGGGATGGCACAGGTGGCAGAGGGGACCGTTTTCTTTCTGCCCTGCCTGCTGTCACCTGTCACAGGAATGCCGTCCCTCCTCTACTCCAGGGTCTCACACGTGGGGCTGGATTGGGCATCCCTGCCAGCTGCCATCCCACCCTCAGCACTTGTCCCACCCCAGCCACCTTGACCATGGCCACAGCAACGCTGGCCGTAGCCCTGCTCGGTGACCCGGCCTCCGGTGCAGATGGATGACGGGTCCCTCAGGGGCGTGTGAGCCCATCGGGGAGTGGCCTTGACGGAGCTCCAGAAGGGTCTGGACGATGACGCCCTCAGGGCGCTCCTTGAGGGTGGACTCAGGGAGAGAAAGGCCCCGGCACAGCAGAGCCGACTTGGGGCCGCCAGGGGGTGACCTCGGCCCACGTTGCACGTGTCCCTGGCAGGCGGGCTAGAAGGGGATGCAGACCTGGTGCAGCAGCCGATCCTCATGGGAAGCCACCCTGTGTGCTCGAGGGGTACGGCACCCCACTGGTGTCCCAGGGTAGGAGGCAGGGCCACCGTCCACGTCTCTGTCCTCTTCAGGCTGCCCCACCCTGGACACGTGGTTCTCAGCCTCTGGGCACATGAGGGCGGCTGAGAGGCCAGGTCCAGGGATGTCTGGCTGGTGGGGGCACCTCTGGGCTCCCGAGAGAGTCTGGGGGGTCTGGGGGGTAGTCTGGGCAGTGACTTTGGGCCTTAGGTCGGAATGGCCAGAACATCTCCCCACCTCCGGCCCTTGACTCCAGGGTAGTCGTCCTGTTTTCCTGTTCCCTGTCCCTGTCACTGGACCCCAGTCCTCCCTCCCTGCCCCCTGGGAAACACACCGGACACCAGAACTTCCTGGGTGCTGACCCGAGAGGCTCTTTATTTCTGCTAACTTTTAATTAGGTTTTGTAAGAAGACTGGTCCGGCCAAAACACGATCGCTGCTTAACCAGGGGAAGCTGTTTTCCTTTCTTTATTGGGCTGTGTTGGAAACAGCTGTTAAGTAAACACAGAGCGGTGACTCTGTATCAGAGGGGAAGGCTTCTCTCCCCAGCCCGACTTCTGCCCGTCGGTGGGCGCTGGGCCTGGGCACTGCGCCGGGACCTGCGGGTAATGGTTAGCGGCGTGTCAGAGTGGCTTTAATCTGCATCCCCTGGCTGTCTCGTGACGGGGAACATGGGCTCCCACGGCTTGGTTGCCTTTGTGCCCCTTCTGGGAAACGTCTCAGTCTGGGTAAATGTCCCTGTGCACTTGGACGGTCCATGTTTTCTGCGGTTGTGGGGCAGACCGTCCTGTGACTGTTGGTGTGTCCTGCGGGCTGGTCGTGCTTGCAGGGCTCCCATGGCTGACTGATTCGTCCACCTGTTCTCAGTCACAGGAGGGCGGCGAGCTCTGCGTCCACGACTGTGGCCTTGTCTTCACCTGAGTTCTGATTTTGCTTTGTGTGTCTTGAGCTCTGTTACTAAATTCGCCAGCGTTTAGGACACACTGCCCTCATCATGTGGGCTGCCCTCCCTCTGGTGGAGTCCCTGCTCCAGGAGGACTCTCCCCATGGCTCTCTGATGCGTGGGTGTGCACAGAACGTCTTCGTCTCCCTTCGAGCACTTAGCCACTCTGTGTCTCATGTTCTAAGTACAGTGGTGGGGTCTGGGTGTCTGGAGTGCTTTCCTTTTTGCGCCACACGGGAGCATCTGTGCTGTTGCTGTGAGCTCACCGTCTTGCTGTGTCCTAACCGTCTTACCTTGGTGCTTGTGTTTTATTTGTCCTGTTCTCTCTTCCTCTTTTTCTCCATTCCTGCCTTGTTTGGGTTAATTAAACTTTCTTCAGTTTTTAAAAAATCCCTGTTTTTCCCTTTTGGCTCTGCTTCTCTCTACCACTTTTTGGTAGTTATTCCAGAGGTTACGGGAGGCACCCTTAACTATCAGTCTGTTTGCCCATCAGTGGTGTAGTTTCCTGAATGCCTGTCCCTGCGCCGCTGTGGTTTGTGTGTAACTTCCGCATACACCGTGGGCTCTAGCACAGGGCAGCTCTTACTGTAAGGAACTGAGCGTCTCAGGCTGGTTCTCTGGGAAGCAGGTGCTGGGGAGGAGTTCAGGGCGCACACGTTTTGCAGGAGACACACCAGGAGAGCTGGGGGAGGAGGCAGATGGGGCAGGGGCTGCGGGACCACCCGGGCACCACACTACCTCGCTGCAAAGCCACGGTCTCTTTGGGCCACTTTCCTCTGTGATCTGCTGCCCTCGTCTCTGGTTCCCGTGCGAGCCCTGGACGCCCTCCTCATGCTAGACTGAGGCCTTGCTCTTTGTCATTTTCTTGTTTCTTGTTTCTTGCTGGCCCCCTCTTCCCTAGTGGGACAAGTCCCCTTCCTCTGCCGCTGGGCTCCCCTGTCTTTTTCCTGCAGCTAGTGTGGGGGTGGGGTTGCTCATGGAGAAGGGGGCCAGGCCTGTCTCCCCAGGTCCGGACGCTGAGGACAGTGGGGCAGGAGGAGGCGGTGCAGGGATCCTGACCCCTGGACGCCCCTTCCCTGGAGGACGCTGGCCACAGGCGCATCTGTGGAAAGCGAGGCCGTTTGTCCCACACTCCCCGGCACAGCTCATCATCCAGGCAATAGAATTAGAAGCACGTTTCAGAAAACCCATAAACATAGGCAGTTATTCTCGTGCGCAGACGGAAGAAAATTCGGTGGGCCGTTTCTCACAGTTCTGTGTGGCCACCCTTCCTCTGGGTGTGACAGCCAAGCCTCCAACGCCCTCGCCCCTTGGATTAAGTTCGTCTCCCTCCTGCAGCATGACCTCAGCAAACCTTGCGCCTCTCCCTAGCACGTAGCGTGGTTTCCTTTGTCCGTTACTGTAAATTGTGCTGCAATGAACACGGAGGGTGCAGACGTCTCTCTAAGATAGTGAGCTGCCTCCCTCTTACAGGGACTCTTGTGATGACACTGGGACACTGACACCCCAAGGCCTCACCTTAATGAGACGTGAGAAATCGCTTTGCTGAGAGGGCTACATGCTCACAGGTTCTGAGGATTCAGATGTGGTATCCAAGCCGGGGTGGGCTGTGAGTGTTGCTCTGTTGACCATGGTACAGATCAGGTGGCCTGAGCAGTGGGCGTCTCACAAAACACTGAGTTCTGCAGGAAGTCCCTGCCATCCCAGGCTGAAAAGCCCATTTATCATTCTCCCTGGGTGAAAATTCATTGTGCTCATGTCTGCCTTCTGCTCCAGCACAGAGTGGGGATGCAGTGACCACTGGGCTGCACCCCAGCTCCCCTCAAGGGCTGTCCCTGGGGTGGGGCCAGTGCAGGGCTGTCCCTCCCTTGGCATCCTTCCCAGACTGTCGCCTGGGCTGGATTTTGCCTCTTGGACCCTCACTCACCTGGACACATCTGCAGGGCCCCTCGGGGATTGACCACGGCCCCACTCCTCCCCTGCCCAGTCCTGCTGACTTCACGTCTCCCGGTTCCCTGACAAGTGGCCTGCACTGGCCCTGGTGTGGCTCCCTGTCTGCTCCTCGGGTCCCCCCACCCAGGCTCCCAGAACGGCTGGCCATGAGGACACACCCCTAGTGGGTGTTTCCATCCCAGGACCAGGTGACTCTGTAGCCTCTCACGATGGGCTGGGGTCTGGGGAGTGAGTGCTGGCAGGTGGCTGAGTGGGCAAGGTAGGGACGGAGTGGGTGGTGGCTGATGTGGGGACAGTGATGGCCAGAGAGGGACAAGTAGAGGAGTATGGGGAACCGTCACTTAAAGACTATGTGTGAAGCCGGGAGGACCCTGTCCCCTTCTCCAGCCTGAGCAGAGGAACCCAAGATCACTAAGCTATCCTGGGCTCGTGTGTGCCAGGGTCAGTGTCCAACTGGCAGGAGAGGGACAGTGGACCATGGTGGATAGTGGGTGAGACCGGGGACCCCCAGAACCCTGGTGGGAGAAGGCCCCGCCCCCTTTGGGGCTCAGCGCACACCCTCCCTGGGGATGCAGCGGGCCTCTCTCTGTAGGGCAGTGTGTCCCCTTTAGACTGGAGGTGGCCCCCTCCACCTCCTCCCTGGCAAGCAGGCAAGGAGTGGGTGTGCACCATGCTATTTGATTTTTTAAACCTTTCCTCTTGGGATGTAACTTACTACAATAAGCGTGTGGATCCAAGAGCTCGGCTGGATGTGCTGTGAGAGTCGCTTGTCACGTAACCTCCACCCAAAACAAGATCCAGAGCCTCTGCACCCCACGCGGCCCCTGAGCTGCTCTGGAGCTGATCCCTGGCCTAGAGGGGACCGGGGTCCCACCTGTCACCACAGACTTGCTCTGCCTCTCCTGGGATGTCACATGGAGGTCACCTGCAGGATGGGTGCCTTTTCATAACTGCCTTCTTTCACCACACAGGTTGTTTCTGAGGTTCACCCATGTTGGTGCAATTATCAGCTGTTTGTTACTTTGATTGGTTTCTTCATTTTCTGTCCTGGGCATGGCCCCGAGGGTTCCTGCCTGTGCAGCGTGTTCTTCTGACCTCCCGACACTGGCTCGGGTACCGAGAATGTCTCAGAGTTGCAGTTAATGTTCAAAGTGTGTGGCTCTATTCAACAGAACTGAATGTGGCAAAACTTGGTGTGAGTTATGGAAAATCTTCCGACAGTTTAGCAGGACAAACCCAAGCTGGCCAGCTGGCGTTCTCCTGTTGTGTTCAGGTGAACAGGGGACCTGAGAGGCGACACTACTTTAGGGAAAGGCTGACGAGCACAGAGGACGGACCCTGGGCACCCCTGCGGAGGGCTCAGAGCGGCAGGTGCCTGCACAGACCTGCCGGGAGCAGGGGTTTGTGCCCAGCACAGGGAGCAGAGGTGCCCTAGGCTTGGGGCTGCCCTCGCGTCCAGGCAGCACTGGGGGACCCTGCATCCTCTGCTCCCAATGCCTTAACCCTCATCTACTGCAGATCCTGTGGGAGGACGGCTGCTCACGGAGACAGAAAGCCCCCCTTGCTCTTTTCTCCAGGCTGCGTGGCGGGAGCATCAGCCCTGTGGCCCCGTGTCTCAGATTCTGCTCCAGAGGAAAAGGGCAGTTGTTCTGTCGAAGATCAGACCCTGGTGCTGGGACTCAGAGCTACCCTCTGTGCACGTGGAGGTTACATAAGTGTTGGGTGTTGGGTGCAGGGAGGGCTCAGATCTGAGCCCCCTTGGGCCCTGGGGCTGGGGCCCCGCAGCCCCGCCCTCCCCTCCCCAGGCTGCCCACCCGCCCCGTGGCTCCTTCTCCCTGTCCGCTCTCCCCTGCCGAGCACCCTCCAAGCACCCTCCAGTGTCAGAGTCCAGAGCAGCTTTGCCTGAGGCGCAGATCAGTGACCAAGAGGGAAGAGGTGGTGAGTTACCAGCCGTGTCTTCATGCTGCTTTGGCTTCTGCTGCGAAGGGGTCGGTGGCTGGCTCACTGGAGAGGGACCGCCTCGCATCTGGCAGCCAGGATGGAAGACTCTGCATAGCCACTCGACAAGGACTGTCCACCCCAAACTGTCTAACCTGACATATCTGTTGGTGGGTGTTGACAGCCTGGAGCTCTCAGCACATCATCAGATGAAATCACCTCCAGCAGCCTGGGCTTTGCGAGTATTAGTGACAGGCTTCTATTCTCCCGCTATTTTTAGGGCGATTCATTGCCACGTTCCTGCGTGTTTGTCAGTGGAATCTCCTGAGTCATGAGCAGTGACGCTGGCTGGGGTGACTGGAAGGACGTGTTTGTCTTCAGGCTGGTGTCATGAGGGACCCTCACTGGGTCTTCTCCCCTGGGCTGTTTGGCCAGCAGACCACGCTTTGTGTCAGGCCCTTCCCTGCTGGACTCTTGCTGACCTGTGTAGTCTGCGTAGTCAGCCCTGGAAACGCCCTCAAGGAATCTGTGTTTGGCACAGAATGTCATGTGGCCATTGGGGCCATTTCTGCTCTGGTGGCATCTCTGGAGAGGCTCCAATGGCCGGGGAAGCCAGGCATCCCCTCTCCTTGCCAACCGGATCAGATTGTCAGAACCAGACAGAACCCAAACCCAGTCTGGAGAGATGATGTGAGCTGGTCCCCAGCCCACACCCACATTTCTGCAGCCAACGAGGGGACGCGGTGACTGGGCACACCAGTGGACGGACGTTGTGCAGTTTGGGCGCAGATGTCAGGACAGGCGCTGGCTGGAGTCCTGACTCATCGGGAGGGGAGATGGACCAGGTCCTCCTGCGGCCTGGCCTCTGCTGCGTGCTCAGCCCTCTTGCCCATCCCAGGTGGTCACAGCCACAGTAGGGTGAGGGGCAGGGTGACATGAGCCCGAAGCACCGCATCCCAGCCAAGTGGTCTTTGTAGTCCTAGGGGATTCATGCCTCCAAACCCCAGAGAAACTTCCGACTGTGAGACCATGGCTACTTAGTTTCCTGGGGTGTCGTGGTCCATGAAGGAAACGTTTAAAGGAAATTTGGGGAAGCACGAGGCTTCACATGTGTCACACCGGGCGTCGCCCTGGGGTCGCGATCTTGCACATGTTTTGACTGAAGGGGAAATGAACTGGTGGTTGAATCTGCACAACTCCCGCAGCCCAGTAGTTGCTCTCTATGGCTTGTTGCAAGTTAGTACATCACGGTCATTTTTAACATGTGTACATTTCACAGATAAGAGGAAAATGGCACCAGATGTTCACTTCTCTTGACTTTTATTGGGCACTTGCGTCGTGCCAGCGAGAACTGTTCCGGGGCCCCACGGGCCGTCAGAAGCAGCTGGTCTACACAGGGGTCTGGCCTCAGGCCGCCATCGGGTCCTGGGTGTGGAAGGCCTGGGCGCCTGGTGGAGTCGGCGCCTCCTGGTTGCTCTGCAGCATCTGATTCCTCCTCTCCAGCCTCTGAGCCCACTCACCGCGGAGCCTGGGACAGGTGAAAATTTCGACACTTGAGTCTTGGCACCTGGGCACCTGGGCACCTGTGGGGTCCCGGAGGGCCCTTCAAGCCACACCCACCACAGAGGGTCTCGCTCAGGAACCCCCGAGGAGGGAAAGTGGGGGCTGAGTAGGCCTGAACTCGCACCTCCTGATGCTCCCGTCCCTGCAGAAGCCCGTGCTCCTGAGGCCTGGACGCAGCCCCATAGTTGGCCCGGCCTCCCCAGCGCCCCAACCCTGGCCCTGCCGGGCAGTCCCTTCCTTGGCAGGTGGCCTGTTGTAGTGACCACAGCCTGATACACAGGGTGACCCGGGTCCAAGGGTGTCAGGCCTCTCCAGACCCGGACACTTGCCCACAGGCCATGGCTGCCCCATGCTCCAGACATGAATGTGTGGTTTGGTCTGGAGGGTGGAGGGTGGGTGGGCACCTGGCCCGTATCATCCTCCAGGGTTGGCTGGTAATTGGTAAGAGGCATCCACGTGGACTCTGGTCCTAGTGCCCAGGGACCTGGATGAGGAGGGCTCTCCCAGCAGTGGGCAGAGAGCCTGGACAGCCAGGGCCCATGTGTGCTGGCCTGTCCCTGCCCCTCACCAGGCTGAAGAGGGCTGTGGGGACGTGGTCAGGAGCAGCTGCTGCCCAGAGGGCTGGGCGCATTCTGGCCGAGATCCAAGGCTGGATAACCAGTCACAGCTCCCCAGAGGGGCGAGAGTGTCCTGCCCCTGCCCGTCCAGGACCTTGGTGACTCACTCGGCCAGTGCTGACAGCACTCTCACTGATCCACAGCCCACTCCTGGGACCTGCACCCACGGACTGAAGACCCAGAAGGTTCTGGGGCCTGATGGCACATGCAGGACAGGGATGAGCACACGAAGACCAGGAGGGAGCTCGGGGTTGGGCTTCCTCCCAAGGTTGGGCTCTTGTGGGATTCCTGCCCTGAGAGGTCGGGCGGGTGCAGCGCCTGCTCTGTGGGCCTTATCCCGGGGAGAGGAGGTACCACGGCACCCTTGCCAGTGCTGAATGGCCAGCCGTCCTGGATGACGGGTGGGTGCGGGGGGCAGCCAGCACGGCACCCAGACCTCTGGCCACTGGCAAGGTCAGTCCCAAGCTGGTCCCAACACAGCTGCCAGGAACAAATCCTTCCCCACCCAGCTCCCTGGGTAGCAGCTGCTGGTGCTATTTGGGGACTAAGGCTGTGACCGCTTTGGAAGTTTGGCCACGTGAGTCCTTGCCTAGGTGCAAATTATGTGCTAATACATCTTCTTAGCTGTCCCTGATCAGTCACTCCTGCATCTGCTCAGGGTCACCTAGGAGACCCCCCTTAGCACCCACAGGCCCCTGGTGTCCACCTAGTAAAGAAAAGGTATTGGCTTTGAATCTGCAAGTCCAGCAGACGTGTAAGGGAAAGTAGGGCAGACACATCGATTTATCCTGCACTCGGTGGGTGCAACTATCAGAAAAACAGACTAAGCCGAACAAACGACAAAGGGAGGGATGATGGAGTAGGGAGCGGGTGATGCAGTGGGGAGGGGATGGGGTGCTCCTCTCTCCCACTAGTGACTCAATGCTGTGATTCTGAAGCTGACTTAAGGTGGTCGGTGTTCAGTGCTTTGTCCCCTACTCCCCCTGTGACACTGATCTGGGAGAGGAGATGGTGGTGGGAGTCTGTGGATGCTCGTGTCCTGAGGGCTGAGCCCTGCCCAGCACTGGGGTGTGTCTGTGGCGCACGTGGCGCCACGGTCGCCGGGCACCACTCACCTGTCCAGGGCACTCCTGCGTATCCTCATGTCCTCGTTTTGCAGTTGCTTCGTGTGAAGCTCTATTTTTTTCTCCCAGAAGGTCTTCAGCATGCCAGCATCATAGGATACTCGTGCAGGATTCTTCAGGGTGTGGCTTTTACTCATTTTCTGGAGAGAGAATTTACAGCAACTCAGTCATTTTGTGCTGTCGGTACCCGGGCTGGAAACCAGCTCTTTTACAAAGAAGAAGGCAGCTCAGCCCCAGTAGCGCTCCCCTGCACTCCCCGAGCTGCACGGCAAATCCCAGTTTCAGACTTGAGCACGATCTAGTTTTCTTTGTATTTATGTGTGGGTGATCTGAGGTGAACACGGTTAAGGACACCTCACTGTAGCTTTGATTTGCGTTTCTCTGATAATTAGCGATGCTGAGCATTTTTTCATGTGCCTGTTAGCCACCTGTCTCTGACTGTGAGGACTGAAGGGCCAACCCGAGGTGGACCAGGTCAGGGGAGGAAGGCCCCGGCTCTCGACAGTGGTCAACTCTGTCACTCCCTCCACACAGCTTCTAGGTCACAAGCCATGAAGAAGGGCCCAGCGCTGGCCCAGGGGAGAGAGGCCGTCGTTTCGGCTTTACTCTTAGGGCATGTTTGGGCTTTGACTGTCAACCCTCTAAATTAGTCAGACGGAACTGCTGGAATCAGATCTGGAGCCCAGGCGTTTATCCTGAGCTGACGTATGTGGTGCAGAATGTGTGCTGCCCATGGTCAGTATGGCCAGGAGGATGCTAAGCAAAGCAGGACAGCAGCCGGGAGCCTGGTGGAGCCTTGCCCCACCTCAGGCAAGACCCCGGCGCAGCTGTACATGTGGCTGCATGTAACAAGATTTCTCGCACGTCCAGAGGGAAACCACACCCCAGGCTTGGAGCACATGACAGGTGCTCCTGCTGGAGAGGGTGGGAAACAGCACTTTGCCTAGAAAAACTCTGAAGCTGCATCTGATGGGAAAGGCTGTGAAATGTGTGCTTTGTGGCCTTGGCTGAAAGTTGCACAGGACCAGGCAGGACGTCTCGACCACGCGATGCTCGTGCCTGGTCCTGCTGGTCGGCGAGTCCCACCCCTGCAGAGCTCAGGGTCACGGAGGCCGAGGGCAGAGCCATGTGTGAGGGACTGTGGACGCTGCGTGGGGACCTGCGGATTCCCCATGTGTGAAGAGCCTCACCGAGCCCTGCAGGGGCTTTTGGGTGAGAGGCTGGGTCTCAGCATCCTGCCCTGACAGCCCTGTCGCTCTTGCACCAGGAGCCTGAGAGGTGAAGCGAGCACATGTGTGGGCTCACACATGAGTGCATGCGTCTCTGGGAATGCAGGCCTGTGTGTGAACACCCGTGTGTGGGCGTGAGCAGTGGGGAAGCAACTTCTGTGGTCTGAGTCTGGCTGTCAGTATTCTGCTGCAGGGACAGTGGTCACAGCAGTGTCTGGAGCTGGGAATCAGAATGCCTTGAGCCCAGGACGAAGATGAGCCCAGTCACATGTGGATGCACAACGGAGAAGCCAGTGGACATCGGTTTGAAACCGGAAGACCTTCTGGAAGGACGGAAGTAGGAGCCAAGTTCCCCGTCACACGGGGGCCAGGAGCCGTGCTGGGGGAAGTGGACGTGCTGGTGCAGAAAACCAGGAGAAGAGTGTGAATGTGGCGAGCCACCTGCTTCAGAGTCTAGAAGCTTTTCAGGGAGACCAGTCCTCCACACTCAGAAGCATGCTTTTGAAGACTAAAGAAGCCCACAGCATCTGGAGACCAGCAGCAGAGCCCTTAAAAACAACTTTAAATCTCCAGGGCTGTTGGCTCATTGAATTGGGGTTTATGTGGCTCATGTGTCTAACCCCCAAACGCCAAGCCCACACCTGTTGGGATTTTGGTGGGGGAGTAAGACAACATGTGCAGAGTCAAGGGTGGGCAGGGGGATCTGGGTGGGAGGCTGCAGTGGGGGCAGCTGGGAGACACCTCCTACCTGTCACCACCCCCAACGCCTAGAGGTCCTGGGTCCTGGCTGGTATTGCTTTTTCAGGGGATTTTTCAGTCCTTACCCTGGCACTAGAGGCTGGGCTTCACCCTGTTCTCACCAAGTGGGCAGGGAAAGGCCAGATTTGGGGAGCAGGTGCTGCCAAGCCAGGGACAGACCCTACTCAATGACAGTGAAATTGCAGAATGCCGTGGGCATCAGGGGAACCTCCACCTCACTCTGACTCTGCGTAGCCATCTGTCCTAGAGTGTGCCCCCTCCCCAGCCTTCAGGGATGAGCCCTACTCAGCCATCAAGTCTACACTCTAAGGACCCCCAGCCTCTCCTGACCATCTGGCAGGGCCCCTCCTTTGGGTCCTGTGGGCCTCTGTGTGTCTCCAGGAGGCACTGCCATGCCTCTCCAGGGCCCCTGTGGCACCTGGACCCTCAAGCGTATTTGCAGAACAAATGAAGGAGGAAGTGAACGCTGCGTTAAAGGTGACTGTTAAAAGCTCTAAAATTAGGAGTGATGGGAGAGGGACCAAGATGGAGGAGGAGGAAGACCCTGAACTCACCTCTTCCCAAGGGCACAACAAAATTCAACCACTTAAAGAGCAACTATCAGGGGAAAGACACAAAGACTAGCAGCAAAGATTTTCCACAACTAAAGGTATAAGGAAGGGACCACAGTGAAACAGAGAGGAGACGGTATAGTCAAGACCATAGCCCGGTCAGCCGTGAGACAGTATCGTCAAGACCACAGCCTGGTCAGCCGCCACAAACAGGAGGAATTTCACAATCGTAGAGGTTCTCCCCAAGAAGCAAGGGGACTGAGCCCCACTTTCGGCTCCCCACCCTGGGGTCCTGTCCCAAGAAGACGAGGCCCCCAGAACCTCAGTCTGGGAAGGCCCATGGGGCTCACTTTCAGGAGAGTCAGAAGGCTGTAGGAAGCAGAGACTCTGATCTTAAAGGCTGCATGGAAAATCTCACCCACTCTGAGACCCAGGGCAGAGGCAGTGACTTGAAGGGAGCCTGGGTCAGAACCACCTGCTGATCTTGGAGATCCTCCTGGAGAGGCAGGAGGCAACTGGGACACCCCTGGGGACAGAGATGCTGGCAGCAGCCATTTTTGGGGAACTTGTTCTACTATGTGGATGCCACTTTGGAGTCTATTAGTGCCAGGGGCTTCTTCAACACCAGCCCACCAACACCAGTCCTGGGACACCCTCCTCCTATGGCTGGGCAGCCAGTGGCACAGGGACCTTGCCCTGACCATCAGCCTGGGGATTCCCCTGGGCCCCACATGCAGCTGCTCCAGGACCCAGCTCTGAGACCCACCTGGGTCACACAGCTGAATGCTCAGAAAGCCACAACAGAAAGGCCCATACAGTCCACATGGGGGCACCCCTGGAGCACATAGCTCTGGTGACCAGAGGGGAGTGAGCTGCTGGCCCCACAGAACATCCCATACACAAGGCCGCTTCTCCAAGATTGGGAAATGTAACGTAACAACCCAACACATAGAAATAAACACAGAGCATTAGGAAAAATGAGGAGACAGAGGACCTGAGAAAGATAACCAAACAAAGCTTGGTTTAATAGAGATAAGCAACCTATGTAATAAGGAGTCTGAAGTAATGATCATAAAAATGCTCATGGAACTTGGAAGAATGAACACAGTGAGAATTTCGACAAAGAGGCAAATAATGTAAAGAAGAACCAAACAGAGCTGAAGGATACAATTGCTAAAAAACCCCTCCCAAAACAAAACAAAAAAACAACACTAGAAGGAATCAACAGTAAATTAGATAATGCAGTTGGATGGATCAGTGATTGGAAGGCAGAGTAGTGGAAATCAACCAAGCTGAACAGAGAAAAGAATTTTAGAAAATGAGGATAGTTTAAGAGACTTTTGTGACAACATCAAGCATAGTAACAGTCACATTATAGGGGTATCAGAATGAGAAAAGAGAAAGAAAGGGACAGATAACTTGCTTGAAGAAATACTTGCTGAAAACATCCCTAACCTTGGAAAGGAAAAAAGACATCCAGATCCAGGAAGCATAGAGAGTCTTAAAGAAGATCAACCCAAAGGGGGTCACACCAAGACATATTATAAATTAAAATGGCCAAAATTAAAGATAAAGACAGAATCTTAAAAGCAGCAAGAAACCTACAGGGAACCCCCATAAGATCATCAGCTGCTTTCCAGCAGAAACTCTGCAGGCCAGAAGGGAGTGGCAGCAAATATACTAAGTGATGAAAGGAAAAATCTACAACCAAGAATACTCTATCATCTGGCAAGGCTATCATTCAGATCTGAAAGAGAGAGAGAGTTTTATAGACAAACAAAAGCTAAAAGAGTTCAGCACCACTAAACCAACTTTACAAGAACTACTAAAAGGACTTCTCTAAGCACACACAAAAAAGACCACAACTAGAATTTATGCTAATTATGAAAGAAAAAAAACCCCTCACTAGTAAAGGCAAATACATAGTAAAATATATAGTAGATCAACAACTTACAAGTCTCATAGGAAGATCGAAGGACAAAAGCAGTAACACCATCTACATCTACAGTAAGTGGTTAAGATGTAAAATGTAACAGCAAAACAGTCAGTGTGCATGTGGGGTAATAAGGGAGGGATGTTAGAATGCATTTGAACTTAAAAGATCATCAGCCTAAAATAACCATGTATTTATATAGGTTTTTATATATGAGCCTCATGGTACCACAAACCCAAAACCTATAACAGATACACACACGAAGGAGAAAAGAATTCAAACAAAACAATAAAGGTAGTCATCAAATCACAAGGGAAGGGAGCAAAAGAAGAAGAAAGAAAAAAGAAAACTATAAAGACAATCAGAAAACTGCTAACAAAATGGCAATAAGCACATAGCTATCAAGAATTATTTTAAATGTAAATGAACTAAATACTCCAGTCAGAAGACAGAGAGTGGCTGAAGGGATGAGAAAATAAGACCCATATATCTGCTGCTCACAAGAGACTTACTTCTGATCTAAAGACACACACAGATTGAAAGTGAGGGGAGGGAAAAAGGTATTCCATGCAAACGGGAATAAAAAGAAAGCTGGGTTAGCAATACTTATATCAGACAAAATAGACTTTAAAACAAAAACACTAACAAGAGACAAAGAAGGATATTGCATAATCATGAAAGGCTCAATCCATTAACAATTGTAACTGTACATGCACCCAACATAGGAACAACTAGATACATCAAGCAGATATGAACAAACACAAAGGGAGAAACTGACAGCAACACAATAATACCAGAGGACTTTAACATCCCACTTGCCTCAGTGGATGGATCATCCAGACAGAAAATCAGTAAGAAAACACTGGCCTTAAATGATTCAATAACCCAGGTAGGGTTAATAGATATATACTTATATCTTTTGTCCAAAAGCAGCAGGATCCATGTTCTTTTCAAGTGCACATGGAACATTTTCCAGGATAGATCACACGCTAGGCCACAAATCAAGTCTCAATAATTTTAAGAAGATTAAAATCATACCTACATGCAAAAGAAATACAACTTTTTACACCACATTGAAAAAAAAAACCCTCAAAATGGATTAAAGACTTAAATAGAAGACCTGAAACTATAAAACTCTTAGAAGAAAACATAGGCAGTATGCTCTTTGACATTTATCTTGACAATTTTGGGGGGGATCTGTCTCCTCAGGCAAGGGAAACAAAAGCAAAAATAAACAGATGACATCAAATTGAAAACCTTTTGAACAGTGAAGGAAACCATCAACAAGATGAAAAGGCAGCCTACTGAATGGGAGAAGGTATTTGCAAGTGATGTGTTTGATAAGGGGTTAGCATCCAAAGGGGCAAAGAACTCATACAACTCAACATCAACACAATGAATACACCAATTAAAAAATGGGCAGAAGACATTTTCCCAATGACATACTGATGGCCAACAGACAAATGAAAAGATGCTCAACATTGCTAATCATCAGGGAAGTGCAAATCAAAACCACAGTGAGCTATTATCTCACACTTGTCAGAATGGCTGTGGTCAAAAAGACAACCAGTAACAAGTGTCCGTGAGGATGTGGAGAAAAGGGACCCCTTGTGAATGGGACCTGGCAGGAGGAGCCTTCGCTGGGACCAGTGTGATGGTTCTGCACTGTCCCCCGGTCAGCAGTTAGGGAGCCCCCCTCAACCAGTATCTTCTCCCTGACTCTGCAGCACCTCTGGGTTCCTCAGGGCTCGTCTGAGAGAAGAGGCCAGGAACTTTCACAGCTGTTTGACAGGAATTCTTTGTTGATTCCTTCAAAAAAAAAGCTGGGCTCTTATTTCATGTCCTTTAAACATCATTTTCTATAATTTCTTTGTATTGTGTCTTACAATTGTGTCCGTCCACGATGGCTTGGACACTGTCGGGCTCTCCGTGGAAGGTGAGGACCCCGGTGGGGAGCTCTGTGTGTCCACACGACTAGCCTGATGTGCCCTGGCCCCTCTCTCCAGAGCACAGCCTGGCCACTAAGTTCAGCCTGCTCCACCTCCTCCCGCAGATCCAGGCCAGTGCCATGCTGGGAGGCCTCCCTCTGGGCCTGGGCTGCTGCCGCACCTGCACACTGTGACCAGCCCCAGGAGCTCCAGCCCCGGGCTCTCACGAGTGGTGCCTTCTGCACATTTAAGTTTGGGATCTGCCTGACCACAGGGCCATCTTATCAGCCTGGTCACTTCCTCTATTTTGGAAGCATCCATGCCCCCAGGACAGCACGAGAAACACCTACAACAGTCGGGGCCTGTTTCTTGCAAAAATTTTAGTGGGTAGGACATGAAGTAAGGAGGGAGGAGGGACTGTGGCTCACATGGAAGCATCAGGAAGGTGTTCACACTGGGTCAGTTCTCAGAGGGGTGGCAGGTTCTCAGCCCCTCCCATGACTAGCATGTGGCAGGAGCCCCAGGAACCCCCTCCTGAGTGGGGCAGACACTCCCCTGAACCTTGACCTTGATCCTGTGACCTTCGGGGTGAAGTCTGTGAGGGGGCTGCTGGTATGAGCCTGGAGGGTGTGGACTTTGGAGAAGCCCCTCCCCAGTGCCTGGGAAGCAGAGGGCAGGCTCGTAGGGAAGGCCCTGGGTCCACACGCAGCCTAGATGGGCCTGAGGGTGGGCAATGGTCAGCCGGGGTCTGCATCAGCCTGGGAGGTTGGGCCCCTACAGATCAAGGCCGGCATTCCTCAACTTGATCAGGGTCAGGGGGAAACTGTAGAATTTTGGAATCTCGGTTAAGATGTCACACTAACTTGCCACATTGTGTCCTGACAGGAAGAAGTGTGGGTCCCAAGACGAGGGTCCCCTGGGCTTTGGAGAGTGACCAGTGCTGGAGGGTGGGGGCCGGTAAGGAGGGCAGGGCTCCAAGGAGCGGGCAGGGATCCCTGGAAGGGTCAGCTTGTGGTCTGAGTTTCCCGTTTTCTGCTGGGCCCCCAGGCGTGCTCTCGTCTCCGTGCAGCCACCTCGCCTCAGCTGAGGCACCTCCACCAGGAGTGGACAGTGTCCTGTGTGGCCAGACAAGCTTATGACCCCCGGGCTGCCTGGTCAACTTGGTGTCCCAGCCTGCAGAGAAGACGGCACTGACCCTGGGCCACCCAGTGAGCCAGCACCCAGGGCCCCCCTTGGCTCATCCCCAACTGTGGGGAGAAGCACCGCTATCCATTAAGTCCTGCAACTTGAAAGCACCCAGTAAAGCGAGGGATGGAAGGGCTTGCTCTCAGCCAGTTCTTCTGGACTCATTCAACACAGAAGTTAGGCCCCCGCAGTCTGAGAATATCTGTCCAGGACAAGTCAAGAGCCTTCATCACAGAGGGATGCTGCTCTGACCATGGCCCCTCTCCTGCTCTGGGGCAGGCTGCCCCCATCAGCTGTCTGGGGCCCTGGGTGCGCCTCCCCCCGCAGCCTGGTCCCCAGTCTATGTGTAGGGTGGCTCTGGGCTCCAGGACTGGCTTATAGGAGGAGCTGGGGCCACGGTCCAGACTGTGGGGCCCTCGGTTCTCTGAATGCAGGTGGCACCCCGTCTGTAGTTGCCTGAGCCCCGCGCTACCCTGGGAACGCCGGCCGTCAGGGTTCTGGGAACAGACACAGGTGCTGCTCCCCTCCCGGCCCAGGCAGCTGGGGGCTGGCCTGTAGATCAGAGAAACTTAGAAATGCAGCAGTTTACCCCGAAGGGGCTGAGGCCTTCCTGAGTCAGCGCTGCCAGCTAGTGAGTTAAACCATGAGCACTCGGGCCGACTGGGTGGGGGGCCTGACCCGAGGTCTCGTCCACTCAGTGTGTCTTCTCCAGGACACAGGGGTGGCGTTGGACTCCTTCAGACCAAGTGAAAACAATGTTTTGGGTGTGGTTAGCTGCCCTCACCAGCAGGGGCTTCCGGGAATAACAGGGTATCAGCTTTTGCCTCAGGAAGCTTAGCCCTGTGGTGCAGCCCTTCAAATCCTCGTGGAGTAGAAACAACAGACAGACAGACAAAGGGCCCCCAGAGCCAGCAGAAGACAGTGGGAACAGACCCACAGGGGCCCTGGGGCAGGGGAGGCCGCAGCTCTGTCTCCATCCAGGCCTTGTCACCAGAACTGAGTGGGAAAGGTTCTAACAGAGTGAGCTCCCGGGAAGAGCCAGCGCCTTGCCCTGGCTGCTGCATGTGCCCGTTTCTCCACGCTGAGCCCTGGACAGGTCACTGTGCGATCAGACCCCGGGGCTCACCTGGCAGTCCTTTCGGGCGGTCCGGGAGCTCCTGGCTGCAGACGTCCTTCTGTGTCCCCGGGTGCACGTCCTGGCTCTGTCCACTCCTCGCTTATACAGGCTTGGTGACGCGCTGCCTGGCGTCTGTTCAGGAGCCTGGAAGACGAGCTGCCTTCTGTCTGGAAGCGGCCCCTGGAGAATTAAAGCGAAAACCAAAACCCCACCTGTTACTCAAATTCTCTGGGTAATTGTCTTATTTCTCCTTATTATCCCAAGCTAGACACCAAATATTTCATTGCAAGACCTGCCTGATAACAAGTCCTGCCTGCTCATGGCCAGGGTGAAAAGGAATTAGTGGTGGACCAGGGACTCGGCTCCATCCTAAAACATGGTCTGTCTGAAGACCCCATCCCCATCCCCACCTGCGCTCCTGACAAGACTCAATACCAATCACGGGGCTGCACTTCATTCTGGGACCTGACAGCTAGCTGCAAACGTGGGTCCTGGTGCCACTTGAAAGGTCCCCCTTGGGTATGGGGGCTCCTCCCTCTGTTCTCCCTGAAGCTGGATGGAAATGTCGATTCCTGTAATCTCCCTGCCACTGCACAGCCTAACAGGAGCCGGTCAGATGTACACAGACAATCCCTTTCAGAGCAACAACCCTAATTTAATGGGGTGGATGCCATTCTGCTGAAGCTAACTTCCAACCCTGAATGTCATCACAAGTGTATCTGGCTTCTTTATGCTTTATTGTGTCTACCTGGATATTATAATTTCCAGATTTGAGCCTCCATCGTTACCATTATTATTATTTTTTGTTTTTAATAACTTGTTCAGTTTACTGACTGTTGCATCATATTCGTGGTCAACAAAGTGGTGAGCCCCCAGATGTGCTCAAAGATTAGGACAGCCTTTCCCGTGAGACTTTGCTTAATTACCACTCTGCTTAGCACGGGTGGCTAACATTTAAAAAATCTCACTGACTCCCTGGCCCCTGAGAATACATCCTCAGATGTCCTGACCTCAGCGTGGGGAGCACTGGAAAGTCCCGGAGGCCCAAGACCCTAGGAGATCCACTTACCATGTGGCTCACTGGTCTTCAATGACCACATTGCTCGCTCCAAAGACAGAAACACAGGGTCTGTTTAGAATGGAGCAAAAGTAAGGATCTTGTCTGTTAGGGGTAGAAACTGACTCAAAAAACTTCAAGGAAGAAAGAACTCATTGGGTCACAAAGCTAAAAAGCCTAGAGAGGGATAGGTCTGGCTTCAGGTACTGCTGGATCCAGGGACTCAGATAAGTTCTCTTTTTTTCCTGTTCTCTTGTTTCTGCCCCCTTTCTGTGGTCATTTTCAGGCATTCTCGTCCCTCAGCCAACCTCCCCTTGTCTAGACCAGCAGGGAAGAGAGCTGTTACATTCCAGCCCTGGACAAGCCTCATGTCAGCCATCTGCTCGGCCGGGCTGGGGTCTTCTCTTGCTGTTAATCAACTCACTGACCCCTTCTGTTTGTAGCTTTGGTTTTCTATTTTAATATTATTGCCTTTTGTTAGAAATTCCCTAAGAATCTTTCTGTAACCAGGGGAAAAATGAGCACCACCACCATTGTTCAGAGAGAATAGCTATGTGACCACATGTACTGAGCTTCCTGGAAGCAAGGGCAAAAAAGGGAGAACTGGTGATGTTCCTGCTGGCAGCATCTCACAGGGCACTGGGTTGCCCTGTGGGACAGAGGACTTTCCTAGCCTGATTTTAAAGGCAATTGTCACATGCAACTTCTCTGATAGGCACAAGGGGAGGTTTTCCCCACCAGACTGCTTTCACATCAAACCTGTGGAGGGCAGGAACCCAAGCGCCATCCTGTGAACTGATGTGTTGACATGAACCTCAGGAAGTGGGGGGAGGCAGAGCTGCAGTGTCCTCCTCAGAGGGGCCAGTTTGGGGTAGAAGCAGGGGGTTACATTATCATAGATATCACATTATTATATTCTTAAGGCAGTTCTAAAGCACTGGGTTCATGTTGCTGGTTTCAGCTGCTTCAGATCAGTTATTGAAAGAGTGAGGTCACAAACAATGATGAAAAACCACATTTATCATGTGCCCACTCCATGTTTCATGGGACACACATCTCAGGGACAACCTGGGGGTGAGTGCACACCACTTACGTCTCTGGGAGCTGAAGGACTGTGTTGGCTAGGAGAACAGCCCAGGCTCTGGGTGGACACTGGGTTGATAATGTATCACTGAGGTTGAGAAGCTGAGTAGGGGGTGGAATGCCAGTCCAGTTGGAAGTCCAACTCACATCCACTTAGATGAATTTGTATGTGACACCAAAGCTTTTGTCAGACGGCCACCACCAGTCTGCTCCATGGGAGGGAAAGCCATGAGTGTTCACCAAGCATGCATCAGTTAGCTACTGCTGTGTAACAACCACTTTTCATGTCCCACAAGCTTGTGGAGGGGCTAGGTGGATCTGCTGGCCTGGCTTGCCTAGATCACATTTCCGAGGTCAGAAGGTAGTTTGGCTGTGGGCAGGCTAGGGTGGGACAGCCTCAGTAGAGACTTATTGGCTCCTGTGGCCTTTTCCTTAGTGGGCAGGCCTGGAATTATGTTTTGTGTGTGTGTGTGTGTGTGAGAGAGGGATGGAGGTGGTGGGTCTGCCCAGATGCAGGGGGCTGGGCAGTGGGCCCCAGGCCTGCATGGGAGAAACTGCAGCTTTACGTTACAAAGGATGGGGAGTGGGGGCCGAAGTGCAGGGCCCCCACTGCTGCCTCACCGGCAGGCATCGGCCACCTACCTTCCATTCATCCACTATTCCGGTGGGTGCTACCTGGCTTCCGATTTTCTAGCTGAAACAGAGGCCATAGGGGCTGCAGTGACCTGCCTGGGGTCACAGAGGCCATGAAAGGGGAGCCAGGGCTGCAATCAGACCCACCTTTCCCACTGCCTCCCCCTGGGCGCCCTTGGTGCAGCGGTTGTCACCCCAGGAGGTCCAAGTTCTCCCGTTTTCCTCCATCTCAGTGTCCTTTTTCACTGAGCTGTGTTGGGACCAGGTTGATCAGATTTGTGGAATTGGGATCGGGGGCCGCGCTGTGGGCTTTAAGGTCTGTCACATATATTTCTATGGAATCTGGATTTTGTCTGAAAAGAGACTGAAGATTCAGCGGTGATTATAGGTCATCCTGTGGGATCTGGTTCTGGGTCTCTTCCCCCCCTGCCCCCCATGGGGCTCACAAACACAAGATGCTCATCTTTCCTCCAGTCTGTCCCCTGGTTGAAGGAAGTGGGGTGGAGGGGGAGGAGGTTTGGGGGTGGCCTTTTGAGCACCCCCTGCCCTCTCCCATGGATTTTGGGAAGAACCCCTGGGCCAGCATGGAGTCCCTGGAAAGCACAAAGGATGTCTCAGGGGCCAGGCAAAGGAGCGGTGTTGGAGGGTGTTACCCCGCCTAGGGCGCAGGAGCAGGAGGTGGGGGGGGGGCGTGGAAGGAGATCCTACCCAGGCCCCATCTGAGCTGAGATCACCAGGGTCCCCTTGGTGGGACTGTCCCATGGGATCTGGGCATGTCGTGCCCCTGGGGCTTCCAGGCCGATGGTGGGATGGAGGCCCTGGGGTGAGACCCAAGGGGAGTGCTCAGGGTCTCGGGGAGGCAGTACAGAGACCTGAGGAAGGAGAGAAGGCGTCTTGGAAGAAAGGTGTGCAGAACCAGGAGCGGCAGGTCTAGCGTGCTTCCCCTCTAGTGGGGACGGTGAGTGTGGTGCTGGACACAAGGCCAGGGTTCTCCCTGAGGCAGGCTCAGCCCCTAGGTGGGTGGGCAGAGCTTAGCTTTCAGGCCTCCAAGGAGGCCCATGTGTCTGCCCAAGAGTAGGGGCGGGTGAAGTGAATTAACCTGGGGTGGGGGGGGGTGTTCATTTCTCCTCCCTGACATCCAAGACGGCTCCTGCAGATGCGAACTTCTCTGGGGGTGATTCCCATCGGGCAGTGGAAGAGGCAGGCCTGGCAGGGTGACTCAGGCCTCAAGACTGCGGGTCAGCTCCCTGCCTGCTGCCGGAGTTACTCTTGGGGTGTTTGTTTTGAGCAAGAGAAAGCAACTGACTGAAGTAAAAGAGGACTTTGCTAGCACATTACTGGGCAGCTCAGAGATGAAGGAAGGGCTTCGAAGAAGGACCTGTGGTCTCAGTGGCAGGAGCCAGCGTGACCCGGGCCTCTGCAGCCACAGTTGGCGCCACCTTTGATCACTTCCTGTGTCTCCTCTCTGGACTCACATTGCAGGACCCAGAGTGTCTGGTGATTCTGCCACCAGGAGGGGATGCTCACCAGGTCCACATAAGGAGGGGCGGAGCTGGGGCTGGCAGGGCAGGTCTCCCGGTGGAGTCCATCGCCTGGAGCCAGGTCACTGCTTCCCTGAGACTGTGACATGTCTCCCTGGTCCCGCGGGTCAGCAGACTCACCCCAGGGCCAGAGTAGGAGGGGTGAGCAGAGCACATGGGCCTGAGGCCAGTCCGCCTTCCTTTGCACCTTTGTGGGGCTTATGGAGCTTAGTGTGGTGACGTCCCTGAGCCCAGGGTGGGAGGGGAGGGGTGGTGGCCACATCCAGGCTCATCCAGAACAGCTGGTTACCTGCCTCCAGGGGCCTGGGAGGGAGGGCCTGAGGCAGACTCAGGTGGCGGCAGCAGCAGCCATCCCACCACAGCGGGTCACTGCCTCCCTGATCCTCAGGAAAGGGTGGTGACCTGCAGTGTCTTCAGAGTGAGACCCCCGGCACCTCTCAGGGCAAAGCTCTTATGGCCCCTGGAGCCCCAGCAGGGGGGCTGGAGGAGCAAAGGGACCCGGGGCTGTTTGGTCCCAGTCCCTGAGCCCACACAGCCCATCCTGCCGAGGATGTGGGAGGCATTGCCCCCAGACAGTGAGCAGGCCTGCTGGGCGGAGCAGGTGGGGACTTCTGCATTCATGTCCACCCGTGCCATGGCCACCAGGTGAGCCCTGCAGGGTGATAACTGTGCTCCCATGTGCCACGTGGTCAGCTGTGCCCTTCCTGGGCTGGGCTGGCACTGGGCCACCATCATCCACAAGGAGCGCCCTAGGCTGAGCCCTGGTTCACAGGTGAGACCCTAGTTCCTCCCCTGGTTCACAAGTGAGGCTCCCAGTCCCTCCCCTGGTTCACAGTGTGAAGGAAAAACCGGGCTGGTCTAACAAGATAACTCACAAGTCTAGGAATGTGAAGGAGATGCTGGGCTGGGCTAACAAGATAACTCACAGGTCTAAGTATTGGAATACTGATCTGAGTTCTGCTGGAATAACTTGTAAATCTAAGTTAATTAGTGTTGTTTGCTGTTCATGTTTTTTGCTAGCCAGCTGGGTTTTCAAAGATACATATTTGGCTTCGGAATGTTGGTTTGCTGCCTCCCCACCTCCACTTTTGTGATGATAATGCTGCTAAAGCTGTTCCATGCCTATTGGCCTAATACCTCAAGCTTGTACTTTACCCTATAAAACCTCATGTGCACGTCTTGGAGGTGCTCAGAGCTTCGGAGCAGAAGCCCCTCTGAGCCCGCTGACGTAATACATCTGAGTACTCCAGCCCTCCAAGTGGTGCTTGTTTCTTGGCTGGCCTGTCGTTTTCATAACAAACAGACATAAATGGAAAGATACCCTGTGCTCATGGACAGACAACACTAATTAACTTAGATTTATGAGTTAGTCCAGCAGAACTCAGATCAGTATTCTGACACTTAGATTTGTGAGTTATCTTGTTAGCCCAGCCTGGCTTTTCCTTCGCATTCCCCTCTCTTGATGCTTTCACAACCCTAGTTGGAGTAAGCATCATCACTTATTTGTTGCAGGGGCTCATAATTGGAGGCTAACATCTGAAGTTTTATAGCCTCTACCCGCTCACTGACAAAGCAGGTCAGGAAGTTTAGGACACAGGGCCCAAATAGCACAACTGCAAAAATCAGGAGCAAGGGACCTATGAATGGTGCCAGCCAGGAGGTCCAGCCCCAGGGGCCTGTCCATGGGCTCTTATGTAAAATATGTTTTCTCTTTTCCACTCGGTCTTATAACTCTTGGACCATCCCTCTGACAATTTCTGATTGATTGGCATAAAAACAGCACTCTTCATTTAGGAAGAGGCATAGTCCCCCCTCTTTGGCCATGAGTAGGTCCAGACCCCTCCTGTTTTGTAAGGCCACCTCGGCCAGAGAGTCAACCTGACTTTGAAGAGTTCCCAGGGTTTCTGCTATTTGTTGGAGATCATGGCTGAATTCACCTGTAAGCTGAAAATACAGGTCGGTACGTGGACCACCTGTCACCCGGTTCCGTGCAGGTGCATTGTACAGCCAAGGAGAGTGAGGGCATTATCGTCAGTAACATCAGCCTTATGATTATCTTAGACATGATGCTGAAGTGACAGCACTAATTATAACAAGGTATAAAATAGCCACCAGGATTCTATGGCCTATGTTCTAGTCAGGTGGGGTGGCGCTCGCTAGCCCCACTGCTAATACGCAGACTAGTATAGCAAACAAGGAAATAGGCAAGGGAGCACAAAAGAAATACATTTAACAGCTTCGTTGAGCTTTCCTCAAGCTTCGGCCTTGCAGTGACTAGCCAGCTTCCGGGTGTGGCTAGAACAGGGCTCGTTGATCCTTTTCTGGTCCCTCTTGAACTTGATCTTGAGTGGGTCTCCTGGGACACTCTCAATTTTCCAGGGACCCTCTGTCTGAGGTGAAGTCACTCTCTTAACCCTGGAGTGGTGGATCCAAGGGATGATTCCTGCAACTTTAACAGCTGTAGGGGTAGTTAATACCACTAAATATGGTTCCTTCCATGTTGGTTTGAGAAGTTCCTTTTTCCAATCCTTCACCCATACTTGGTCACCTGGTTTATGGGGGTTGTTTCTATCACCCAACCCCAAACTTCTCGTAGTACTTGTCCTAGTCCCAACAGTTGTTGTTGGAGCCCTAAATTTCCTACTTCTGGGGTGGGATTTCTCATCCTGACTAAAGGTGGCTGCTGCCCATAGAGGATTTCAAAGGGAGAGTACCCAATATTAAATCTTGGGGTGCATATAATTCACAACAGAGCCAGGGGTAAAATGTCCACCCAGGGGAGCTGGGTTTCTTGGCTGATTTTAGCTATCATTTGTTTTAGAGTTCTGTTCATTTGTTCCACCTTCCCTGAGCTTTGAGGCCGGTATGCTGTGTGCAGGTTCCAGCGGATGCTCAGTGCCTTTGTCACTTGCTGTACAATTTTTTGCCACGAAGGCGGGTCCATTGTCAGACCCAATGGAGGTAGGCATTCCAAATCAAGAGATAACATCCCTGAGGAGAGTCCTTGTCACTTCCCTTGCTTTCTCTGTCCTGGTTGGGTAGGCTTCTACCCACCCTGTGAAGGTGCAGACGAAAACCAGCAGGTACTTATATTCCTCACTGGGCCCAAGTTCAGTAAAGTCCACTTCTAAATCTTCGAAGGGAGCCAGTCCGCATCGTTGTATTCCCATTGGCCCAGTGAGCTCTTGTTTTGGATTGTTTTGTGCACAGGGCGAGCAGTGTTGGGAGACTGATGCACACAGAGTAGGGAGATGAGAAATTAGGAAATATCGCTTTAAGAGGGCCTCCAAAGCCATTTTTCCCATATGTGTGGCCTTGTGTTGTTGTTGAACTAGATGATAAGCTAGTCATTCTGGGATGAAAACCCTTCCATCCATCATGATCCACTATCCGTCCTTTCTTTTCTTTCCTTGTTTGGCCTGTGCCCACTTGGGGCAGTGGGTAGCTCTGGCGCTGCCATAACTTTACTTACTGAGTGTTCCCAGGCAGCTTCTTCTCTTGCCTTTTGATCAGCCAGCCTGTTCCCCTGGCTCACAGGGTCATTTCCTTTTTGATGTCCCTTACAGTGAATAATGGCCACTTCCTTTGGATCTCATACTGCCTCCAGTAACTGGAAAATTTCTTCTTTGTTTTTGATTTCCTTTCCCCCAGCAGTCAAAAGCCCTCTCTCCTTATAGATGGCCCCATGTACATGCAAGGTTGCAAATGCATATTTGGAATCAGTGTATATATTGACTCGTTTTCCTTTCCCTTCCCTTAGTGCCTGGACCAGTGCCCAGATCTCTGCTCGCTGAGCAGACCTTCCTGGGGGAAGGGACTCTGCCTTTATTACCTCTCGGGTTGTTGTTACAGGGTAACCTGCTCGCCGTTGCCCATCCTGCATGTAACTGCTGCCGTCTGTGAAAAGTTCCAGGTCTGGGTTTTGCAGGGGCTTGTTGGTTAGATCAGGCCTGCTCGTGTACACATCTTCAATGATATCTTCGCAGTTGTGGTCAGGCTGCACATCCCCCTCAGGCAAATATGTGGCTGGATTTGAGATTCGCACAGTCTCTAGACGGACTCTTGGATTTTCACATAGAAGCCCCTGGTAGTGGGTCATCCTTGTGTCAGTTATCCATTTGTAACCTGGGCTGTTCATCAGGGCCACCACAGAATGGGGCACTTTTACATTTAAAGTCTGTCCCAGTGTGAGTTTGTCTGCCTCGTTGACCAGGAGGGCTGTGGTAGCGAGGGCCCGTAAACAGGGTGGCCATCCTGATGCTGCAGGGTCCAGTCTTTTAGACAAATAGGTCACAGGGTGCTGCCATGGCCCCACATTCTGAGTTAGGACGCCAAAATTGGTTTGGTTTCTTTCATGCACAAACAGATTAAACTCTCGTGTCCCATCTGGTTAAGCCTAGTGCTCAGGCTTGGGTTAGTAGTTCCTTTAATTGCCTAAAGGCATTTTCTTGTTCAGTTTCCCATTTGAGGGTTTGCTTTCCTGATCCAGCAGTTGCTTCATAGAGGGGCTTGGCTAGTCTTGAAAACCCGGGGATCCAGATCCGGCAAAGCCCAGCTGTGCCTAGGAATTCTCACAGTTCTCTTTTTGTTTCCGGTCTGGGTATGGCGCAAATAACTTGCTTTCATTCTGGTCCTAGGGCTCGGTGTCCCTCTGAGATAATAAATCCCAGGTATTTGTCTTTTTGCAGATCTGGGCCCTTTTCCACGAGACCTTGTACCCAGTTGTTTGGAGTAACCCTAGGAGGGCTCGAGTTCCTCTCCAACAGTCCTCTTCACTGGGGCTGGCTAACAGCAAGTCATCCACATACTGGAGCAGAGTACAGTTCAATGTCTCCCCAGGGAATTTTACAAGATCTGTGGCTAGTGCCTCTCTGAACAAGGTGGGCGAGTTTTTAAAGCCTAGAAAAGTGTATGGATTTGGCACTGCTGGATGTATTGTAGTGACTACTTCATTCACTTTTCATAAGTCCTGCACTGGCCTATAGTCTGTCCCTTCTGCTTTCTTCACCGGGAGCAACGGTGTGTTCCAAGGAGAGCTGCACTCAGGATTCCCTCTTGTCGGAGGCGCTGTATATGCTTCTGGCTTCCTAGGTGGGCCTCTCGAGGCATGGGATATTGCTTCTGTCTGACCGGGCTGGCTTCAGGTTTGAGGTCAATCACCAGTGCTGCCTGATTATGTGCCAAGCCTGGCGGTCCATTTTCAGCCCAGACTAATGGAAACTCTTCCAGGAGTTTGCT
This sequence comes from Camelus ferus, assembly GCF_009834535.1. Lineage (NCBI taxonomy): Eukaryota > Metazoa > Chordata > Mammalia > Artiodactyla > Camelidae > Camelus > Camelus ferus. Next base: position 97,565,941 of record NC_045700.1, read on the forward strand.
AGGATTTTCCTGGAGTTCTCTGCTCTCATACAGATGCCACTCTTCTTCTCGGGGAACTGAGATGGCTAAAATCTGTAGGGTCAGAGGTGCCTGTTTCCCGGGGATGAAGGTAATTTGTGCCCCCAATTTAGACAGAAGGTCTCTTCCAAGCAATGGTATCGGGCATACAGGCAAATATAAAAATTCATGTGTCACTAGACGGCCCCCTACTTGACGGGATCGTGGTTGGCAGAAATGGTGGGTAGTTGAGTCCCCAGTAGCCCCAATAATAGTCGCCTTCTTCTTGGTCAGGGGGGGCTACAGGTTGGGTCGCCACAGAATACTCTGCTCCTGTGTCTACCATAAAAGTCATTGGTTGGCCCTTTTAAACATCTTGACCTTGGGCTCCTGGGGGCCCAGGGACAGGGAACCCGGTCTCTCCTATTCTGAGTCAACCCCAGCCAGTCCGATGTGATTACTGGCTGGTGGATCCAGCTGATAAGTAGGCCTTTTTGGGGGTGCTCTCTTACCATCATTTCTGTTTGGGCACTCATTCTTCCAGTGTCCTGTCTCCCGGCAGTATGCGCACTGGTCTCGGCCCAGGGGCATCCATGGTTGCGGTCCCCTCTTCCGAGGTGGTGCAGGATTCTGGCTGAAGCTTGTTTTCCCCAGGGCTGCTGCAAGGAGTGAGGCTTTCTGCTTCATTCGCTGGTCTGCTTCTCACTGGGCTTCCCATTCTTGGTTTACAAAATCTTTGTTTGCTACTTCCAGCAGCTGTGTAGCATTCATCCCTGTGAATCCATCCAGTTTTTGGAGTTTCCGGTGTATATCTGGGTATGATTGGGCTACAAAGGCAGTGTTGACCATCCGTTGGTTTTCTTGGGCCTCAGGATCAAAAGGAGTATAGACTCAGAATGCTTCACATAGTCTCTCATAGAAGTCAGTGGGTGTTTCATCTGGCCTTTGGGTCACCGTGGTCGTTTTAGACATGTTAGTTGGCTTCTTGGCTCCTGCTCTTAGCCCTTGTAGGATGGCCTCCCGGTATTCACGCAGTGCTTCTCTTCCTTCTTGGGTGTTAAAGTCCCAATCTGGTCTGGTGTCAGGGGCAAGTGTCATGGCCTACCCCTTGACATCCATTGTGTCCCCAGGGGCTCGGCCCTGCAGCCATTTTCGTGCTTCAGTGAGAATGCGTCTCCTCTCCTCTGTATTGGAAAGAGTCAGAAGCAGCTGGCGGACATCTTCCCAGGTGGGCCAGTGAGAATGGAAGATAGACTCTACGAGGTCAATCATAGCCTGTGGCTTTTCAGAGTAGGCAGGAGTGTGATGGCGCCAATTGAGAAGGTCTGTGGTGCTAAAAGGTTGGTAGTAGAGTACGGCGTGCCCGGGATGAACAGTCCCATCTTCCCCAACTTGCTGCGGCCCTTGTGTCTCCCGCAGTGGCATTTGGAGGGCCAGTGGTGCTGGCTTCCCAGCTTGTGCTGAGCGGAGTCTTCTCCCTACCAGCTCAGGCTGGGGGCTGGGCTCTGCCTCTGGGTCCTCAGGTTGGGGAGGTGGTGACACAGAGGGTGGTGGTGTCTCCAATGGGACTGGAGGTATCTGTGTCCTGGGGGCATACGAAGGGGGCAGGCACATCTCGTCTTCTGCGTCTCCCTGGAAAATAGGCTTTTTTCTGTCTGTCTTTTTGGCCTGGACCGGCTGAGCTCTTAAAATCTTGCATTGTCCAGGTCCATTTGAGCAAAACCGAATCCATGGGGGTAGAGTCTGGGCAATATTCAGCCAGGAGTCAATCTAAGGGAATTGATCTGGGTGGCCTGGGGTTCCAGTGATTATTTGATAGACTGCTCACACTGTTGCTAGGTCCAGAGTTCCTCCTGAGGGCCACCCGACTCCAAAGGCCGGCCATTCAAGCTCACACAAAGTGCGGAGCCTGCCGGGGGTCATTCAAATTCCATAGTTTCCTGAGAATCCCTTTTTGAAATTCTTAATCATGCAGTCTAGAGTGGTGGGTTTTGACTTAGAACCTCCCATTCTTTTTAGATGTTTAAGGATAATAGATCTGTTGCTTTAGATGTTTGGGAAGGTAGCCTTTATATCTTTTCCTTCTTCACTCCTCAAAACACCAGAGTTCCCAGAGAGACTGCTCTTTTGCTGGGTCTATGAGTTATTTGAAGGCTAATTTGGTCAGGGAGTCTAGGTTCCAGTCACAGCTGATGTCTCCGGATCTCAAGGGCTCAAGCAGTTCCAGGGGCTTTCTTCATTAAATCCTCTTTATATCCTGAACTACCGTATCAAGGGCATGGGACTGACAGCGGATGGTAAAACAAATGGACTAGAAAAGGGACCTCCAAGGCTGGATAAGCCCAGTCCTGAAGGAATTTGTCTTCTAAACTTGAGTCCTGGGGGTCTGAGGCTAGGCAAATGGGGCACTACTTGGGTCAGTTCAGTAGGGGAACAATAAGTCTCGGGTGTTCTGTGACAGAATCAGGTAGGAGACTTTCTCAAAGAAATAGCATCCTAGCCTCTGAGGGCACAGGGGCATTGACTCATTGGCTGTCTATGTCCTTTTCTCTCCCAGTGTAGCCACCATGTGCCGGTGTCACAGACAAGACAAGGGAGGGTTTCCGTTGCATCCACCTGGCTGCTCCCTGCTCATGGGGACAAAGGTGCCTCTTAGCTTTGGTGGGTCAGTATAAGCTGCTGACTCCAATCAGGACCCTGAGGGACCGATACCTCCCTGAGCCATATGAGGTCACCACGGAACCACAGGTTGGGACTCACTTGAACTCCGTAGCAGAATGCCGTGGAGCTACAAACTCGAGCTTGATCGCATGCTTCACAGGCCACTCATACACACACACACACAGAGGTTAACAACAGTCCTCCTACCAAGACCAATATTCTGTTTCCTGTAGGAGGGGATCAGCCTCCTCTTCTGTCCACTGGGACAGGACCTGATTCCTGACCTGATTTCCCCGTCTGAAATACCATCAGACGGAGAGCCAGTAGGAGGTGATCAGCCTCCTCTTCTGTCCAATGGGACAGGACCTGATTCCTCCCGGGGGATCCTACCTTGTCTGGACAGCCACCTGGTGAGTCTGTCCGTCCCTCCATGGAGTCTGGCTCTGGTTGTAGCCCAGCCACCTGGGGGGCTGAATTGCTGTCACGAAGGAGAACCTGGAATACCGTCGGGTGGTGCCACCTCGTTTGCTGCTGGAGTCCCGTTCCCCGGTTGGCCGGAGCCACCATTCCAGTGGCTTAAGGGGCCGGCGTGGTTGTATCTCGCTGGGGCCTCCAGAAATGTTATGGAAACAACAGGCCAGCCAAGAAACAAGCACCACTCGGAGGGCTGGAGTACTCAGATGTATTATGCCAGCGGGCACAGAGGGGCTTCTGCTGTGAAGCTCTGAGCACCTCCAAGACATGCGCATGAGGTTTTATAGGGTTAAGTACAAGCTTGGGGTAGTCGGCCAATAGGCATGGAACAGCTTTAGCAACATCATTATCACAAAAGTGGAGTCAGGGAGGCAGCAAACCAACATTCCAAAGCCAGATATATCTCTTTGAAAACCCAGCTGGGTAGCAAAAAAACATGAACAGGGAATCAGCAAACCAACACTAATTAACTTAGATTTATGAGTTAGTCCAGCAAAACTCAGATCAGTATTCCGATACTTAGATTTGTGAGTTATCTTGTTAGCCCAGCCTGGCTTTTTCTTCACATGTTCAGTTTCTTTCCTCAGTGTCTTAGAATTTTCAGTGTGCAGGTCTTTCACAGCCTTGATTCAATTTATTCCTAGGTATTTTTTTGGATGTAATTGTAAATGGGATTTTAAAAAAGTCTCTTTCTCATGTTTCATTATTAATGTATAGAAAGACAACTGGTTTTTACGTATTGATTTTGTACCTTGTGGCTTTACTGAAGTGATTTATTAGTTCTAAAAGTTTTTTTGATAGTTTGATGTGGAAAACTAGAAATCAGAAGTCACCCTGTTTGGACTCCATCCAGGTCATCCACAGTACCTAAAACACAGTGGCTCCTAATCTTCCCACAGTACCTCTAAATTACCTGTGGACTCCTACAAGGGTGATGAGCATCAGCACTTTGGGTGAACTAGATCTCGTTAAGGGTGGGCCTCTGTAAGGAAATCTGATGTCTTCTCTGCTTTTTTGGCATGGTGTTGCCATGGTTGTTTTCAAAAGTAATTTAGTTTCTAATAAAGTTTCTTATAAAGTGCCATATAAAATACTTTAAATAGCATTACGTAGTACTCACATTTGCCACATGACATAAAATACTCCAGTAGGTTTTACCAAAACTGGGATATTCTCTCAAGGAACCAGCACATAAACCCCAAATGAAGAAATTTAAAGGTCCTACCTTGTAATCCCATCCACAAGCCCACTTCAACCTTCACCGTTGCCCGAAGTTATGGAAATATCTTTTTCCATTCTTATCCAGTTTCCTTTTTCTGAAACCATTATGATAATTTCCCTCATTTTCAAAACCTTAATGGATTTAAAGTGCACGAGATAGTACAGACTGGGCCTCTGACTTCTTACACTTAGAATGTTTTCAATGTTCATCCAACTTGTAACGTGATTCATCAGTGCTTCATTCATTTTTTTCCCATTGCGATTAAAAATGCATCACATAACATTTACTATTTAAACCATTTTAAATACACAGTACTATCGCATGAACTACAGTTACATTGTTATACAAATATTCTCACCATCCGTTTCCAGAATTTACTCATTTTCCCCAAGTGACACTCTGTATCCATTAATGCTAACTCCCCTCAGCCCCTGGCAATGATATGCTTTCTCTCTCTGAATTTGGCTTCTCTGGATACTTTGTATAAGTGGAATCATATAACATTTGTCCTTCTGTGTCTCATTTACTTCACATAGCATAGTGACAGCAAGATTTATCCACGTTGTAGCATGTGTCATAATTCCTTAGTTGTTAAGGCTGTGTAGTGTCCCATTGTGTATACACCACATTTAGTTTACTCGTTCATCTGTTGGACACTTGAGTTGCTTGCACCTTTTGCTATTGTGAGTAATGCTGCTGTGAATATGGGTGTACCCATGTCTGTTCCAGTCCCTGCTTTCAGTGTTTTGAACATATGCCCTGAAGTGGAATTGATGGGATCACATGTTAACCCCATGTGTAAGATTCTGAGGAAATGCCATGTTGTTTTCCACAGTGATTGCACCGTTTTACTTTATTCCTTAATCTGGCAGGATCATAGGGCCATTTATGGACATACCTCATTTGTTTATCTATTCAGCCTGTGATGAATATTTCAGTTGTTTTACCTTTTCCACCATTGTGAATATTGCTGCTATGAATGTTCATGTACAGTTTTTTGAACACCTCTTTTTAATGCTTTGACGTCTATACCTAGGAGTGAGGTTGTTGAACCATAAGGTAACTGTATGTTAATCTTTTTGAGGAAATGACAAACTGTTGTCCATATTGTCTGTGTCATTTCCCAATTCCACAAGTAATGTTTAAGGGTTTCAGTTTCTCTACAGGTTTGCCAATATTTGTTGTTTTTATTTAGTTTTTTGAGTGTAGGCATTCTAGTGTTTGAAGGGGTATGGCATTGTACTAATTTGCATTTCCATCATGACTAATGATATTGTCATGTGCTTGTTGACTGTATGTCTTGTCTGGAGAAGGGTATATTCAAGTTCTTTTTCTGTTTTAAAAATTGGCCTGTTTGTCTTTTTGTTGTAAGTTGTAAAAGTTCTTGGTATATTCTTGATAAAGAGCCTTTTCAGATATATAATGTGCAGATATTTTCTTTGATTTTGTGGGCTGTCTTTTCACTTTCTGGATAGTATCTTTTATGCACACAAATGTTAATTTTGAGGAAATGCAATTTATCTTTTTTCTTTCTTTGCTTGTGTTTTGGTGTCAGATCTAAGGAAATTGTGAAATCCAAGGTAAGATGATTTATCCCCATTTTTTTTTCTTTGACAGTTTATACAGCTGTCCTTCCCTGTGAGGTATTGGTTCCATTGCTCAAGTCCTTTATATAAAATGGTGCAGTATTTGCAAATAATCTAAGCACAACTTCATTTCTAGATCAGTTATAACACCTAATACAATGTAAATGATATGCAAATAGTTAACAAAAAAGTAATGTGAAATAGTTATTGGCATGCAGCAAATTCAAGTTTTTCTGTATGTAACTTTCTCAAAAATATTTTTTTCCCTCCTATCTGAAGTTGGTTGATTCCGTGGATGTGGAACTTGCAGATAAGGAGGGTTGACTGTAATATTTTTTTCTTTTTAAATTTAAGTTTTTTAATCTATCTTGAGTTAGTTTTCTGTGTGGTGTGAAGTAAGGACCCAATTTTATTCCTCTACACTTGGGTAGCAAGTTGCCCAGCACCATTTGTTGAAAACATTATTTTTTCCCAGTTTAATATTGCCTACTGTTGTCAAAAATCAGGTGATCCTAGATGGATGGGTTTATTTCTGGGCTCACCATTCAGTTCCATACATCTATAAGTATATATTTGTGCCAGTATCACATTGTTTATTTACTGTTGCTTTGTGCTAAGATATGAAATTGGGAAATATGAGCCTCCAACTTTGATTTTCTTTTTCAAGATTGTTTTGGGACTTTGGAATCCCTTGTAATTCCATACATAAGGTAGGATAGGCTTGTGTATTTCTTCCCTTAGGCCTTGGGATTTTTCACAGGAATCACATTGAATCTGTCGGTTGCATCATGTACTGTTGCCATCCTTGCCATCTTAATAAGATTAAGTGCTTCCACCACCATGGGATGTCTGCATATTTACTTAGCATTTCTTTCACCAATGCTTTATGATTTCCAGTGTACCAGTCTTACATCCTTATTAAACCTGCTCCAAAGTATTATATTAATGTTGAAATTATTTAAAAGGGAATTGTTTTCTTAAAATATTTTACAGAATATTCATTGCCAGTGTCTAAAATAAAGTTGATTTTTGTTGATTGATGTTTTGTTCTACTCTTTTGCTGAATTAGTTTAGCAGCTCAAATAACCTTTAGTTGATTCTTTAGGAGAGTCTATATATAAGATGATGTGAATTGTGTCTTTGAATAGAAGCAGTTTTACTTTTTCCTTTAACATGTGGTTGCATCTTCCTTCTTTCCTCATTGCTCAGTGCAGATATTCCAGTGCAATACTGAGTAACAGTGGGGAAAGCCAGCATCCTGGCCTTATTCTTGATTTCAGGAGTAAACCTTTCAGTTCTTCAACATTGAGCATGAAGTTAGCTATGGGTTTTTCATAATGCATTTTATCATGTTGAACAAATTTCCTTTTACTTTCTTGAATGTTTATGAACATGAAACAGCACTGTATTTTGTTTAAAGTTTTTTCTATATCAATATAACCATGTGTTTTTATGTCACATAGTTACTGTGGTATGTTGCATTGCTTGGTTTTAATATGTTGAGAAACCTGGATTTCTGGTGTAGAGACACTTGCTTATAGTGAACGATCCTTTTTTTTTTTTTTTTTTTAAAACCTGTTATGGTTAAGGGACTTGGGTTAAAGTTAGGGTTAGGGTAAGGCATGGGCATGAGTCAGGGCTAGACTAAGGCTAGTGTTTAGTCCTGGGTCAGGGTCAGTGTCAGCATTTAGGGTTATTGTAGGGGTTGTAGAGTCAGGATTGGAGGATCAGGATGAAGTAAGGGTCAGTGTTTCGAGTTTACAGGTCAGGGCCAAGGGTCTAGGGGCCTGAGTTTAGGGTATAGGGTTATAGGTTAGGTGATTAGGGTATAGGTGAGGGTGTAGGTTTAGAACATTAGGGTTAGAAAAGTTCAGTTTAAGCATCACTGGCCCACTTTCTCCTCTTTCCTCTCCATCTCTCTGAGGCCTCCAGGATGGGCAGGATTAGCCCAGGGGCACACATGAGTCAGGGATTTGACTCTACCACTGTTTTTCTGCTCCCCTGTCCTGGGCTCTGAGAGAAGAATGAAATATTTGTTCTTGTCACTGACCGTTTCAAATCCAACTCAACCTCAGTTGAGGCCTATGGGGTCCCAGAAGTCAGACAGTGTTTTCCTCTGCCGTCTCACCTGGGCAAGGCATTGCTGTCCCCACTCTGCCTGCACAGCCCCAGGTTCCAGCACAGCATTGGCATCCAGACAAGTGTGGATGTACACAGGACTGGGTGGAGGGACATGCCAGCCCACAGGTGCTCCCTTCGTGTGTGCTGATGGGCCTCTCCTGGAACTGGCTGGATCTTTTGTCCCATGTGAGTGGGCACCAAGGGATAGTCAAGTCAGGTAGGACAGCCCTTGACCTCTGACCATCTGGGCAAGCATTCATGGTCCTCCAGCTCAGGCCAGCCTGGGCCTGTCAAGCCCCTGTTGCCCGTTACTAAGCTGACTATGCTGCCGGGGAATTCAACAGCTCCCTGGGCAGCATAGATAGAGAGCCCTTTGGGATGTTTCAACTCTCTACATCCATGGGGTTGACAAAAGGGCCTTCTGCCTCACAACCTCTTAGCTTGCTAAGAGAGGTAATAAACCAGGTGGCACCCAGACCTGGGGTCCTTGGCAGCACCACACCCCATCATCACCTTTCCTTGTGCTTTTATAGTTTCTTCCCCTAGCCCCAGCAGAAATACTGGGCCTGAGGCCTGCAAGTGCTTCACCCCACCAGGCCTCCCACAGGGTCAGCCTTGCACAGCCTTCATTCTCTGTGGGAAAAGCACGCAGAAGAAAGGAGTGGGGAGTCCTGCTTGTCAGCACAACAGATGGGGAACAGGGAGAGCGACCAAAGGGCCTGGAGGGGCTCAGACCATAGAACCCAGAATCCCTTGTGTGGCCTGGGACTACAGTACCCAGAATCCTTGGTGTGTCCCCATCCTGGGGCTACAGTATGCACTGGTCTTGGTATGTTACCCGCTCCCCACCTTGGCCCAATCTGGGACTACAGCACCCAGAACCTTTGGTATGTTCCCACTCTCTCCGCCACCCCCCCATCCTGGGACTACAGTACCCAGAATCCTTGCTGTTTCTGCTCATCTTGGTACTACAGTACCCAGAATCCTCAGTGTGCCCCCACCTTGGGACCTCTGCACCTAGAATCCTCCTCGCAGCCCTGGACTGCAATGCCAGGGACCACAGTAATCCAACCTGGTTCATTGGCAACAGAGGCATCTTTCCTGAGCCTGTAGTTTGTTACCTGGTTGGTGGCCACTTTGGTGCCACCCTTTCCTGCTCTCATTTTTTCCCTCAAATGTGGGTAATCAGGACCGTTGAGCACAGGCCTGCAGCAACCTGGGCAAACCGGGTGCTATGGGCTGGTCCCATTTTTGCAGGGTGGACTGAGGCCAGGGGACTCCCCCAGCTGCTGGCTGGACTGCATCTCTGTGTGCTCCTGTGGGGCCCTGAGTCCTTTCCCCTGGCATCGGGGTCTCATGTCAGTGATGGCCACCTGGCCCTAGAGTCATCTGTGCCTCAACCCCAGGTTTCTGCCCAGCCCAATCTTTGAACCTCTGTGACTTTCCTGCCAACCCCAGGGCTTGAGAGCCCTTCCACTGGGTGGGAAGGCCTTTCCAGCCTGGCACCCTCTTGCTTTTCCCTCCAGTTTGTTACTGAATTGGTTGACTGGACCTGTGCCTGGGTCTTAGCTGGAGCCAGGACCCCTTGCCTCGGCCAAGAGGCTCTTTTTCCAATCAGATTCATGCATCTAATAATGAGACAGATGCTGAGACTGGAGCAGCACAAGCTTTAGTCAATGGCCAAAGACTGGCAAAGTGGTAACCCAGCTCGCAGATCAGCTTCTCAACCCAATTCGGTTGCAGACACCAAATATATAGGAGGGTCAAAGTGAAGGGGCACAGCTGGGGGTCTGTTCAGGGTTGGGTGGGTGGAGATTGGAAAGAGCAGGAGGATTATTCATGACTTAACAGGGATGTGGTTAGAGACACTGATGCAACTCCTTTTCACTCCTTGTGTGGGACTTTTGGGTGTTGTCATGGCAATTGTCAACTGTCCTGGTGCTTGTGGGTGTGTCATTTAGCATGCTAATATATTACAATGAGCATGTAATAAGGCTCAAGGTCGCCTGGAAGTCAAATCCTCTGCAGTCTTGGGCCTAGTTGGTTCTAATCAGTTTTTGTATTTTTCTCAATATAGCTTCCTCATGAAACTTAGATAAGAGTAATAGGTTTCCATTGAAGGGAGGGGCAGGGGTATGAACCTGAGGCAACAGAGGCTGTATCTTGTGTCTTTTCTGTTGTATGAAAAATTCTGAAGTTGTATAATTGTGAAAAAATCAGAATTGCTTGTGTTTTTAAAATGAAATTTGACAGCCTACAGCCTTTACAAATATTCGCTAGCTACTTAGAACTCCTTATTTGATATGAGTGGGTCTTTTTAGTGAGATTGTCTAACTGCATTTTGTGATGTCCTCTGAGGCACCACTTTGATATTTCTACTGTCTTAACAAAGGGTTTTCCATCCACATATGTTTTCCTGACCATGCCCTGCATTTTATTTTTGTTTAGAATCCTCTTTTTCAGGGGGAGGTAATAAAGGTTATTTTGGGAGATACCGTGAAACAAAATTAAAATTGTGTGCATCAGCAACATAAGTCAACATCCTTGACTTGGTATAAGAGTAACACATGTTCTCGCTTTCCTGTGTTCTGTTAAATCCCATAAGCTAAATAGCTTTATGAAACTGATATGCTGAAATTTAGCTTTACTGTTTTTGCTTATGCTCTGATGCCAAGCCAAGCTTTTCATAAGTTTCTTCGATCTCTGAGTCCATCTCATCATCAGTATCATCCAAGTGTGGATCACCAGCTCCTGATAAATCTGTTCCATTTTCTTCATAATCTGGAAGAAAGTCATCTCTTTCAAGTAGTTCTCAATATTTCTCTTGATAATCTGGATGAACTGCAGGGAAAGGAAAGCAGCAGATGCGCAGAACATTGCTTCACACATAACATAGTCTTACTTTCAGGTGCCGCTTCTCTGTTGAGGTTGCATGGCCAGAGTTCTACAAGTTTCATGAGCATCTGATTTATCTCTCTGGCCATTTGCAACTAGGATGACATTTTCAATTCTCTGAATAATTTCTTGGATACCAGTCTTTTCTTTTTCCTTCCAATGTCTTCCAAACTGACCCTGTCAACTTCAGTAACATTACTGCACAAATTAAGTTGTTGTCCAGAGAGTTAGAAAAAAGGACATCTAACAACTCCTGAAGAAGACCTGCTCTCATAACCTGGTCCATTTGTTCCCTTGACCTCCCTTAAGGTAAAGTTCTTTCAGGAAGAGTAAAAATGCATGGAATCATTTTCAAGTCACTTCATTTTTTTGCAGCTTGTTCCTTAACTTCATATTAATTCTGGTATCTTTAAAGTAGCAAGTGGTGGAAACTGCCACTCTGGAAGTTGCCAACTGCTAGCTCCCATGTAAGAGGATTTGAGATAGGCATGATCTGTTGATACATGACTTCCCCGTGTTCTTGCAAAACATCATCTATTGTAACACAGCCATTCACTGTCTCTGCAAGTCATTCAGTTTCAGTTTCCAAACCTATGAAATGATTTGTAAGATGATTCAAAAATTCCTGGACATATTCATATATAGTGGGATAATACTTACAACCATCCCCATAGGATTCTGTATAATTAGAGGAACAAATTTGAGGGTAAAATTCAGGGCATTCACAGACAGCTTTGATGTGAATAAGGAGCCACAACCACCTGGGGCTTAGCCAGTGCTGACGCTGAGCTCTGCATTGGGGTGTCACCCTGTAAACTCATCTTGCTCCCAGGAAGGCTCCCTTACAGAGTGGTTCTTGGAGAGAAGTGCTTATAGTCCATTTCTAAATTTTAGCATGTTATGTTATCTGGAGAGACAGCGAATTCCCCAAACCATCCCCTGTTACCCCTTTTGTTCAATAGTCCTTCTTTCAGCTATCTCTCTCCTTTTTGCCATTTAGTGTAAGCAGCAAGGAAGACACAGCTAGGAGACACTCAGTACTTTCTGGAAACTTAGCTAGTTCACCCCATGCTTGAGCTTATTTTGAACTTTCCACATTACTATAGGAACAGTGTTACTAAACTTTCTGACACGACATAACAAAGATCCTCTTTCCTCTAGTTTGTAGTCAGATTTTTTGATACTATCCTTTAAGTCCTCACCAACAGACTCTTCAAAATAAGGGCTTCTATTAATAGTATGTTCACACCAAGTCAAGCTTTCACTAGCACTTCTAAAATCCTTTTCACTTTCTCCCGCTGCCTGATATCAAAGCCACTCCCACATTTTAGGCTTTTGTTATAACAACCTACTGCTATAGGTACCAAAATTTGTATGAAATTTGCTGCATAGCAAATTACCATGCAGTGTATCAACTTAGCAAACACTTACGTTCTCTCACAGTTTCTGTGGGTTCAGTATCCAGGAGGGGGTTATCTGGGTGGTTCTGACCCATGACCTCTTATGAAGTTGCAGCCAGGTCATCGTCATCATTATCATCTGGTGCTGGAGGATCTGCCTCTAAGGTGAGTGTTACTCCTTTGCCTGGTACATTATTGCTGGTGGAGGGCAGTTCCTCCTGGTTCCCTGCATGCGTTTGCTTGAGTGTGCTCACAGTGTGTGGCTCCAGGCATCCCCCAGAGTCTGTGAGCCAAGAGAGACAGCAAGGAGGTATATCCTGTGCCTTAGACCTGTTCTCCAAAGTTCAAACATCACATGCTTTTTAATATTTATTTTATTTTTAGTTTTTAACACCTTTTCTGTAGTATGGTTCCTGTACAGCAAACTACACATATTTCAAATGTACAATCTGATAAATTTTGATAGATGTATACACCCACGAAACCAGCACTACAGTCAAGATAGCTAACATTTCCATCACTCCCCAAGAAGTGCAAATTTTGAACTCCTGATTTATCCCTTCCCACCCTGTTTACCCCCTGGTAACCATAAGTTTGTTCTCTATGTCTGTGAGTCTGTTTCTGTTTTGTCATTAAGTTCATTTGTGACTTTTTTTTTTTTTTTAAGATTCCACATATAAGCAATATCATATAGCATTTTCCTTTCTATTTCTGGCTATGTCACAGGATTTTCTGTTAAATGCAAAACTCCAAATTCAGCCCACACTCAAGGGTAGAGGAATTAGGCTCTCCCTCTTGAAGAAATGATCAAGGAATTTGTGGGCCTATTTAAGCCATCACAGCAGGACCATTTTATATCTCTCCCCTCAAGGATCACAGTCCTCTCTGCCTGATGTGCAGTTTCTGAGAACATTTGCTTCATATGTTTGGTCATCTTTCTGGTTGCTGATGGCAATGGGCTAGTCTCAGGCTGGTTATGTCAGAGATCTCAGTGCACTGCTTTGGACCTTACATGCAGATTTTCTTCTCTCTGGCTTCAACTTCCTCATCTTTAAAGTGGAAATTTTTGACTTGAAAAAAGAGACAGCCACAGAAAGATATAGTTTTGCTCTCTGCTTCCACTCCCAAAGCATTTAATTGTTTCATTATTTACCTTTGAGTCCCCTTAGATTTGGGAAGAGAATGTTAGAGTAGCAGCAATAGTCTATTTTATCATATAAATTACCTGCCCCTTTATTGTACAAATTATCTAAAGTTTGACTCTGGCTGCCTGTTGCCTAACACAGGCCCAGGCATTACAGGCACCAATAAGTGTGAATGACTCCTGGACACATATCCAGAGACAACTTTAATTTGGAAAGACACATGCACCCCAGTGTTCATAGCAGCACTATTTACAACAGCCAAGACATGGAAACAGCCTAAATGTCCATCAACAGATGGCTGGTTAAAGAAGTTGTGGTATATTTATACAATGAGATACTACTCAGCCATAGAAAAGAACACAGTAATGCCATTTGCAGCAACATGGATGGACCTGGAGAGTATCACTTTAAGTGAAGTAAGCCAGAAAGAGAAAGAAAAATTCCACATAATATCACTTATATGTGGAGTATTTTTTAAAAAGACAAATGAACTTATTTATAAAACAGAAACAGACACAGACATAGAAGACAAACTTATAGAAATGAAGCAGGGGAAAAGGGGTGGAAAAGGATAAATTGAGAGTTCGAGATTTGCAGATACTAACTACTATGTATAAAAAAACAAGTTCTAATGTAGAGCACAGGGAACTATATTCAATACCCTGCAGTAACCTATCATGGAAAAGAATATGAAAAGGAATATATGTATGTATATGTATGACTGAACTATTACACTGTGCCCCAAGAGTGACACAACATTGTAATGGACTATCTTTCAATTTAAGAAAAGTGTGAATGACTCAGTACTGCCATCTTTTTCTGTCTTGTGCTAGCTCTGGAATGTGAGCACAAGGAACAGGGCAATGCAGAAGTAAGACAGGGGCCGGGATGCTGGCTGAGGAAGATGTAGCTCTGGAAAGTCGTGGGCAGCTCACTTCTTATTGTTAATGAAAGCTGATTATGGTCCAGATGCCGGTAGTTCTCCATTTGTGTGCTCTGTGGAACCATGTTTGGGAAGTGTTGGAAAGGAACCCCAGGCCCCGTTCGATACTCTCATATTTGCAGGTGTCTAATGAAAAAAAGCACAACCTAGAAGTTGGGAATTATGTTTTACTTGGGGATGTGGCTGAGGACTATAGCTTGGAAAGAGCTCCTCATGTAGCTCTGAGGAACTGCTCCAAAGAGGTAAGGGAGGAGCCAGGTGATGTAAGAGATCTGCTGGAAAAAAAAAAAAGTCTTCAAACATTAAAATATTGCTAATAATGAAAAACATACATCTCAGGTTAAGGATCTTAGTGTTTTTCTGTGCATGGGAAGATTCAAGAATCTGGGCTCACTGAAATTATTCATTTGAAATGGGTCTTAACTGTCTAGGGTCAGTATTTTTTTTTTTCCCATCCTAAATTCCCCTCAGGGTGCACCTTTGCAAGGGGGCTGCTGCAGTGGCTGATGGCTTGATGGCAGCATAATCCGTTGTCTACATGGACCTGTACCCATGTTGTTATGTCTGCACACATAATCTGTGTCTGTACACAGATGAGTGGTCTTTGCCTCTTCTTCCGGGTCCTAAAACATTCCACCGAAGGGATTTATGGTAGGTTGACTGTTGGTCTCTCTTCTGGGAATAGAAGCCACTCTGATGAGGTAATTGATACCCGTAGTCATTCCTCAGAAATTTCTGCTTTTATTCAGATAAGGAGAGCTCCAAGCAGGCTTTTTTTCCTGCATCTAAATCTCAGGTGTCTTCAGCTTAAAGTGTCTTTATACCAACTATGGGATTCTGCCTGGCTTTCCATACCTACAAATTTGTTTTTCTTTTTCAGGATTCCTTGATCTAGTCTGAGCCCCTTGCCTTTTCCATATGAATTTTAGATTGGTTGTCAATTTCTGCAAAACACCACCTGGGATTTTGGGAGGAAGAGCTGACAGTCACCAAGGCACAAGGAAAGTGGGGGACTAGGAAGCCCCAGGTGCCTTGGCTCAGCAAACAGGGAAGGTGGGGCTGCCTCCTGGGGTGTGTGGGGAGCAGCAGGACAACAGTCCTGTGTGGAGCCTGTCAGCCTCAAGGTGAGAGGGTGATGCAGGGTTTAGACAGATGCATCTGGCCTGGGAGTGGGGTCCAGGGAGGAAGAGGAGAGGCTGGGTGGGGGCTGGTGGGTTACAGCAGACATACTAACCCCAAAGTGAGAGGGGGACACAGTGTTTGGACAGATGCATCAGGCCTGGGAGAGGGGTCCAGGGAGGAAGGGGAGAGCCCAGGTCAGGGCAGGTGGGTTACAGTAGACTCCATGCAGGGGACTGTGGTCCTGATGGAAGCAGCTCAGAGCCAGAGAGAATTGGTTGTCAGGTGCTCAGCTTCACTCTCCTGTTCCTTTATAAAGCCACTGTGTGAGACTGAAACACTGCCAGGGGATCCCTGAGTCCAGTTCTGCCCTGACCTCATTCAAGGGGCACAGGTGGAAAACAGAACCACTGCAGGCCCCGCCCATGTCACCACAGGGAATGAATCCCATCAGGGCACCAGGCTCACAGGCTTCAGGAGACCCCTGCCCTCAGGACTGGTCTTCTTCCTTGCTTTGGACTGCTGGTCAGAGATCCAGGCACTCCATCCTGGATCCACCCTCCAGGGCCTGGATTCTGGGACAGCTTGGGGTAGTGCAAGACCCTCATGCTCCTTTAGCTGCCTGGGGGTGAGAATGTCTTAAAAGCTGCATTAGCTGATTTCAAAGGCCTGAGTGTTTCCAGCAGGTATGGGGGAAGGAAGGGGTGTGAGGTTCCTACATCTGCAGGACCTTCCCAGGGTAAAGAACTGTGCCTTCCCCCTCCCAGTCCACTCCCCACACCATCTGTCCAGGAAGCTCAGATTCAGGAATATGGGGGCCAAGGCTCTCCCCTTGCTTATCTGTGACTTCCCATTCCCACAGTGAGAAGCCTGGCTCCCACCACCTGCCCTTTATCAACTCATTTCTCTTTTCCAGGTTCCATTCACAGTGGTTTCAGAATTGTTAGCTACTACACCCTGAAAAGAACTTTGTAATATAAAGCCCACAGGTTAACAATGGTCCATTCTGCCTTTGCAGAATGATTCTGTGCATTTCCAAAGTTAACTTAGGTCAGCACCTTTTGACCCGCCACCAACTGAGTTTTTACACCTATTTCTAATACAGTTAGATTCTGTCACATTGTGTGTTCCATCTTGCGATGCTAGTGCACCCTAAATAGCTAAATTTGAGTAGATTATGATTGACCTTTGGGCTGTACAAAGGTGTGGGCTTAGACATACTTATAGTGACACCAAGCTAAAGTTTCACATGGGATAATTCAGCGCCCCAACCCCACCCTATGATCTGCTTATGTATATAATTGTGCCTTTTCCATGATTGTCATAAATAGGGTCCTACTGTGTGCAGCCTCCTCAGACTGGATTCTTTCACTTAGTAACATACAAGTAAGACTTACCTGTGCCTTTCTGTGGGTTGACGGTTTAATTTCTATTGCTGAGTAGTATTCCATTGCATGTGTATGGGAGGAAAATCAGTTTTCCCTCTCCCCTTCTAGGTTCTTGTTTAACACCGCCCTCACCCCCTAATAAGACAGATTACAGGGAGAAAGAAAAGCAAGTTGAATAACATGCATACCTCCTGTATACAGGGGAGACACCCATGAACACTGACTCCCTTCCTGAAATGGCCAGAGGCATCACCTTAAATATCACCTTCAGCTAAAAACAAAAGCAAGGCCTTGTGGAGGGAGGAAGTCATTTACGGCAGATTATCATGAAAGCTCAGTAAACAAGGGTGTAAGGTTTAAAGTTTGTGTCTCCATTCACTTCATTCTGTATGGCTTCCAGTTAATTGTTTCTTAAGTATTTGGAGAAGATATGGATTCTATAGATAGAATAGATGGCTCTATTTCAGTTTGAATTTCCAGTTTAAAGGATTGAGCAGAGCCGCTGTCAGGGCGTGGCCTCCAATGGCTGTGAGGGCGGCTGGGTCCGCGCTTTCCCATTGGCTGGTGGGGCCCAGAGCCCGCCTCCCCCAGCTGTGGCGGGAACTCGCGTGCGTTCTGCCTGAGGATCTGGCGTCCTGCGCAGCTGACTTGAGCCGCTTCTCCTCTGGACCTGCTGGGGCTTTGGGACAACAGGGGGTTATGTCCCCGCTGACTGGAGCCCAGCCTCCTCAGGGCCCAATAGGAGGTGCTGCACTGAAGGGAAGGTGAGGAGGAAAGAAAAATGAGGGAAAGTGAGGAGAGGTTTCCCGTGAGGGGCTGACTGCTGAGGGGAGGCCCTCCTCAGAGGCCCCAGGGGAGGAAGGGCTGGATGTGGGAAGCTGTGGGGTTTAGTCAGGTTTTGTGTGTGGTGCAGAGAGTGTGCCATGTCCTTCTTTGCCATGTGGTGTCCAGTTTTCCCAGCACCGTTCGGTAAGGAGGCTGTCCTTTTCCCAGTGCAGGTTCCTGGCTCCTTTCTTGTGAGTTAATTGACCACACACCCGTAGGTTTGTTTGCAGACTCTCTCTGGTCCTTTTCCCTGTCGTTGTGCCAATTCCACAAAGTTTTGGTGACTGTGCTTTTGTAATGCCGTGTGAAGCCATGGAAGGAGATGCCTCCAGCCTGTTTCCCTTTTGTAGAATCTCTCTGGCTGTTCAGGGTCCTTTGTGTTTCCACATGAATGTTAGGAATGTTTGTTCCATTTCTGTGAAAAATACCACTGAAGTTTATTTTATTTTATTGAAGTATAGTCAATTCACAGTGTTCTGTTGTTTTCTGGTGGAGGGCACAGTGATTTGACGAGGCTTGCTTTGAGTCTGAGCACTGCTTTGGGTAGAATGGACATTTTAACCATATTAATTCTTTCTGTCCGTGAGCACAGGGTATCCTTCCATTTATTTGCGTCTGTTCAGTTTCTTTCCTCAGTGTCTTAGAATTTTCAGTGTGCAGGTCTTTCACAGCCTTGATTCAATTTATTGCTAGATATTTTTTGGGTGCAATTGTAAATGGGATTTTAAAAAAGTCTCTTTCTGATGTTTCATTATTAACGTATAGAAAGACAACTGATTTTTGTGTGTTGATTTTGTACCTTGTAGCTTTACTGAAATGATTTATTAGTTCTAAGAGTTTTTTGATGGTTTGATGTGGAAAACTAGAAATCAGAAGTCACCCTGTTTGGACTCCATCCAGGTCCCCCACAATACCTAAGACACAGTGGCTCCTAATCTTCCTACAGTGCCTCTAAGTTACATGTGGACTCCTGCAAGGGCGATGAGCATCAGCACTTTGGGTGAACTGGAAATAGGGAAATCTGATGTCTTCTCTGCTTTTTTGGTGTGGTATTGACATGGTTGTTTTCAAAAGTAATATAGTTTCTAATAAAGTTTCTTATAAAGTTTTGTTATAAAGTTGCATATAAAATACTTTAAATAGCATTACGCAGTGCTCACATTTGCCACCTCACATGGAACACTCCAGTGGGTTTTACCTAACACTGGGATACTCCCCCAGGGAACCAGCACATAAACCCCAAGTGAAGAGATTGCATGGTTCATCTTGTAACCCCATCCACAGGCCCACTTCAGCCTTCCCCTATGCGCCAACTTATGGAAATCCTTTTTCCATTCTGTGCCAGTTTTCTTTTTCTGAAATGATTACTGAGAGTTTCCCTCTTTTTCAAAATCTTAATGGATTTAAGGTGCACAAGATGAATACGATATGGGTGGCCTCTTCTTTGTGTCTCCTTTCACTTAGAATGTTTTCAATCTTTATCCAATTTGAGTCATTAGTGATTCATTCACATTTTTCATTGTCATTAAAAATACAGAAGATAACATTTACCACTTAAACCATTTAACTATGCAGGTCTATGGTATTAACTAGATTCACATTGTTGTACAGATGCCTCACCGTCCGTCTCCAGAACTTACTCACTTCCCCCAAGTGAAACCCTGTATCCAGTAAACACTGACTCCCCTCAGCCCCTGGCAGTGACACTCTTTCTATCTCTGCATTTGACTTCTCTGGATGCCTTGTACAAGGGGGAATCCTGTAATATTTGTCCTTCTGTGTCTGGCTTATTTCATTTAGCATAGTGACTTCAAGATTTATTCACGTTGCAGCGCATGTCATAATTTCCTTAGTTTTTAAGTCTGTGCAGTACCCCACTGTGTGTACACCACATGTAGTTTATCCATTCACTTGCTGATGGACAGGTGAGTTGTTTCCACCCTTTGCTGTTGTGATTAGTGCTGCCACGGATATGGGTGTACTCATTTCTCTTCCAGTTCCTGCTTTCAGATATTTTGAACATATATCCTGAAGTGGCATTGATGGATCACATGTCAACCCCATGTGTAAGTTTTTGAGCAACTTCTATATGGTTCTCCACCTTGGCTGTACCAGTTTATTCCTTCATATGGCAGAATAACATGGCAGTTTATGGATGTAGCCTATTGTTTATCTATTTAGCCTTTGATGGACATTTCAATTGTTCTACCTTCAGGGCCACTGTGAATAGTGCTGCTGTGAATATGTGTGTGCCTTTTTTTGTTTGAACACCTGTTTTTAATGTTTTGGGGTCTATACCTAGGAGTGAACTTGTTGAACCATAACGTAACTGTACTTTTTTTATCTTTTTGAGGAAATGACAAACTGGACACATGGGGTGTAACATTTTCCAATTTTTCAAGTAATGTTTAAAAGTTTCAATCTCTCTACATTTTTGCCAATACTTGTTGTTTTTAATTTTCTTGATCGTAGGGCTCCTAGTGTGCTTGGGAGGGACGGCATTATGGTATTCATTTACATTTCTATCATGACTGATTTTTAACATCTTTTCATGTGCTTGTCGGTTATTTGTCTTGTCTGGAGAAGGGTCTATTTAAAAAAATATATTTAATTTTTAAATTTATTGGCATGTTTCTTTTTCATTTTATTAGGTGGAATTATTACTGTTTGACTGCACATATAAATTACATTGCATGTAAATATATATATACCATATACTGTACTTTTTTTTTAGCTTACATATAGAGAAGGGTCTATTTAAGTCCTTTTACCATGTTAAAAATGGATTTGCTTTGTCTTTTTATGAGTTTTAAAAGTTATTGATATATTCTTGATAAAGTTTTTTTCAAGTATATAATGTACAAGTATTTTCTTTGACTTTGTGTGCTGTCTTTTCAGTTTCTGGATAGCATCTTTGATGTACAAAAGTCTTTAATTTTGAGGAAAGGTGATTTATTTTTTTCTTTCCTTGCTTGTGTTTGCTATCAGATATAAAAAAAATTGCTAAATCCAAGGTCATGATGACTTATCCCCATTGTTTCTTTGAGAGTTTATACAGCTTCCCTCCCTATCTGTGAGGTGTTGGTTCCAGGACACCCAGTGGATACTAAATATCTGTTGGTGTTCAAATCCATTATATAAAAAGGGGTAGTATTTGTAAATAATCTAAGCACATCTTCCTGTATGTTTAAAATCATCTCTAGATAACTTATAATAAATAATACAATGTAAATGGTACGTAAATAATT
Source organism: Camelus ferus (assembly GCF_009834535.1). Classification (NCBI taxonomy): domain Eukaryota; kingdom Metazoa; phylum Chordata; class Mammalia; order Artiodactyla; family Camelidae; genus Camelus; species Camelus ferus. Next base: position 97,586,965 of record NC_045700.1, read on the forward strand.
GTGAAGAAAATGTAATGTTATTTAAATAGTCTCTGGCATGCCACAAATTCAAGTTTTTTTTAATGGAACTTTCTCAGATTATTATTAATTTTTTATCTGTGAAGGTGACTGATTCTGCAAATGTGGAATCAGCAGATGAGGGCTGATTGTCACTTTACCACTCTTTAAATTTAAGCTTTTTATGTATCTTGAGTTAATTTTGCATGTGATATGAAGCAAGGATCCAATTTCATTTCTCTTGGAAATGAAAAAAATTTCACTGGATAGACAATTGCCTGGCACCATTTGTTGAAAACACAATTTTCCCCGCTATTTAATGTTGCCCACTGTGGTAAAAAATCAGTCAGTGCATGTGTCTTTTCACATTAGTGTTGCTCTGGATACATGTGCAGCAGTGGGATCTCAGACTTTTCTTGCTTCTGACCTAATCTGGAGGAGGTCACTATGTGGAACAGACACTTCAGGAGAGGGGGCTTTAGCTCCACCTCCTTGATGGATGTCATGGATTATTAGGAACACTTCTGCATAGGAGTTTTGTATTCAATCTCATTTATTAAAAACAAAACAAAACAAAACTATGTCATCATTTAACTTCACCATTGTGGACACCTGGATAGTTATTTAAATCTTTTGGTTATAATCCAGCACTACAGGTTTGGTTGCTCAGTTCATTCCTGCTTTGGCTATTGAGAACTCTTTCATTGGCTCCTGTTTCCTTTGAGGTCATTCCATATTTTGGGGTTTTTTCTTCCCTGGTACTTCCTTACTTTCTGATACAAGATTCAAGATGATCCTGGCTCATATATTGACTGTCTCAGTCCTAGTATAAGCCATTTCTTCAAAGAGTCCTGATTCCTTTTTAGAGAATGATATTAAGAACTTACATATGGACGGAAAATGCTCTCACCTGACAATGCAAGGAAATGTGTGCATGTGTTCCCACCTTAGTGTATTGTTGTTGCTCAGGGACAACCCATCTGCCACAACCACATAGTGTTTTAAATTTAAGTTACTTAGAAGTGGCCAAAGCAAGAGGGACACTCTGACCCCCGCTCTATCTCCCTAAAAGCAGGAAATAAGCCTGTCATGTGAAAGGTTCAGAGGCACATATAAACATAACTTGTAACTTTTTAAATTTACAACCCCAAGCCCAAACTCTGTTCAGATTCTTCATTGAGTACCCAAAAGCTACATTTCTTTGGGCTGTGAATTCCTAATAAATTTATAGTTTCCTAGATGTATAAAATCTGCCTGTTTTCACTACCTCTTACTTCCCATTTCTACGAGACTTTTGTGTGTAGGAATTAAAATTTCTTTTTCTCCTGTGGCACTGTCTTGCATTAGTTTTATTAGTAGTCCAGCCACAAGAAGTCAAGAGGGAGAGAGAGTGAAATTTCCCCCTTCCCAATAGTATACACTCCTAATTACAAAGATTTATATGTGGAAATGTCTGTATTCATATGAAGCAGAAAACGGTATTATACTGATGCCTCCAGCTTGATCCATTATCATATGGACAGTGTACACCCCCCCCACTTATCTGTAACTCCCAGTCAGGCAGTAGAATCCTGGTTCCCACCAGCTTCCACCCATTCAGTTCATTCTCATTCTGCTCCAGATGAGTGGTTTCAGCGTTCTTAGCTCCTACCTGTGTGGGATGGATCTTACAGAGCCCACTGTTTACGTGCAGTACGTTTTCCCTGTAGTCTACACGTTCTGTTCATTCCTGCAGTTACTGAGGCTGGCCCCTTCTCCACCAGCAGCAGTGAGTGTTTTCATACATTTCTAATACAGATCCTGTGTTACATCCTGCATTCCACCCTGTGACACTACCGCTTACTCGATCACTTAACTGACTTGTTGGGTCATAAAAACCTATGGGTTTAGACAAATGCATAATGGCAAATGTCCACCATGAAGTATCATATGGAACATTTCAAAACTCCCGCATGATCTGTTTACCATATCTTATTTTTCCCTTTCCCAAATTTCACATAAATTGGGTCACATAGTGCATATGTATCCTCTCCAGACTGATTCTTTCTCTTTTTGAAGGAAAATCAACATGGAGTTGGTATTGATAAGAGAGCTCTGTCAAATGGAGCCAGGAGCCCATTCAGAAATTGTGACCTGTTGTATCATATCTCAGCCTGAAATCAAATCCTAAGTTTTGATCTGATAAAGTCATCCAGAACATCTGCCAGAAACCTATCTACTTGTTGTACTCTTGGCCTCAAATAATTCAGGACGTACTGATCACTTGAGTTTCTAAGCCATTATGCATAGACCTCCTGTGCATTACTTAATGTTCGTTTTTGTTTGAAAAGTTTTTCAAAGCAGTTGTCTAAACTCAAGAGATGATTTTTTTGGATTCTAAGCTGAGACTGTTTGGCTTTGGAAGAAACTGCCAGACTGTCTTCCAAAGTTGGCTGCACCTGTCTTCCACTAGGATCTTGAATGTATTTTTGTATGGTTATTTTCTGTCTGTATACCTTCTTTAGCCAGATGTTTGTTTCTGTCTTTATCCACTTTTACTGGGGCTGTTTGTTCTAGATTTTATTGGTATAACTTGAATACAAATCCTTTATCAGGTGCGCATTTTGCAAATACTTTCTCCTAGTTTGTGGTTTCTCTTTTTCTTTTATGAATAAGACCTTTCACAGAGTAGACGTCTGTACTTCTATAAAGTCCACGTTATTAATTATGTGTTGATCTGTAGATAGGCATTTGTTGTTGTGAGTTAAAACTCATCACCAGACCCAAGGTCTTACAGATTTTCTCCCTTTTCCTTTTAAGATTTTTATAGTTTTGTCATTTAAATTTGTCTATGGGCAAACTTGAGTGAATTTTGCTATCAGTTGTAAAGTTTGTGTCTATGTTCTCTTCATTCTATACGTTTTTTAATTAATTGCTCCTTAACCAGTTTTTGAGACAGCATAATGAGCTATTTGGCTGTGTTTCAGTTTGGATTTCCAAAGGCACTATGTAGAGCAGAACTGCATTCAGGATGAGGTCTCTGGGCTTTGTGAGCTCAGCATCCCCTGAACTTTTCTTTATGGTCCACAGCGGAGCACCAGATCCACCTCTGACCCACAGGGCACAGGTGCATTCTACCCATGGACTTGGCCCCTTGCACAGCCGGCAGGGGCTTGGTCTCTTCAGGACTGTCAGGGCTTTGTCTTCTAGACAGTGGGGCTGTGTCCATGCTGTCATGGGCTGAGTTTTCTTGGGCATTGCTGTGAAAAGGCACCATAAGAGTAAAAAAAAGACCAAGTGGGGAGAAATTTCCTGTATGCAGCTGACTGTTCAGGGAGTTCTGTCTTCAGAGGAACCTCAGAAAGAGGTTGATGGGAAAACTGTGGGGTCTTATTTAGTTTTGTGTGCAGTGGAGATGTGACCAGTGATGTTCTTTGGTGCATGGTGTCCCATTTTCCTGGCAATGTTTATTGAGGAGAATGTTCCACCCTCTTTGTATGTCCTTGGACCTATTTTCATGAATTAACTGACCACAGCCATGCGGGTTTATCTCTGGGCTCTTTATGCTGTCCTCTCATCCGTGTGTCTGTGTTTGTGCCAGTTCCTCACTGTTGTGGTTACTACAGCTCCGTGATACAATTTGATGCTAGGGAGGGAGACACCTATAGTTGTGTCCTTCTTTCTCAGAACTTCTTTGGCTGTTGAAGGTCCTTAGTTGTTCTATATAAATAGTAGGGTTGTTATTTCTATTTCAATGAAACATATCATTGAATATTATATTGTTGTTTCAGTGAATTTGTTGATAGGTTTGGGTAGAATCAATAATTTAATACCAGTAATTCTTCCAATCCATGAGTACAGAATATTTTTCTGTTTATTTGTGTCTTCTTTAACTTCTTTTTCAATGGTTTACAGTTTTTTTGAGTACAGGTCTTTCACATCCTTGGTTAAATTTGTTCCTAGATATTTTGTTCTTTTTGATACAATTATAAATGTGATTGTTTCCTTGAATTTTACTTCTGATGGGTTATTATTAGTGTATGGAAATGCAACTGATTTTTGTACATTGATTTCATATTGAACTTTAATGAATTATTTTACCAACTGTTTGTTAAGTGTTGTGGAAAATTGTAATTTTAAAATCTCACTGTTTCTCCTGCATCCCAGGTCGTGCACAGGATCCAAGACTTGCTGGCTACTGGTATACTCATCCCACAGTGCCTCTTAATAACAAGTGGATTCCTACAAGGGTGATCAGCATCACAACTCTGGTAAGTCTTGGCTTCTATAGCAAGGTTTGATGTCTGTCTTATCAGCTTCTCTGCTGTGGTATTGATATGGTTGTTCTGAAAAGTAATGGACTTTCCAGTAATGTCTATGATGGTAAAAACTACTCACAGTTGCCACTTTATACAAAATACTGTAGGGTGTTTTACCCCAAACAGGGGTAGTCTCCTGAGGAGCCGTCATATAACCACCAGTGAAGAAGCTGTGTGGCGTCCGCATCACTGTGTGACCCGCCAGCCCCTTCAGCTGTCACCACTTGGTCCAGCTGCTTGTTCTCTTTTTCTGGGTTTGTTACTGAGACTCTCACTTTGACAACCTTGATGGATGTGAAGCACACACGGTGACCATGTGATCAGGGAGAACTTTTCTCTTCGGCCCTTTTCACTAGGGATCTTTTCAGTGTTTATGAATAGTGTAAATTGTATCAGTTCTACATTCCTACATGATTTTCATTGTGACTAAAAATACATAAGACACTTTTAACTGAAATCATTTCAAGCACACATTTCTGTGGTATTAACTACCTTTACATAATTGTACAAACAAGTTCAAGGACTTGGGTGCCTGCTTTGAGCCTGGGAGGTGCCCAGGAAATTGAGTAAGTCCCTGAAGTGGCCCAAGACATCACCCGAAATGCCATCTTCCTCTAATACCAAAAGAAAGGAAGGTTATGTTCATTATATAGATTTAAATCTTAGCCTTCTCTATTGATAAGTTTTCTGAGATTTAGTCTTTCTTTTATTCCTCGTACAGAAAGGGAGATTACTTTTCAAATGGAGATTTCCCTTATAAATGTAAATTTGCCTCACAAAAGGCAGTCTTGATTTGGGTTTCATAGAGTCTCATGTGTCTTATTTTTAAAGAAGTCTGCCCATTGTAATCTTCATGCCAAAGAGATATAATTTAGGGTGTCATTTGCCCTCTTTTCATGGGTGTACCCCAACTTGATTATGTATTCATTCACAGAAAGACATCCTCATATTTTAAAATTTTTAACCATTATGAGTAGAGTTGCTATGAATAATTGCATGCTAGTTTTTGTTTGGACACTTTATCAAAGCAATTATCTAAATACTAGAGGTGCAATGTTGGATTCTCAGGCGAGCATTGACTAGCTTTGGAAAAAACTGCCAAACTGTCTGTCAAAGTAGCCACAGAATTATTCCACTTGCAGTGAGGGAGAGTTCCTGTTTTTCTTCTTCTTCCATCAACCACAAGTAATGTCATTTTTTTAGAGTTTCGTGGTTCTCATAAGTGTGCAGTGTTATATCATCGTTGTTTTAATTTGCAATTTCCTGCTGGTGTATGATTTTTGAGAACATTTTTATATGCTTATTTACTATCTGTGTATTTTCTTTGAAGAGGTGTTTGTTAAGATCTTTACCTGTTTTTACTGGGGTTGTTTGTTGTAAAGTTCTTGGTGTAAATTGAGTCCAAATCCTCAATCAGTTATGTGTTTTGTAAATTTATGTTTCTCAGTATGTGTCTTGTCTTTAGGTTTTCTGGATAAGGTCATAAACAGAGTTTAAATTTTTAATTTTTAAATTCCATGATTTAAATTTTACTTCTGTGGATAGACTTGGGGATTTTTGTAAAAGTTCATCACCTAGACAAGGTTATGTTGATTTCCTTACAGGTTTCCTTTTAGGATAATCCCAGATGTGTATTTTATAATTGTCTATGAACAATTTAGAGTACGTCTTGGTGTGAGTGGTAAAAACTGAGTGGTTGTGGCCTGCAGTTCCCAGCTGGGCAGCGGGTGGCACCACACCTGTTCTCTGACCCTCAAGGTGCACGTGTCTCACTGGGGGGTTTGGCTCCTGTGGGAACTTGGCTCCTTGCGGGGCTGGTGGAGGCTGGATCTCCTCAAGACCCACCGTGGCTTCAGCTTCAGGACAACACTCGACCAGCCAAGTCCACCAGACAGGAGCCAGACGTCTCCAAGAATCACCAGGAGGCATCACTGTGGGAGTAAAAAGTGAGGGAAAAGTGGGGAGAGGCTTCCTGTGTGTGATTACAACTAAGGAGGTCCATTTTCAGAGGATCCAGCAGGGGCTTGATATGGAAAATTTTCAAATTTACTTGATTTTCTGTTAGGTGTTGATAGTGTCTGGTGTCATTGTTTGGGGGTATGGTGTCCAAAGTTCTTGGCACCGTTTATTGAGGGGACTGTCCTTTTCCCAATTAGTGTTCTTGGCTCTTTTGCCATGAATTAATGGCACCCTAAAGATGGGTTTATTCCTGTGCTCCCTATTCTGTTCCTTTGGTCCATGTGCATGTTTTTGTGCCAATATCTTACTGTATCTCTGCTGGTGACTGTAGCTTCCTAATGTCGTGTGAAGCCAGGGAGGGAGATGCCTCCAACTGTGTTCTCCCTTCTTGAGGCTTCTCAGGCTACTCCAGGTTCTTTTTTGTTCCATACAAATGGTAGGATTTCTTGTTTTCTGTTTCTGTGAAAAAAATGCCATTTAGTAGATTTTGGTAGAGTTTGCAATTAATGTGTACACTGCTTAGGCTTCGTGAATGTTATAGTAATGTTCTTCTAGTGCACATGCAGAAGTTTGATTTCGTGTGCATCCTCTTCAATTCTTTATCAGTGTTTTCTAACTTTCCCTGTGTAGGCGTTTCACATCCTTGGTTAATTTTATTCCTAGGTATTTTTTATTTTATTTTTGGTACAATTGTTAAATGGAATTGCTTTATTAATTTCTCTTTCTGAAACTTCTTTATTAGTGTATAGAAAGTCAATTGATTTTTGTATATTGATATTATATCATGTAGCTTTACTAAAGTTAGTTATTACTTCTTAACATTTTTTTGGTATGTTGATGTGGAAAAGTAGAATTCAAAATTGCCATTTTTTTTTTTTTATCACATCGAAGTCCTTCACAACAACCAAGACATAGTGGCTTATGACATTATCTTATGGTGTCTCTTAATAATATGTAGATTCCTGCAAGGGTGATCAGCTTAACTTTTGGATCAACTGGAACTGGAGAAGGCTTGGGCTCTGTAGTGAAGTTTGATGTTTTCTCTGTTTTCCTGTAATGATTTTAACATGGTTGATTTAAAAAAATTATTTACTTTTAAATAATTTTTTACATACAATAATTTTAAACATACAGAAAATGTGCAGTAGCAGTGCAGTGTACTCTTCATCTGTAAGCTCAGGTTTCTCACTCATCACTAATGTAGCACATGTGCCACTTTTCATGACAATCTCTAGTGTGTTTTTACCTTGAGTAGAGACACTCTCTCTGTGTCACCACATATCACCCAAATGAGGATTCATTATGGTTTTCACTTCATAATGCAGTCCACAGGCTCAGTTCCACTGTCAGCACCTACTCCAACTGTATGGCAATGGGTTTTCCCAATCTGATCCAGTGTTTTTTTGTTTCCTGGAACTGTTCTTGAGACTTTCCTTATTTTCCCAACTTTGATTGAATCAAAGGGCACAAGATGCGTGTAATCTGGGTGGCCTTTTCTGTATGGCTTCTTCTTCTTAGGATGTTTTCATTGTTCATCCATGTTGTGACAAATATCAGCACTTCATGGTTTTCATTGTGATTAAATTTATTCCATATAACATTTACCATTTAAACTGCTTTAAGTATATAGTTTCATTACATTTATGTCATGTAGTTTTTGGATATTAACTACACTTACATTGTGGTAGAAATATTCTCAGCATTCATCACTACTTTTTCATTTCCCCAAGTGAAACTGTATCCATTAGGCACGAACGCCTAACCCCCTGGCAAGTACATTGTACAGTTTTGTTATTGAATTAGACTTATACGGATACGTTATCTTAGAATCATAGAATACTTGTTCTTTTTTGGTTTGATTTGGTTTGTTTCCCTTGAATGACTGCAAGGTTCATCCACATTGTAGCATGTGTCAGAATTACCTTCGTTTTAAAGGCTGAATCCTATTTAAATGTGTATATACTACATTTTGTGTATGGAATCATAACATCCATGGACACTTGGGTTGCTTATGTCTTTTGGCCAGTGTGAATAGGGCTGGTATGAACATGGCTGTAGAAATGTGTTTTTCAGTCTCCGCTTTCTAACCTTTTGGGTTTATACCCTGAAGTTGAATCAACAGGTGATACATTAACTCTATGTTTAAGTTTTTGAGGAACCACCATACTGTTTTCCACAGTGGCTGCACCATTTTACTGTATTTCTTTCAATGGCAGAATTATATGACAGTTTATTGATGCACTGTAGTTTGCATATCCTTTCATCCATTGATGGACATTTGAATAGTTTCTACCTTTGAGCTGTTTCAAATCATGCTGCCATGACTATTAGTGTAGTGTAGCATTTTTTGTTTGGACACCTGGGTTAAATTTTTTGCCATATATGCATATATATGAGGGAAGTTGCTGAACCGAGTGATAGTTGTTGGGGGAAAGCTGTGACTCAGTTATGGTCATCAAGACCTTAGCAGACCCAAGTAACCTGTAGCTCAGTTTAAATTGAATACTATTTACCAACATCATCGACCATCATAATGTGTTATTGAGTCAATGGTCACAGGACATTCAGAAATTACACATCCACGTCCACATACAAATCAGTAAATAGCTTGCTTTATTACCCCTCTACTTACTGCTTAATCTCATACTATGTCTGTCCTTATCACCTTGCCAACCCCCCCCAAACAAGGCAAAGGATGTAACTATGTAAGATTCAACTGACTCATCTAACAAAGATACTGCCCTTACTTCACCCAACCAGTTACTATAACTACAAAGTGGCCTTTTAACTGTATCCATCAACTGCTTAGATATGTAAGGCTTATATCGATAGGCATACCCCTAGATCTGCTACTTACTTTGAACAAAATTAAAAATACAGTACACAGTAACAGTCTCCAAAAGAAACATTATATATTTTAATACTAATTTTTAACACAGTGTGGTATAACAAATACCAAGATATCAGTTAAATACATGAATCTCATATGTCAAAAATCCTGCTCAGCGTGTTGATGTAGCTTTAATAATTAAAGCAAGGCAGTGAAAATGCCTGGACCAGTTTACTAACTCCATAAACATACAGATTTCATTCCAGCCTTTTGAAGAACTTGTAATAAAATTACACATGCAAGTTTCTGCATTCCTGTGAGAACACCCTCTACATATTTTAAAAGAGTAAAATCAGCAGATATCAAGCACCCTGGATGTATCTTTCAATGCCTCACTGAACCATGCCCCTATGGGAAATGGCAGTGATAAAAATTAAGCCATAAATGAAAGTTTGACTAGGTTATCATGACTAATTAGGCTTGGTAAGTTTTCACACCACACACCACTGTCATAACGTGAACCTCAGATAATAGAAAGTCAGTGTGATGTGTGCTAAAGAGTATCACAAAATAAAGTTAAGTCCTAGCTACGGTGTGCAAAGCCATAGCTAAAGTGAAAATGAGCTACTAAAATGACTTTAACATTCCTTATTACAGGTCAGTAAAGATTCAGAGTAGTGTCCATGTGTTAGTATGGGGGTAGATACCCAACTATACTTATCTTTAAATCAAAATAAAATGATTATAACAAAGTTATTGGCCAAATGAATACTAGCATAATCCAAAAAACTAAAAGGATTCATGCTGCTTCCTATGGTGTTTATAATCCATAAAACCTGATAAACCTCACCACTCTCATGAACACAGTCTATATGTCTGTGTACCACCAACTTCAGCAACCCCCCAAAAGGAGCAACAGTGATCATAATGATCAGATATAAAACGTTAGTTCTAGGTGTAACCTATGGGGTGAGAAGATAAGGGTTTCATTTTCTACCTTGAGTACAAAATGATATATACAAAATTGTTATGAAATACCAAAGGAGAACTTAGTTATAAATTAAGAGTGCCCAATATAATCAGGCCATGAAGCAGTCACACTCAGCCCATCACCCTCCTCAAATAGCGATAAATTTTCATAACCTGTTAACAAGTAATAGACATTAAAAAGGAGAGGAGTTCTTACAAGGTGGGCACACTGGAGAGTGTGCTTGGATACATCACAGTGTAGTTTAAAGAAAAGCACCTGATTTACACCCAGCCGATTCCATACTTCATGAAAAATTTGAACTAAAACTAGCCGAGGCTTCCCACCAAATTTAACTGTCATAAATGAAATAAACATTCGTTTAACATCTAAAGTATAGAAGATAGACATTTAAATCTGGTAGCATAAGGTACCATTAGGGAATGATGAAATAAGTTAAGTACCTTGAACCCAGATGAGGTACTTAGGAACAGTTTAGTGGGACAGACTCATCTATATGTAAAATGGAAGATCTATGAGTAGAGGTAGTAAACCTAACAAGGCTGCTGGCAGCAGGTTGTTCAGAAAAGACTTTTAGTTCAGTTTTAATTATTAATTAAGAATATAACTTCTAATATAATTTTTAATGTTTTTAAAAAGGGACAGGTTTTTAGTTACAGGATAAAAACGCTACAGAACCAATATAAACAATGTTGCAGTTGGCTTAAAAACAGCCACCCATTAAGAAAGTATTCAAGGTTGGGGAAGGTATAGCTCAGTGGTAGTGTGTGCAAGGCATTCACAAGGTCCTGGGTTCAATCCCCAGGACCTCCATTAAAGAAACTGAACCTATTTGCCACCTCCCTCTAAAAATGGCAAGTATTCAAGGTCAAGAACACATTCATCACAATTCCAATATCAAAAAAAGAAAAAAAAAAGAAAACCCTCATAATTTAATACTGGACTAATCTATTAATTAGTAAAAGCAATACTCTTCATATAGGCAGCAGGAAATATTTCTCCTTGCATACACTTATATCAGAATGAATAAGTTACTGATAGTTTACAGTAAAATAAACCCTAATCAATATTTAATTATTTATAAAAACAATTCTTAATCTAACACAGGTATGAATTTCTAGGAAAGATTAAAAAAAAAAAAAAGTAAAAGGAACGTGGTGATCACAAGTCCTGCCTGTTTACCAGGAAGATTTCCTCTAGCACTTCTGGCCTTAGAGGCACTGCCTGACCATGGGCATGGTTAATGGCCGTGGTTCCCAGACCCTGCCAAAGTAGCATGATCATTTGTTTTGCACATAAGGAGTTGGGAGGATGGCTCCACAAGGTTTTATTATCTCTTTTCATCAGTGAAATTGACCTTCCCAATAAGAGATGGGAGCCATATAAAATGAGAAGATGCTATGGTGCTTTAAGCATTTAACCTATAAAGTAAATAACTGAATATTAAAGGATAACATAGCTTTTAATGGCTTAAAATATTTGGTTGTGGTGGCCCCAGTGAATAAAACAAACTCCAAACTGCAAGTAATTAACATTTAGACCAGCTATTCAAAATGCTGTGGCATGTATTGATCTAATACATTGATTAACAGAACGTGGTGCTCTAGGGATAACTGTTCAATCCAAATTTAGAGTTCATTTCAACAATAGGGTTTATAGCCTCAGAACTGGATCAGAATATCCCAATGTTGCAACTGCTGTAAATGGTTTATTCAATGATTAAAGTTCTGTGAGATGTGAGTTCAGACTGGAGTAATCTTGATTCGTTTCTATCTTTTATACATTTGTCCCAGTATGAGAGGACAGGAGAGTTAAGGGCCGCTTTACAAAAGCACCTTCAAATTAATTGGTGATACAATACAATTTAAATAATTTTTAGATACTCTACAGTAGAACATGGTTTGTTAGGGTAGCAGATCTCAGCAATTGCATCAAACCAAAACCTTTATTTCCTGAAGCCTAAGTCCTTTTCCTAAGAATAGGTTTATAATCTGTTATAATAGGTTTATAATATATATAATATATATATTACATTATATACATAGTGTTAAATTATATAATACATCAATTACATATATAATACATCAATTTACACATATATATTATATTATATATAGTGTTAAATTATGTATAATACATCAATGTACATTATATACATATAGTGGCACCAATGCTGGCCTTAACCATGGCTTCCACATTAGGAGCTCCTCTTCCCATTACCTTAGCCACTGTCTGCTCATGTGAACCTAGGCATACTTCTCATACTGGCTGCATGAAGCCTAGCCATGTATTCCACCCCCTGATCTGCATTACCTTCATATTAAAAACACACACTCACCAGAGCTCTGTGAGGGCAGCAGCACAGACAATCTCATGTGAAGTAAACTAGCAGTTATTGGTTTATCATTCCTACTGATAAATAGATCGTTTATACTCTCAGTTATTACACAAGAATATCTGATTAATTTCCCCCTCCCAACTCCTAGTCAGATTTTTATTTACCTCTACTGTAGCAGAAATCACATGAGCTCCACTTGACTTAACAGAAGGAGACTCAAAAGTTGTATCCAGCTTCAATGTAGACTATGTAGCAGGTCTATTTTCTCTGGCCTTCATAGCAGGTTAGGTCCATATCATGATGATAAATATTTTCATAATCTATTTTTAGGAGCATTTCAAATCCCTAGATAACAGAATTATATACAGACAAATTACATACAGCCAATGTTGTCATTCAAACACTCCTCCTAACAATCTCCTTCCTTGGACTTTGAATATCCTACCCACAATCTTGAGATGATCAACTTATACATCTCCTATGAAAGAAAAATTTAACACTAACAGTAGCCCTGTGTATGTTTCAGTACCCATCAGTGCATCGGGCATCCCCTCGAAACATTGATATGTTTGACAAAAGAGTTATCTGAAAAGTAAATAAAAGAGGTCTAAGAACTCTTATTCCTAGAATCACAGGAATTGATCGTTCCCTTAAGAACTTAAAAGTATTCATGCTGCCACGTTACACTACATTCTGTGGTGATGGATGGTCCCCCAAGTGAGCTATCAGTGTTGTTTGATATCCTTACTATGCTAAGAAACCCTATTTTTACTATCATTCTACTGACCATTCCATGATTTTATTAGCAAGCTGACATTGTACAAGTATTTCCATTCTAATAAGAAAATTGAATGCACAAGTTATAGAAGCACCCAACAACTGTTCTCTAACACAACCCACCACATCCATACTATTTATGTGGGATTTTACTTTTAATCTAATATACTCCAGCCATGGACAAGTACAAAATTTTTTTATCCAACAGGATCCACCATTTAAACAACAGCCCTAGTCACAAAGTTGGACTTCTCACATTTCTTTTCTGAGTGACTGAAGCTACACAGGGCATGCCCCACACAGCAGGGCCAATGTAATTAACATGATGAATGTGCACCCCCAAGTGTTACAGCAAATCTCGACACCCACCCCCCAAGCATACTGTTATTCACAGGATGTGTTATGAATTATCGTCAGCAGCCGAGGCAGACTAACAAAACTCCACTACCACATTTATAGCCTGCTTGTCAGTTGTCCATAGAGGATGGATGACAGCTATTATAGTGTGTAATCCAACCATGACGACCCTGAATGTACTAACTTATATCATTCCACACTGTCGTCTTGCTATTCACGCTCTGCTCATGGACCACAACTCTGTCGTTATCACACAAGTGGAATAAAACACTTCCAATGTCGATCCTCATCCCCAGCATCATGTTTTATTAGGAGGCCTCCCACCAGGATCAGGGTTTTTCCTCAAATGAGTAATCATTTGAGATATAACAGAAACCAGTAACAGCAACCTACCAGCACTAACCGTCCTCACAGCACTGTTCAACATATATTTGTACATCTGGCTAAAATTCTCCATATCACTTCCTCTACTTTTATGAATAAATTAAAAAAATGAGATTTTAAGCATAGACAACAACCATCTGAATGGTTACTAATCCTAATAGTCACACTATTACTGCCCTTAATGCTCATTCTATCAGTGATGGAGTAGGAATTTAGGTTAATATACACCAAGGGCTTTCAAATGTTCAAGGAGGTACAATTTAACTTCTGAAAATATGGATTGCAAGAGATTGTACTACATCAGTTGAATGCAAATCAAACACGTTAATTAAGGTAAAGACTTGGTAGATTGGTGGGCTTCCACCATAGCACATTTTAGTTAACAGGAAATCTTCTGGTAAATTGGCTTCTAGTTATTTCTCCAGCCATCTAGAAAACATTTGCAGGAGAAGCCCTAGCAAAATTGAAGCTGCTTTTTTTTTTTTTTTTTAGAATTTGCATTTCAGTATGTTGATTCACCACAGAGCTTGACCCAAAAGGGGCCAAACCTCTACCTCTAGATTTACAGTCTAAGGCTTGCTCAACCACTTCCACCTAAGTTCACAAACCAACTTGTTGACAACTTTCAACAAGTCACAAAGATTGGCATTTTATATCACCATATTATTGTTTGAACTGGAATAGTAGGCACTGCTGTAAAGTCATCAATCCCTGCTGAGACAGAGAGACCTGGAGTGCTCCTCAGAGATGACCAAATCTATGATGCTGTCATAACATTGTATGCATGTGTAGTACGCATATCCTGTGCATGTGTTTTTTAGTTATACTAAGGACAATTGGGGGACCCAGAAACTGACTTGTCCCACTGATAATTGGGTCATTCAATACAGCATTGCTCTGACTGAATGATAGCAGCTTCTCACAATTTCTCCCGCCATTCTTACTCCTACTCATATCGTAAAAAGTAGAAGCTGGTGCCAGCACTTGTTGAACCACGTGTACATCCACCTCTAGCTGGCAATCTGGCCACGTAGGAGCCTCTGCCGACCTAGCCACGTCCTCCATGTATTTAGGAGGTGTCTCTTTCATTCTTGGTGATTTAAAATTTTTTAACTACAATCAGTAATATAAAACCATCAGCCATATCCCAATGTATGTAGTTTGAGTTAATTGTATATGTGGTTTATTCCCCTGCATGTGGATAGCCAGTTACCCAGCACCATTTGTGGAAGAGTAGTAAAAAAAAAAAACCCTAAATATTCACGCTTGTGAAAAATGTATTGATCCTAAGTGAATGGGATTATGTTCGGGCTTCTTATGTACTGCCATGTATCTATATTTATATTTTTATGGCAATATCATATTTTTTATATTGCTTTGTATTGACATGAAATTTGAAAATATGAAGCTCTATCTTTGGTTTTCCCTTTTCAAGTTTGTTTTGTCTTTTTGGGGTTCCTAAAATTATATATGAATGTTAAAATCAACTTCTGTGTTTATTCCAAAATTGTCATAGAAATTACCTTGTCTCCCTAGATCGCTTTGGGCACTACACCATATTTAGTTTTGTTACCAACATGGGATGTCTTCTTCTTTTTTTTTTAAAGGTTGTATTTCATTTCTTTTAGTGGTGTCTTTTCCATTTTAATTTACTAGTCTTGTACCTTGATTAAATTGACTCTAAGTATTTTAGTAATATTGACATCATGTAAAATACAATTCTCTTAAATTCTTGAGATCATTCATTGTTAATGTGTACATGTAGACAATTTTGATTCATTGATACTTTGTATCGTCTACTTGCTGAAGTATTTCAGTTGCTCAGTTTAAAAATGGAGCTAGTCAATGAATTGTGTGTGCTTTCAAGATGTATCTGTAAAATGATGTCAACTGTGTCTGTGAATAGACATTCCTTTTATATGTAACAATTTTATGTTTATTCTCTTTCATCCTGGATTTGCCTGGAATTTCCTGTACCATAGTGAATAACAGAGGTGAAAGGAACTCTCTGGGCCTCATTCCAGATGATTGACATTGACCGTGTGTTTTTTATACTGCTTTGTATCATACTGAATAATTTGTTCCTAGTCCTATTTTCACGAGTGTTTATGCTATGAAGTAGGAGTGGAATTTGTTTAAAGCTTGTGGTGAATCAAGTGGATGGGATGGCGTGATTTTTCTGTATTGTACAATTGTTGTTTATCACATTGCTTAGCCTTTATGTAATAATTTATGACATTGCTTGGTTTACAGTGTTAAAACTGGATTATCTGCTTTGGAGACATTTGCAGGAGGTGGATACTCATTTCTATTGTGCTGTTAATTTCAGGTAAGTAGTAATATACAGGGGAAGTGGAGGATTCCATTTCATAGGCTAGTTGATGTGTTTCAGTTACATCTTCGTGGGATTTGACCATCAGGAGAGTGCTAGGTTGTTACAAGAAAATAGGATTAAGGATTAGGATCAGGGTACAAAACTAGGGGTAGGGTAGTGGAATGGGTTAGGGTTTGGGTCAGTGTGAGGGTACCGGTGAGAGTTAGGGAAAGGGTTAGGGTGTGGATTAGGATAGGAAATAGGGCTAGAGTACAGGTTAGGATAGGAGTTTGGGAACAGGTTAAGTTCAGGGTATGCATAAGGTATGGGTAAGGGTACAAGTTAGGTTATGCATTAGGGAACAGCATAGGGCTAGGGCTAGGGCTAGAACCACAGCAAGGATTAGGGTTAGACTCAAGGTTACGGGTTAGAGGGTTAGGGTTAGACTAAAGGACAGGGTTAGACTCAGGGTTAGGGGAATGAGTTTAGACTCATGGTTAGATAGGATTTAGGGTTAGGGGTTAGGGTTTAAACTCAGGGCTAGACACAGGATTTAGGGTAAGGATGAGGGTTACAGTTAAACTCAGGGTTAGGTGTTAGACACAGAGTTAAACTGAGGGTTCGACTAAGGGTTAGGGTTAGGGTTAGACTCAAAGTAAGACTCAGGGTTAGACGCAGGGTTAGACTCAGGGTTAGACTCAGGGTTAGGGTTAGGGTTAGACTCAGGGTTAGACTCAGGGTTAGACTCAGGGTTAGGGTTAGACTCAGGGTTAGGGTTAGACTCAGGGTTAGGTTTAGGGTTAGACTCAGGGTTAGACTCAGGGTTAGGGTTAGGGTTAGACTCAGGGTTAGACTCAGGGTTAGACTCAGGGTTAGGGTTAGACTCAGGGTTAGACTCAGGGTTAGACTCAGGGTTAGACTCAGGGTTAGGGTTAGACTCAGGGTTAGGGTTAGACTCAGGGTTAGGGTTAGACTCAGGGTTAGACTCAGGGTTAGACTCAGGGTTAGGGTTAGACTCAGGGTTAGGGTTAGACTCAGGGTTAGACTCAGGGTTAGACTCAGGGTTAGACTCAGGGTTAGACTCAGGGTTAGGGTTAGGGTTAGGGTTAGACTCAGGGTTAGGGTTAGACTCAGGGTTAGGGTTAGACTCAGGGTTAGACTCAGGGTTAGACTCAGGGTTAGACTCAGGGTTAGGGTTAGACTCAGGGTTAGACTCAGGGTTAGGGTTAGACTCAGGGTTAGGGTTAGACTCAGGGTTAGACTCAGGGTTAGGGTTAGACTCAGGGTTAGACTCAGGGTTAGACTCAGGGTTAGACTCAGGGTTAGGGTTAGGGTTAGACTCAGGGTTAGACTCAGGGTTAGACTCAGGGTTAGGGTTAGGGTTAGGGTTAGGGTTAGGGTTAGGGTTAGGGTTAGGGTTAGGGTTAGGGTTAGGGTTAGGGTTAGGGTTAGACTCAGGGTTAGGGTTAGACTCAGGGTTAGGGTTAGGGTTAGGGTTAGGGTTAGGGTTAGACTCAGGGTTAGGGTTAGACTCAGGGTTAGACTCAGGGTTAGGGTTAGGGTTAGGGTTAGGGTTAGGGTTAGGGTTAGGGTTAGGGTTAGGGTTAGGGTTAGGGTTTAGGGTTAGGGTTAGGGTTAGGGTTAGGGTTAGACTCAGGGTTAGACTCAGGGTTAGGGTTAGGGTTAGGGTTAGACTCAGGGTTAGGGTTAGACTCAGGGTTAGGGTTAGGGTTAGGGTTAGACTCAGGGTTAGACTCAGGGTTAGGGTTAGACTCAGGGTTAGACTCAGGGTTAGACTCAGGGTTAGGGTTAGACTCAGGGTTAGACTCAGGGTTAGACTCAGGGTTAGG
Organism: Camelus ferus; assembly: GCF_009834535.1. Taxonomy (NCBI): domain Eukaryota; kingdom Metazoa; phylum Chordata; class Mammalia; order Artiodactyla; family Camelidae; genus Camelus; species Camelus ferus. The sequence continues at coordinate 97,605,057 of NC_045700.1, forward strand.
GTTAGACTCAGGGTTAGACTCAGGGTTAGACTCAGGGTTAGACTCAGGGTTAGGGTTAGACTCAGGGTTAGGGTTAGACTCAGGGTTAGGGTTAGACTCAGGGTTAGACTCAGGGTTAGACTCAGGGTTAGACTCAGGGTTAGGGTTAGACTCAGGGTTAGACTCAGGGTTAGGGTTAGGGTTAGACTCAGGGTTAGACTCAGGGTTAGACTCAGGGTTAGGGTTAGACTCAGGGTTAGACTCAGGGTTAGACTCAGGGTTAGACTCAGGGTTAGGGTTAGACTCAGGGTTAGGGTTAGACTCAGGGTTAGGGTTAGACTCAGGGTTAGGGTTAGACGGGTTAGGGTTAGGGTTAGGGTTAGGGTTAGACTCAGGGTTAGGGTTAGGGTTAGGGTTAGGGTTAGGGTTAGGGTTAGGGTTAGGGTTAGGGGTTAGGGTTAGGGTTAGGGTTAGGGTTAGGGTTAGGGTTAGGGTTAGGGTTAGGGTTAGGGTTAGGGGTTAGGGTTAGGGTTAGGGTTAGGGTTAGGGTTAGGGTTAGGGTTAGGTTAGGGTTTAGGGTTAGGGTTAGGGTTAGGGTTAGGGTTAGACTCAGGGTTAGACTCAGGGTTAGGGTTAGGGTTAGGGTTAGACTCAGGGTTAGACTCAGGGTTAGACTCAGGGTTAGACTCAGGGTTAGGGTTAGACTCAGGGTTAGGGTTAGACTCAGGGTTAGGGTTAGACTCAGGGTTAGACTCAGGGTTAGACTCAGGGTTAGGGTTAGACTCAGGGTTAGGGTTAGACTCAGGGTTAGACTCAGGGTTAGACTCAGGGTTAGACTCAGGGTTAGGGTTAGACTCAGGGTTAGACTCAGGGTTAGGGTTAGACTCAGGGTTAGGGTTAGACTCAGGTTAGACTCAGGGTTAGACTCAGGGTTAGACTCAGGGTTAGACTCAGGGTTAGGGTTAGACTCAGGGTTAGACTCAGGGTTAGGGTTAGACTCAGGGTTAGGGTTAGACTCAGGGTTAGACTCAGGGTTAGGGTTAGACTCAGGGTTAGACTCAGGGTTAGACTCAGGGTTAGACTCAGGGTTAGGGTTAGGGTTAGACTCAGGGTTAGACTCAGGGTTAGACTCAGGGTTAGGGTTAGGGTTAGGGTTAGGGTTAGGGTTAGGGTTAGGGTTAGGGTTAGGGTTAGGGTTAGACTCAGGGTTAGGGTTAGACTCAGGGTTAGGGTTAGGGTTAGGGTTAGGGTTAGGGTTAGACTCAGGGTTAGGGTTAGACTCAGGGTTAGACTCAGGGTTAGGGTTAGGGT